>NC_141612.1:56071772-56381496 GCF_047967505.1 Dipteris shenzhenensis
ACGCACAATGTTATTAATTCCTGCAAAAACCATGGTAGAGGTAGTGAGAGAGAAGAGGGAATGATCGCATGATATGGAGCTGAAAGGTGGAGACACATGGAGACAGAAATCCTCAGTTGATCTCAACAGCAACCAAAAAGCATAACTGATGCAAGTCTTGAGATGATGGTGTAGGCAGCTCAGAGGGATGGTGACGGCTTTCTAGAAGATGTCGGGCAGCAAATGTTTGCCTATTTCAGCTCGGTGACACTTCAACCAGGTAGTTGTGGTGCTATGAACTGTACCTTTCATCATTTGATTTTCTTTGCGACAAAACGTCAACGACCATGGACGATTGTCTTCAAAACAATGAAGGAGTTCCAAAACAGATTCACTTATGTGTTGTAGGAACAATATCAAGCTGCACCCCTTTAACAGATATTAGAATGAAGAGAATGATGATAGGAAGCTTATGGCTTAATAATTTTCCAGCTGCACACAGACGAGTGAGCCATATGTAGAGATGAACAGAAATCATGATGGCCAGATAGTGCCGTCTCTCTTCCGACGTTGTTGGAAGGAGATGATGATTACAGCAAACACAATCGGGCTCTGGTCAGCCAGCACACAGAAGAGTAATAAACAGGGGCAAGAGAACAGGCAGCAACTAAATGGCAGGTAGAGCTTGAGAATGGCGCTCTGTTCGTCCAGCTTGTAGCACCATCCAGATCTGATGACGGCAGCAGCAAGAAGAGAATAAGTGGACCAGTACAAAAAGCTTGCAACTACCTCTCCTGCATCAATACATCCTTATTATCAAAATAGTCCTCCTGCTTCAAAGTGGCAAGATCACAACAGAGCAGGGATAGTGCCTGAGGCTGTAGGAGTTAAGGTTTTATCATATTCAATCTCTATCGAGAGACTTGATGAAAGGAGTGACAGGTTTGAGATGCTGTGTAGGACTTCAGAAGGCAAGGGCAGCGAAGATATCCTCCAAGGCAGCAACATATGTAACATTTTTAGCAGCAATGAAGCCCATACGAGTATTCCATCGTTTCTTCTAGCAAAGAATGGTTTTTGTTCAACCAACGTAATCTCCCAATGACAGTCCAAAAAATGCAGAGTAGGAGACACGTAGCCTGGAGAGATGAATGCCATTGTTCTGGAAGGACTTCTCGGACAGCAACAGCAGCAGAGTTCATAGTTGTCAATGGGTGTCTTCAAGATTGCTATTTGCAGTCTCCAGGAACATGTGCAAAATGGTGGAAGTATACAACAGACATGAAGTTTATCCTCCAAAAAAGTCACGATCTAAGTTACGTAATAGAGGCATCTGAAAACAGATCCAGTACTCCCAAGCACCCTTTTGGCATCAAATTTCAGCTAGTTCAGGGCTTTAGGGCAGATCGCAGCAGAGAAAATGCCTCCTAGAGCAATTCACAGCAAGTCTAGGCCTTAGTGGAGGGCTGGAAATCCAAATCGCAGCAGGTATAGTGTCCCTAGGTGGCTGGTGAAAACACTTCGCGGCAGAATCTCGTCCTCAAAACAGGTCACGCATGCCAAGGACCAGTAGATATGGCACTGGAATCGGCCACACAGCACCTCAGGAAGTGTGTGAAGTGATTCGCAGCAAGAGAGAGGGAGCTGGGAGAGGAGAGAAGAAGACAATACACCACAATAGGGGCTAGAAATAAAGGCTGCCCCCCCGTGCCTTCCGCTCTTTATTGCAATAGAAAATAACTTTGTACCACTGGCTCTGAGAAGAGCAGGAAGCTGAGTACAACCTTGAATGAATCTAGGAGCTTTGAGGCCGCTTCTTTTATAGACTTGGCCTAGCTAAAAGCTAGACCTGCTTTTCTAAAGCTACTTTTTGCAAAAGCTAAGCTTTCCGGCTTTTAGCCCTCCTTGGGGCAGCTTTTATGCTCTTTTTAGAACACCGTGGGTCCTTCTTTAATGGCACCATCTCCCGGGTGCTTTTTGCTTTGTGGGACCTGCTTTTTGCCACTTGCTCCATCTTTTTGAGCCTTTAGCACTCTTCCAAGTCCTACACAAACTCCAACACTTTAACCCATTAAAAGTTAGCAAAATGCAGGCATTCCTAGTTCTTGGACTAATCCTAGTCCCTTGTGGGCGTCCCCACGGTCTCTTTTACGAATGCAAAGCATAAAGTTAAACAATAAAACTTATTCTTAGTTAACCAAAGTCTACATTCTTTGACCAAAGTCAATTCTAATAAAGATTATACTCTATTTCTTGAGAGAAGTACAAAATGGTGACAGCATCCCAGCTCTTTGATACCATGTAGGAAGCCATGATAAAGGGAGTGAGAGAGAAGAGGGAATGGTCACATGATGAAGATGCAAGATGGAGCTGAAAGGTGGATACACATGGAGGCAAAAGTATTCAGTGGATGTGATTGAAGTGAAGGCAGCAAATACATTCAAACTCGTTCTTTAGTTAGAGAGAGGTGCCTTCACACACACATATTACTAATGATGTCACACAGAATCAAATCTAATCACTCCCAAAGGTTAAGTGACCTTTCAACCTCATAAAAGACAAACCCAACCCACACTCTAATGCCTAGTTCCACACCTTAGGCTATGAAATACCCAACAATTCTAAACTAGTAAAAAGATTCAAGTTGAAAGCTAGCCATATGACTATGCCTTTGCCATTTTGATGACACATGGGAGTCCAACTGAGTTGTGGGACCAAAGGATCACACAATTGGAGCTACACACCCAAGACTATGCGGAGGAGCTAGATTTCAACATAGATGGGAATCCAATTGAGGTGTGGGACCAAGGGGTCACATAGCTGGAGCTACACATCAAAGACTGTCTAGAGGAGCTGGATTTCAAAATTACTAGGCTTGCTCACGTAGATGTTGCTAGCAATAGGAATGGCATGGCACTCAAAGAAAAACTTGAGGTGGATTGGCAGAAGTACATCTATAAATTTGAATTACACGGTGTGATGTATATTCTTTGAGGCGAAAGGATCTTCCTTAGGGTCCTTTGATCTTGTTTGAAGACTCCAAGTGAATTTTTAGTTCTTTGTTGTGTATCTATTGAGTGGTGCATGGATGCACCAACAAATTCCTCCATTACCCAAGATGGGGAGATGGCCTTGTTACCTGATCAGATTCTAAGTGAGTTCTTCAATTGTTTTAGAGATGAGTCACCTCTCACGTTACCTGCGAAAAGGAATGTCCAACATAAGATTGAACTTGTTCCAAGGGCAAAACCTATGAATAGACTGCCTTAAAGGTTGTGCTTTGCAAAAGAAGCTGAGGTGCATAGGCAACTAGAAGAATACCTCAAGGTAGGGCAAATTCAACCCAGTTTCTCACCTTTGCTTCACTTATAATATTGAAGAAAAAGGACTGATTGTATAACAACTCCCAGGGGTTAAACAATATTACTGTTAAGCACATATATCTACTGGCAAGGACTGATGATCTGTTGGATGCGTTGCATGGTGCTGTAATTTTTAGTAAAAGAGATTTGAAATGTGGGTACCATCAAATCAAAGTTAGCTACATTCCTCATGTGGATGAATGATTTCCTACGTCTGTATATAAAAAAGTTTGTAGTAAAATTTATTGAGGATACATTGGTTTACAACAAAAGTCTTGCTGAGCATAGAGAACATTTGAGCAAAGTGTTCAGTACCTTGAGATAAGCTAGTCTCTACGTGAATAAGAAGAAATTGTGTTGTGCATGGTTAAGCTTGAGTATTTTGGTTTAAATATAACTCGTGATGGGGTCGAAATGGATCCAAAGAAGGTGGCTACAATATTAGTGCAGCTAGTAGCCAAGAATGTGATAGGTTTACAGTCATATTTAGGATTTGTGCAGTTCTATAGAAGACATATGAGAGCATATTTTGATATCAATCTCTCCATTGACCAAGTTGACCTTAGACAAAGTACCTTAATTTTAGGGGAAAAATCAGCAAGAGAGCTTTGATGAAAAAAAAAAACGTAATAAAGAGACTAGTGGCTCGAGGACAGTGTTAAACATTGTTAATCCCCAAAGCCATTTTTCCTAGAAAACGATGCAAGTGACATAGTGGTAGGAGCGGTTTTGTTACAAGAAGGGAAGTCCAACTCATGAGCAAGAGTTGTATGCCATGATCCATGCTTTGAAAGCATGGAGGCATTATTTATATGGTGTAGAGTTCATGTCAATTATGATACTCCGAAATATTTTTGTAAACAACGAAATTTGAGTGGCCGCTAAGCACATGGGCAGAACTCATGCAGGAATTCCATATGGAGATTCAGGATCACAAAGGAAAGATATTAAAGTTGCTGATGCGTTGTCACACATTGTACATAATATGAGCTTCATAGTATTGGAAAGCGCTCAAATGACTGAAGTTAGAGAAACTCAAAAAGTGGACGCGTATATCCAAAGCTTCTGGCCTAAGGCTGTTGTGACAAAACCCAAGGTTATAGATGACTTGGTATCTAGGGAAGGCCATACATGTGCAAGATATACTAAAGGTGTTAGGTGATGTATGCTTAAAAGAAATGGCAAGGTAGTAGTATCAAATCAGGGCAAAAGTTAATATACGCATGGGGGGAGGTTAGCACCTAGCAAGTGGCTAGGAATAGAGTGGAATCCTTTCAGGGAGTTAGGGGTACTTTGTCACAGGCTGCAGAAATTGTGAGTTTTTCAGTCTCTGTTGACAGTGTGAACCCTAGTTGGGCGGAGGCAGTAGGTCTGCATGCAGGCTATAAAGGCTGAGTGTCAATCCAGTTTTGGAGACCCATCATTGGTTTTGTATTCAAGTGGTTTTTAGCCTACAGTTGAGGGAGAGAGAATACTATTTGCGAACAGCTTTCTGAGCTGTCTTAGCCAGTACAGCGACAAAATCTAGCTTTTATACAGGTTTTGCATGAGCTGCAAACTATGGTGAAGCAGCATCTAGTCGTTGATAGTTCTGAGGATGTAGTGCCAGGCTTTGGCAGGCAGCAGCAATTTGTAGTTTGCTGGCAGACTCTGCATGCATGTAGGTGCATGCAAAGGTAGGGGCTGACAGCGTTTGTTGCTTTGTGGAGGCTGTTTAGAAGCAGGAAGTGTGCTGGGCATGACACTTGCAGGACTGTCCTTAGTTTGTTACATGCACAGAAAAGTTATCGCTGCATGTACTTGCTTTTGAGGCTGTGTGCCTAGAAAGAAAAGTACCTGGGATTCATACCATTTTCCAAAATGGTTGGGCGCCTCCTCCCACGAGTACGCCAAGGCTTCAACCGGAAGGGATACGAAATCTTTATCTGAAGACCCTCCTTCAACCAACGACTGGGTAAACGAGTGTGTGAGAATCCCTCCCCATCATGCACTCTTTGGGCCTAAAAAGAAGGTCCTCACAGTTGTGAGTACTAGCTCTTATTTTTTCACCTTTGCATGCGTGGCCTTTGATTTACGTACAGGGACTTGCATGTGGGGGGTTAGAGGACTTTATGTCTACATGCATAAGTGCGTGTAGGAGGTTTGGTGTGCATGAGTGCATGCAAGGTTGTGTGCATGCATCTTGCAGACCATCCATAAGCACTTGTATTTTCTGCTTCCCCTTTCTAACACCTAAAGAGAGTTCTAAAAGTACGTTAGTACTTTTTTGGACTTTCAGCCACAAAGACTGCCCCTATGCTTCAGTGAACCATGTGGCTTGTTGTAACCGGCCTTCAATCACAAAGGGCAGTGTAACTGTCTCTATTATCTCACAAAACTGAAAATACAGCCCACTTGAAACATTGCCATTGTCCACAAACAAATCTCAGAGCATAAAACTTCACTGTATAGCATCATTGAACCATTTAAGACAAGGGATGCTAGAATGCCCCTACTCAGAAGCATGAAGAGTGACACCTGTTGGCCCCAACACTTGGCGCCCCTTGCGGTATTTATTTAATTACTGGTTAGCTCAAAATACAAAGGGACTCCCTTCAAGAGCTCACCTGCAGGTGCAACCTAGTACAATGCCAACACGTGGCTGTGCTAGTGACCAACTCCCAGTGCTATTCCTTTGGTTCCTTTCAGTAGTCATGCATGACACAAATAGAGCAACCTGACAGCATGCCAAGCAATACATTCACCCATATCCGAGCCATTACTGAGCCCAAGGCTAGCCATTGCACTCCCAGGAAGAGAGTATCACAACCAGTGCCCCAATCCTCTCCCGGGCCAATGGCAGGGCATCAAACCTTGTAGAAACTCAGTAAGAATGGCAGCAACATAGAGTAGCAAGAGAAGATGAGAAATCAGCCAACAGAAAGAGCTTGTTTCAGCTCGAAACAGCTCCAGAAGTAGGTTGAATAGCAGACAGCAAACTTTGGTAGGAGGGAGCTGCCTATGAGTGTCTTCCAGCACCAGAAAAGATCAGAAAAGAGAGTGTCCAGCAAGCTGTAGCAAATCTGCCATGAATGTGTCCACTAGAATGGAGTTTTCATCCCACAAACACCTCAGAACTCAGTGTGCCTTGCACCAGACAGAGGCCAGAAGTAAGGCATCCAAAAATTATGGCCTCAGATGCAGTAAAGAAGAGCTTCTGTCGCGAAGAAAGTCAAGAAAAGCTTCAAAAATGGCTCAGAATGGAGGCGTTCAGGTCCAGGAAGCATGCTAGCAGTAGAGAGCACCAAGGGGAGGAGAATTGTCGCGAAGAAAGCTCGAAAATCCACTTCAGCCAGCAAGAGGGAGGCTGCAAAAATCCGCCATGTTGAGAATGAAGTTGCCCTGGTAGGGGAGAAGACTCAAAACAGCATGCAAAGGCAAGGAAGGGCTCTAGGGCCTTCCAGGGGCTTCGAGGGGTGACACCTAGGTGCCACAAGGCAAGCAAAGAGGCCACACATAGGCACATGTACAAAATGAGGCGTAGGATTTTAATGCCCCTAGTGGAGTCAGATGGCACACCATGACCCTAATGCTTGGTAACCAATGACCCTAGTTTGTAGGATCTTCAGGGGGTCAGTTTTTAAAGAATGACCCACTAAACCAAACCAATGACCTTAGAAATTGTCCACAATCTGCACAAGAATCAAGACCTCATCTTACTCATAAACTTCGGGTTGCTCTTCTTTGTGCTCAGACACATCTTGCAAATACTATTCCCACTTTTCTTTGTGCTCAGACACATAACAACGGAGCAAATCCAAAGCTGTTGGTCGAAGACCCAATTGAGCTGCAAGTTCAGGAGTTATAAAATTTGCTTTGGCTCCTGAGTCAAAGAAGTACAGACAATGCTGATCCTGTAGCTTGCACCATGCTCTGCACATCTTTGTCTTCTTCTCATCATGCTCACCTCCAATGATGTCAGGTATGTGTCTAGCACTCCGCTTGGGTTTCTTGCCTCTGAGGTCCTCTCTAGTGCCTTGATTAGAATCAGCCTGAGTTGCTGCAGGTTCTTTCCTCTTCTTGTTAGGACAATCTGCTTCCCTATGACCCGTCTCTTTGCAAAGAAAACACCTCCCTTCAGCAAACAACTTATTCCTCTCTTCAGGAGTGAGAGAAGAGGGTTGCTGTTTCCTCCTTTGTCCTGCCACAAACTTTGATTTAAGAGGGACTTTTCCAGCTTGCTGTGGTTTCTTTGGCTCCTCCTTGAAGTTGCTTTTGAAACTTGAGACTTTGCCCTACATGAGTGAGTAAGCTGTGTTGGCATTCTCTATCAACTGTGACATGTTGGAATGTGTGTCTTGGTGCAATAGTCCCTCAACTCTTTGGGAAGACCACAACAATACTTTTCAGCTTGCTTTGAAATGGGGACTGTTCTGTAAGAGCTCACAGGTAGAAGCGCATCCCAAAACTTCTTGTTGTAATCTTCTAGATTCCTGCATTCCCTAGCATTCAAGTTATGCCACTGAGTCATGACATCCACTTCAAAAGTAGTGGTGAGCCATGCGGCTGAGAATGCCTTTTTGAATTCAACCCATGTAGGAGGTGTTTGGCCCTGAAGGTGTTTTGAATTCACCACTGCATGGCATTACCCTTAAGGGATGTGGCTGCCTTTCGGATTTTTGAGGACTCTCTGAAGTATCCTACAATAAAAGTCAAGTCAAATTGCTGCAAGAAAGTAAGAGTCATCATCCTATCTGCATGGCTGAGTCTGCCCTTCACCTCCGGAGTGCCGACATAAACTCAGTACGAAGACTTTGTATAAATGGATGCTCAAGTATGTGTGGGTGTGTGGATTTGTATGTGTGAGAGCATATTTTTATACTATGGTCTACACCCACTGTAGGGCGCTGATGATGTCAGTGGGGATGTCATAGTAGCTAGTCCCTGCTATGCATGATGGAGTTTATGGTTTTCAACCTTGTGAGTGACTATCATGAGATTGAAACTGCACTATGTTGTGTTTTTAGAGGATGAGTTTGGGAATGTTCCTGGATTCATCTAGGTATATGCTTCTGCTGTATTAGCGGACATGCAAATTTCACCTTGTGAAGTTTTCGTCCAAGTTGCTGCCTGCTGGTTTTGTGATAATTCTTTCTATCTTAAATGGTGCGTTGCCCTATCAGCTAGATTTAGATTTAGATGCTCGTTGGGGAGAGACTAAAATGAAAACGTTTAGACTTCACAAGCAGTTGTAGCTTGAATGAAGAGATTTTGGACTACCTTTTGATCAGCCTTCTCCTTTAGTGCTAGCCTTCATCATGACTGAGTCTGCCCTTCACCTCCGGAGTGCCGACAGAAACTCAGTACGAAGACTTTGTATAAATGGATGCTCAAGTATGTGTGGGTGTGTGGATTTTTGTGTGTGAGAGCATTTTTTTATACTATGGTCTACACCCACTGTCGGGCGCTGATGACATTAGTGGGTGTTGGGGTAAAGGCACATTGCCACCCTTTTGAAGTTATGACACCTATGACTGTCTTAAGACAGTCATAGGGTGAAAGCCTAATCCTAATAAAACTCTTGAGTTTGTGGTGTGGCTCATCACTTCACACCCACACTTTTGTGTCTCCCCCTCTCTCTCTCTGTCATCATCGTTCCACTCCCTCACTTTTCCCTCACAATTGGTATCAGAGCTTCTACCTCTCCCCCTCTCTCAAGTCTATCCCTCTACCCCTTCCTCTCCCCTCGGGCCTAGTGCCCTCAGCGGCTAGCAGGGCGGCAGCGCGAGCAGATCGGGGCAGCGCAAGCTTGCAGGGCAAGCGGCCAGTGCAGGAGCGACTGCAGCAGCAGCTAGCTGCTGCTAGTTGTGCGGGCGCAGCCAGTTCGCGCACCGCACAACACCGGCCGCGCGCAGCCAGTGCGACCAGCGCGCAACACAGGCTGCGTGCAGCCCTTCGTACGATCAGGTACGGCCGTCCGTACCGACGGTACGGACGCCGTACAGGCAGCCGTACCGTACGGCCGCCGCCGTACGGACGCTGCGCCAGGGAGGTACAGGTCAGAAATTTTTTCTTGGGATTTGTGCCCTTGCAGGTACAGGGTACAGCAGGTACCCTGCGCAGGTACAGCAGGTACAGGAGGCACATTTTTTTTTGGGGAAGAAGGAAAAGAGAGAGCACTCTGCTCTTCATTCCCGGTTGTTCAGTTCTCAAAACTGTGTGTTGAAGGTACAGCAAGTACCCTCGTGTCCCTCGTGCTTGAGGTGACTAGTGCCACAGTGTGTGGTGGTTGCACAGTTATCTTGTTTCGGGAAGGTCAAATGCCTTGATTTTGCAGAGGGCTTTTATGCTTTTGCTGAGTGCAAATCTCAGCTTTCGGGTGACAATTTCAAAGGGCTTTTGCCTGGAAGTTTATGCAGTGTATGCCTTGAGGCAGTGTGGAGCCAGGGTGCTCACATTGGTCTTGTTTCCGCAGTGTATTCAGTGACATTTCTTGCAGGTCACATTCTGTGTACGACACCTTGAAAAATCTCAGTTGAGCCACGCTTGGCCAGGGCGCATCGAGTTTACTCGGTCCCTAACTATCCATCGTTGACAGTGCTCAAAAGATTTTCTCTTCAGTGTTTGTACGTTGGGATCTGTGTTGTTACTGTGTACACAGGGCCATTTATGCATTACATTGTCAGGTGAAAGTGCCAGGAGAGCGCTGTATTTTGTATGCTACCTCAGTGTTGAGGTGTTTTCTCACTTGGTACAGGTGTCAAATCAAGGGGCTTTTGCCCATATTTTGCTTGTGAGCACTTGAGTTACTGTTTGAGACCTTCAGATGCGTTTTATCCCCCTGGCAGAAGGGTGATTGCTTGGGATTTGTCCCATTCTTTGTTGCAGGTTTGTGACAGGCTGAGGTGTTTGGAGCCTCTTTTCAGTGAACAAAACAGTGTATGACAAGTGGTTTATGCATATAAAATCAGTGCAATACCTCATCTGAGGTGGGAGAAGTGTCCAGGACAGCAGTGTTTTGTGCTTAGTCAGCTGATGATGCACTGATAAAGCACTTGTGGAACAGCTGCAGCATTCTGAAGTTACTGTTTTATGCCTATTTGAGCACGGTACAGTGTGTCAGAAGGTACAGTGACTGGAGGGAAAATTTTCTGTTTTGCTGCAGATTTTTTGACAGTAAAAACAGCACTATTGTGAGTGCTCCTGGCTCTTGATAGAGCAGGTTTTCTGAGAAATCAGAATTTTATTTAGTCATTTTTTGACTTACAGGGGTCAGGTACTTTCCTTATCTGATATGGCATCAGGGGGAAGTGAATCTTCAATTCTGAACATAAAGAAATTGGAAGGGGCACACAATTATGCATTATGGGCAGAACAGTGTTTGAATGTACTTCTGCTAAAGAAGATTTCTAAGCCCATAAGGGTGAAGGGTGTCAAGCCATCTGGGATGTCAGATGATGAGTGGGAGGAGCTTGATTTGTCCGCTAGGGCTGCTATCATGCTTACTCTCAGTGATTCTCTTGTGTTCAATGTTCAGGCTGAAAAGACCTCTTATGGCCTATGGCAGAGGCTAGAAGAGTTGTATGCCCAAAAGAGTTCAGCCAGTAAGGTTTATTGGTTGAAGAAGCTTGTCGATCTTCGCATGAAGGAAGGTACAGCTATGACCTCACACTTGAGTGAGTTCAATGCCATCTTTACACAGCTTATTGCACAGGGATTGAACCTTGATGAGGAGTTCAAGGCTACTTTCTTGTTGTGTACCCTCCCTGAGAGTTGGGACACTTTCAAGACCACCCTGTCTAATTCAAATGTCACTCTTATGTATGCTGATGTGGAGAGCTCTCTCCTTATGGAGGAGATGAGCAGGAAGAATAATATGGGCAGCAAGTCTTCCAATGCTTTGCAGGTACAGGAAAGAGGTAGGACTCAGCAGAAGGGGAGATCTGCTGGAAAGTCCAAATCCCGCAGTCAGTCCCGTGGCAAAAAGGATATTGAATGCTTTTACTGTGGCAAGAAGGGACATGTGAAGTCTAAGTGCTTCAAGTTTATACGGGATCAGAAAGCCAAGAAGGCTGAGACAAAGGATGCAGGCAGTGGAAGCAAAGGCAAAGGCAAGGCCAAGGCAGATGACTTGGATGCAGTGAATGTTGCAGCAGAGGATAGTGAAAGTGACAAACATGATGTTTTATGCTCTTCTGCTGTAATTGCACATACATTGATTATTGATGGCCATGACATGCACACCTGGCTCTTGGATTCAGGTGCTTCTTTTCATGTTACTCCTCATAGGGAGTGGTTTACTTCCTACACAGGTACTCATGGAGTTATTCACCTTGGGAACAACTATGCATGTCAGATTGCAGGGATTGGCAGTATACAGATAGTATTCCTTGATGGACGCACATTTATGCTTGATGGTGTTCGTCATGTGCCGCAAATCAAGAAAAATCTGATTAGCACTGGCTTGTTGGATGACAGTGGTTACCACACCACATTTGGGGATTCCAAATGGGTGATTACTGATGGCCAGGTTGTAGTGGCTGAGGGTTATAAGAGTGATACCTTGTACCCTCTTTATGTTTCCAGTGTAGGTAATCATGTTGTTGCCATAACCGAGCTGCCAAAGGTTTCATTGTGGCATAGCCGGTTGGGACACATGTCCGTTAAAGGAATGCAAGAACTGTCACGTTTGGGTTATTTGCCGTCTCTTTCATTTTCAGATTTGCCTACTTGTGATCATTGCATATTTGGCAAGCATTCTATGACTCCTCATAAGAGGAGAACTCCCCAGAATAGAGCACCGCTTGATCTAGTGCACACTGATTTGTGTGAGATGCCACAGCTATCACTAGGGGGTGCAAAGTATTTCATTACTTTTATTGATGATGCCACACGCAAAGTGTGGGTCTATTTCTTGAAGCATAAAAGCGATGCCTTAGATGCTTTCAAGAAGTTTGTCGCTCAGGTTGAGAATCGGACAGGTCGCAGGCTGAAATGCCTCAGATCCGATAATGGGGGTGAGTATGTGTCACATGCTTTTGTACAGTTTTGCGAAGCTAAGGGCATTAAACAGGAACTCACAGCCCCTCATAATGCATCTCAAAATGGTGTGAGTGAGCGGATGAATCGAACTATTCAGGAGAAGGTTCGATGTATGTTGTCTTATGCTGCATTGCCCCATGGCTTTTGGGCAGAAGCCGTGCAAACAGCAGTTCACATAATTAACAGGTCGCCGAACAAGGCTTTGGAGTTGAAAGTGCCAGAAGAGGTGTGCTCTGGCAAGCCACCTTCATATAAGCACTTACGTGTGTTTGGCTGCGAGTGCTTTGCTCATGTACGCAAAGAACTGCGCACCAAACTGGAGCCAAAGTCTTTCAGATGCATCTTTATGGGTTATGGTGACGAAGGTGAAATGGGGTACAGGTTATGGGATCCCGTCAAACGGAAGATTATACGCAGCAATGATGTCATCTTTAAAGAGGATAGTGTACACAAAGAACCCGTGCAACCTGTGGAATACAGGAGGGTTGTTTATGATGATGTCGGACAGCAAAGAATGCCCATTAATATGCAGCAGCAGGCTGCTGTAGATAACCCTGTTCAAGAGGGTATACAGGCTGAAAATCAGCCAGACAATTTTGCCAATGATGCACCACTGGATATGCCAGCAAATGGGGCTGTAGAACAGCCAAATATGGTGGTACAGCCACCCGTCATGCATGACGAACAGGCTAGACAGCAGCCTAATCCGGAACATTTTGTTAGGAGGAGCACCCGTGTACAACGGCCTCCTGACAGGTTTGTTCCAGGAGCCAATAATGTGGCTGATTTTATCATGCTGACAGATTGTGGTGAGCCTTCCAGCTTCAAGGAAGCTATGGGAAAAACATAGAAAAGGAAGTGGGAGAAAGCCATGCAGTCAGAAATGGACTCCCTACTTCAAAATGATACATGGGACTTGGTGCAGCTACCTGCAGGCAGAAAGGTTTTGCCATGCAAGTGGGTTTACAAAGTCAAAGTGGATTCAAATGCTTTACCGAGGTATAAGGCCAGATTGGTTGCCAAGGGATTTAAGCAGGAGAAGGGCATTGACTTTGATGAGATCTTTTCCCCTGTAGTCAAGATGACTACTTTGAGAGCAGTGTTAGCTCTTGTTGCTCATGAGGACATGGATTTATGTCAGATGGATGTGAAGACTGCTTTTCTTCACGGAGATCTCCATGATGAGATCTACATGAGTCAGCCAGAGGGATATGCTGTTAAAGGGAAAGAGCAGCTTGTGTGTAAGCTCAAGAGGAGCTTGTATGGACTCAAGCAGGCGCCAAGAGAATGGTACAAGAAGTTTGATGCCTTCATGCAGTCCCAAGGGTATCATAGGTGTGAGACCGATCACTGCTTGTACACCAAACGGGCAAAGGATGGCAGTTTGATGCTACTCATTCTATATGTGGATGACATGCTGATTGCCAGCAAATCTCAGCAGGAGATTAGTGCTTTGAAGAAGCAACTGCATAAGTCTTTTGACATGAAAGACTTGGGTGATGCAAACCATATTCTTGGTATGCGGATTATTCGTGACAGGTCCAAGGGACTTTTTGTTTCTGTCACAGAAGGAGTACATTGACAAAGTACTGCAAAGGTTTAAAATGGAGGGGGGGAAGTCTATTAGTACCCCGTTGCCTCCACATTTAAAACTCAGCAGTAAGGACAGCCCCAGATCAGATGATGATAAGGCTGAAATGGCCAAGGTTCCGTATGCATCTGCAGTTGGTTCTTTGATGTATGCCATGGTTGCCACTCGTCCGGATATTGCTTTTGCGGTGGGAGTCATCAGCAGGTATATGGCAAATCCAGGCAAGCGGCACTGGGAAGCAGTGAAAGGTGTCTTGAGGTATCTCAAGGGTACCAAAGACTTGTGCATATGCTATGGTAGGCAGGATGCATTGGTGCATGGTTTTACAGATTCAGACTATGCAGGGAATGCAGATAACCGGAAGTCTACTACCGGCTATATTTTCACATTTGCAGGAGGTGCTATATCATAGGTGTCTCGGTTGCAGAAATGCGTTGCATTGTCAACCACTGAAGCTGAATATGTTGCAGCCACTGAGGCTTGCAAGGAAGCAATATGGCTTACTCGGCTGGTGGGAGATTTGGGCATTACAGGAGATATGCCAGTTTTGCATTGTGATAGTCAGAGTGCTATCATGTTGGCAAAGAATCCGGTCTTTCATCAAAAGACCAAGCACATAGATGTGAAATATCATTTCATCAGGGAGGTACTAGAAGACAAGCGACTTGAGCTTGTGAAGGTGCATACTGATGATAATCCTGCAGATTTGCTCACTAAGAGCTTGCCTACAGAGCGGTTTGCACATTGCCGCCACATCATGGGATTAGGATGAGACCATTCTTATTTTATGGTCTTGTATACAGTAACTGTATATTGCTGTAATTTTTCATTCTTTTCTCCCCTTTAGGCACATTGGCCTTTAGGTGGGAGGTTGTTGGGGTAAAGGCACATTGCCACCCTTTTGAAGTTATGGCACCTATGACTGTCTTAAGACAGTCATAGGGTGAAAGCCTAATCCTAATAAAACTCTTGAGTTTGTGGTGTGGCTCATCACTTCACACCCACACTTTTGTGTCTCCCCCTCTCTCTCTCTGTCATCATCGTTCCACTCCCTCACTTTTCCCTCACAGTGGGAATGTCATAGTAGCTAGTCCCTGCTATGCATGATGGAGTTTATGGTTTTCAACCTTGTGAGTGACTATCATGAAATTGAAACTGCACTATGTTGTGTTTTTAGAGGATGAGTTTGGAAATGTTCCTCGATTCATCGAGGTATATGCTTCTACCGTATTAGCGGACATGCAAATTCCACCTTGTGAAGTTTTCGTCCAAGTTGCGGCCTGCTGGTTTTGTGATAATTCTTTCTATCTTAAATGGTGCGTTGCCCTATCAACTAGATTTAGATTAGATGCTCGTTGGGGAGAGACTAAAATGAAAATGTTTAGACTTCACAAGAAGTTGTAGCTTGAATTAAGAGATTTTGGACTGCCTTTTGATTAGCCTTCTCCTTTAGTGCTAGCCTTCATCATGGCTGAGTCTGCCCTTCACCTCCGAAGTGCCGACAGAAACTCAGTACGAAGACTTTGTATAAATGGATGCTCAAGTATGTGTGGGTGTGTGGATTTGTATGTGTGAGAGCATATTTTTATACTATGGTCTACACCCATTGTTGGGCGCTGATGACGTCAGTGGGGATGTCATAGTAGCTAGTCCTTGCTATGCATGATGGAGTTTATGGTTTTCAATCTTGTGAGTGACTATCATGAGATTGAAACTGCACTATGTTGTGTTTTTAGAGGATGAGTTTGGGAATGTTCCTGGATTCATCTAGGTATATCCTATCTACATGACCATTGAAGGTCTCAAACTTCACTGCTGCCCCCCCTTCCTTGCAGTCCTTCATCTTGAGCTTGGGCTCCAACTGATAATAGATAGGGGGCTGCAAATAAAGAGGCTGTTGTCCTTGGGGTCCTTCTGCAGCTTGAAGAACACCCCCCACAGCTGGGGTATCCCCACATTAGCATACAAAGAATTTGGGGCTGGCTGTTAGGTCATGGCCTGAAATATGGACCCTCCTCCAAAGTGTGTAGGCTGAACCACATACTGTGGTTGGGCTTGCTGCCCTTGCTGCACATTCTGAGCATTGCTACCATGCTCATTTCCATTTGGTTCCTATCTCTGTGGCATTGCAAGTGGCTGTACCACTGGTGTCGGTGGCTTTGGTAGTGGCTGTCCCACATGCATCTATGGACCCTGAATGGGTCTACCCTCGGCATGGATTATGCACAATCTCAGCAAAGCTCTGAGTGAGCTGAGTCAAAACTTGCAACACATAAGCCATAGCCATTTGTGTTTGCATTACTGCCATAGCATTTGGCTGTACACTTGGGTCAACACCCAATGCAACTGTACCCACAAGATTTTGCACTTGTGGAGCTGGCTGCCCCAATGCATCAACTTGAACATTCTGCCCTTCATGGGCTGCATCTTGCATTCTTATTCCCGGGTGTGCTCCCCTTATCTATGGCTCTAGCTCAGACTCTGAGTCTGCATCATAACCAAGCCTTATATGCTCCATATCCAAAAGCAATGGATGACTGTACCAACATCAGCACTTGCTTTCTCTACCCAAGCTGCCCAGGGACTCCTCTAGATGATTTGATGAGTGTCCCGGCAACAGAACCACTGTAACTGGACTTCAATCACAAAGGGTAGTGTAACTATCTCTACTATCTCACAAAACTGAACATGCAGCCAACTTGAAACATTGCCATTGTCCACAAACAAATCTTAGAGCATAAAACTTCACTGTAAGCATCATTGAACCATTTAAGACAAGGGAGGCTAGAATGCCCCTACTCAGAAGCATGAAGAGTGACACCTGTTGGCCCCAACACTTGGCGCCCCTTGCGGTATTTATTTAATTACTTGTTAGCTCAAAATACAAAGGGACTCCCTTCAAGAGCTCACCCGCAGGTGCAACCCAGTGCAATGCCAACACGTGGCTGTGCTAGTGACCAACTCCCAATGCTATTCCTTTGGTTCCTTTCAGTAGTCATGCACGACACAAGTAGAACAACCTGACAGCATGCCAAGCAATGCATTCACCCATATCCAAGCCATTACTGAGCCCAAGGCTAGCCACTGCACTCCCAAGAAGAGAGTATCCCAACCAGTGCCCAATCCTCTCCTGGGCCAATGGCAGGGCATCAAACCTTGCAGAAACTCAGTAAGAATGGCAGCAGCATAGAGTAGGAAGAGAAGATGAGAATTCAGCCAACAGAAAGAGCCTGTTTCAGCGCAAAACAGCTCCAGAAGTAGGTTGAATAGCAGACAGCAAACTGTGGTAGGAGGGAGCTGCCTATGAGTGTCTTCCAGCACCAGAAAAGATTAAAAAAGAGAGTGTCCAGCAAGCTGTAGCAAATCCGCCATGAATGCATCCACCTGAATGGAGTTTTCAGCCCACAAACACCTCAGAACTCAGTGCGCCTTGCACCAGACAGAGGCTAGGAGCAGGGCATCCAAAATATGGCCTCAGATGCAGTAAAGAAGAGCTTTTGTCGTGAAGAAAGTCAAGAAAAGCTTCAAAAATGGCCCAGAATGGAGGCATCCAGGTCCAGGAAGCATGCCAGCAGTAGAGAGCACCAAGGGGAGGAGAATTGTCGCGAAGAAAGCTCGAAAATCCACTTCAGCCAGCAAGAGGGAGGCTGTAAAAATCCGCCATGTTGAGAATGAAGCTGCCCTGGTAGGGGATAAGACTCAAAACAGCATGGAAAGGCAAGGAAGGGCTCTAGGGCCTTCCACGGGCAACCAAGGGTGACACCTAGGTGCCACAAGGCAAGCAAAGAGGCCACACACAGGCACATGTACAAAATGAGGCATGGGATTTTAATGCCCCTAGGGGAGTCAAATGGCACACCATGACCCTAACCAATGACCCTAGTTGGTAGGATCTCTAGGGGGTCAGTTTTTAAAGAATGACCCCACTGAACCAAACCAATGACCTTAGAAATTGAAACCACTCTAATAGCACTAGGAGTTGCACTTATTGCACATGAAATCATAGGTACCTTTTGGGCATTAACTAAGGCCCCTAGCCTGGTACCCTAGGCTAAATTCAGTAACAGTTAGTTTAGACACTTCACCATCACCACCACGTCCCCGTGACACTTGTACACCACCCTTTCTTGTGTGTGCCAACACCCTCTTTCTATACGTGCGACCCCTGCATATGCTTAGCCATCTCTTTCAAATCTGCACCTTCCTATTTATCCAGCCTTCTTCAAACTTGACCAAGCCAGCTTGATTGCCAACTTTCTGTAAAGATTTTGCTCTCTACTTTCTGCTCTTATCTTTCCATTGCTATTCCTTATTCGCAGAGTTGACCGTGGATGTGATTATCAATAGCTTGTTCCCCTTATAAAGCACACATTTTGCTCGTTTTTACAAGAAGAAAGGCGATGTTGTGTTTGGGCTCTCCTTTTTTCATCCCTTCTCTCACGAAAATCCCCAGGTATGTTGAAATTTACACACGAATGCAGCCAGATATGGCTATTTTTAATTCATGTTCTCTTCTAGAATTCTCTGGAATTCATGCAATGTCTTTGTACCTTGGATTTTGTTATGAATTGAGAATTCTTGCTTGTACACTTTCACAAAATTGTCATTATGTATTGTTGGTTTGTTTGTTGTCTCTTATATGCGACAACTTATAAGCATCAGTATAAATCCTCGAGAGGGAACACAGCCCTTTGATGCTTCTGGACCATCTACACCACCCTAGGTGTAGGTTGTTTAGATCGATGCTCATTTGTTGCAGAATTTGTTCAGCAAATGCAGAGTATGCATTGTGTAAACGTTGGGAATCCCTAATCTGCTGTAGCAAGAGAACCTGCTGCTGGGATGCCACGTTTCACTTAAGATATATTCGGATCAAAAGGAGCGTGCACTAGAGTATATGCCATCCTGGTTGAGTAGGTTGGAAGCACATTTCGCCATCACCAAGTATCCTAACCATCTCTGTGCTATCCTTGTGAAGATGTATCTCCGATGAAAGGCACTTTTGTGGAGGTGGGATTTGAAGGAAACCCCTCCACTCCTACAACCTAGAACGAGTTTTGTGAGGCCTTTATGTCAGAGTCATGCTTACACGGAAGCGCGATTTCCAGTCGAATAACTTAATAAACTTAGAATTTTTAAAACTTTCTTAATACCACAACTTAAAATGCATTCACATCATATTTATCCACATATCAACAGAAAATAAGAGATGGAGACAAGTGCACTGACACCCGACTGGGTGAGAATGAGGCTACTTCCCCCACTACAATGGTAATACGGATCTTTAGGCAAAACCCACTTTGGTAATCCCAGAGTTCCAGACTAAGACTCAAGTATAAGACAATGCTATATTGAAGATAGCATGCATGGTGATCAGCCATGAAAAGAGAGTACTCTAAGCTGCAGGAGAGTATAGAAGATGCTTGGCCGGGATGTGAATCCTGCAGTCAGAACTCACACAGAAGAATACACGTGTGATTAGTAATAAGAGATCTCAATAATGGAAAATAAAAAAATGTGGCCAGGAGAAAGAACCATGGTTACCCTTTAGAAGAATTCCTTCTTAGCCGGTTGAGTTTGACAATTTTCGGAAGCTTCAAACTCTAAATAAGGGGGGGAAGCCCTTGATTCCTTCATTGAGGAGTTAAAGACGATTACTGCTAAGCTTCCTAAGTTTAGCCAATAGAGTGTTCGCATCTTCTTTGTTTGTAGCCTATTGAAAGCTACTAGAATGAGATAAGGCATAATAAGCTTGACACAATTAGGCAACCTACTTTGCGAAGGTCTATGACATCACCTTGGCACACAAGGCTGTAGGACCTTCAAAGGTTGGTCAAAATGAAAGGCCAAAGAAGAAAAACAATGGGAAGAACCATTGAGCGGAAAAGTTCAAGGCCAAGCCCAAAAAGACTAAGCAAACTTTGGAGCCTCTTGCAAAGAATCCCTTTATTGATTTGCTAGCATAGACTGATGCTCAGGCAAAGGAATCATGATTTTAGTGGCAAGGTTAAAGCGGTATTCCACATGGTTGATTCTAGTAAGACGGTAGGTAATCATCTTCACATTGCTAGTCTTCATATCTTCTCTTTGGATTTAGGTTGTGAGCATTGCCATCTCATATTAATGTGTGGCAATCCACTTTGTTACCTCTAGTATGACTCTAGGTAATTATCTTCACATTGTTAGTCTTTATGTCTTTTCTTCTTGCATTGCCATATTCATACGTATTTAGAACCCATGATCTAATCCACATGGTGGGGTGGATCAATGAGCATCAAATTCATGTTTTATTTGATGATAGGATACTCTTAACTTTAGTGATGCCTATCTTGTAAAAGAGACTTCGCATCCGAGTGGTTCCAAGAGCCATTGCCACGTGGTCAATCTCGCAGGTGGTCTTGAATCTTGGGTGAAGGATCCAAGATTACTTGTTGTTCCATGTTATGAGATTGGATAGGGTTGAATTTTTGTTAGGGATGGAGGAAGAGCTTCCTGATTATATGAATCATGTCATTCACTTTCAATATAATGAAAAGCTCTTTGCTCTTGGTTGATCGATGGTAAAAATGGCGTTGAATATTGATGCCATTCTTGTGTTCAAGATAAGCAACAGTCTATTCTTCTTTGGAAACGTTTCATCTATTGCAAACGGTAAATATGATGTTTTTTGCGGGTTTCGAAACCGAATTATTTTCTAATAATGATTTGTTGTAGTATTTGGATAAAGCTCTCTTGTGCAATAATGATGAAAATGAAGTTGATGTTCGAAAAATCAACAATGGAGTCACGTTTTCTAATGCCAATTACTCTAATAACAATACCTAAGCCATGGCTATGACTGTCCACATTGATGCTTCAATGGCGAGTGAGCAGTGTGCAGATGGACTGGTATTATTATGATGAGGATTTGCTGGCTGAAACTTATACTTGAGTCACTGAGGCTACTAGCTCAATTAGTCAGGACACTTGCAGTGATGCTTCACTCGAGGCTCAAGTGATTTGAGAGATTATGTCAAAGTATTTTGACGTGCTTCAAACGAAGCTTCCCTACGGTTCCCTCCTAAGAGAAACATTGACTGTAAGATCGAACTTGTGCCTAATGCACAATCTGTGTTCAGGCAACCCTTACAGAGCTAGTTTGGTTGAGGAGGATGAAATTACATAGTAGCTCTAGAATTACCTGCGACTAGGTCAAATTTAACCCAGTAAGTCCTTTGGTGAAGAAGAAAGACACGTCTATGTGCTTGTGTGTAGGCTCTAAGGGTTTGAACAAACTCACGATCAAGAACAAGTATCCTTTGCTGAAGGTGGAAGATCTCATCGATCGGCTCTACAAACCTAAGTGTTTCACGAAGAGACGAGTTGAGAAGGGCTATCATCAGGTAAGGATATTTGAGAAAGATGTCTATAAGGTCATGTTCCGTACACAATTTGGCCATTATGAGTTCTTAACCATGGAAGGTACGCATCCCGATTCCAAGGTCATTATGGGGGATAACCGGTCATGCCCTGTGAAGGGTGTCAGTAATATTCCATTCATCACGACTGTAGGAAATGAGAAGTTGATTTCTGGTGTACTGTATGTATCGAATTTGTGCAAAAACGTGTTGTTTGTCAGTCAGATGGACAAGCACAATATGTCGTTCTTATTCGACAACGGCAAAGTCATTGTCACATCCAAGGCAAACGGACAGGTGGTGGCTCAAGGTGTCGAGGAGCATGGGCTATATCGGCTCAATGCTCTGTTGGTGTACAAGGACCGTGGCAGATCTAAATTATGGCATGAGCGGTTTGGTCACGTCAACTATGGCACTCTCTCTGAGATGTAGAAGACAAAGATGGTGGATGGACTTCCACTGATTGTAGGCAGTGATCGTGTTTGTAGGGCTTGCGTGGAAGGTAAGCAACACAGGGACAAGTTCCCACCAGAGGCCTCATCACAGGCCAAGAAGCCGCTCGAGTTGGTTACGCCGACATCTGCGGCCCAATGTCGGCAAATTCATTCGCAGGATTGCGGTATTCTCTCTTATTAGTGGATGATTTTAGTCGCATGATGTGGGTATTTTGCTTGGCAAAGAAATCTCAGGCTTTTGAGAAATACAAAGACTGGAAGGCCCAGGTAGAGAAGGAGAGCGGGGAAATAATCAAAGCCTTCCGCACCGATAGAGGGGGAGAATTTACTTCTACAGAGTGGATTCTGCAAGAAGCATGGGATTAAGAGACAGCTTACTACAGCTCACACATCTCAGCAGAATGGAGTTGCTGAGAGGAAGCACAAGACCGTCACAGAGACAGGGTTGACCATGTTGCGAGGGAGGAATCTCTCGAAAGCCTACTGGGGTGAAGCCGTGAACACTGCCGTTCACATCCTGAACAGAACCAAGACCAAGGCTGTTGATGACAAGACTCCATATGAAGCTTATTATGATAAGAAGCCCACCATATCTCATTTAAGGGTTTTCGGCTCTAAAGCATTTGTGCATGTACATAAAGATGAGCGGACAAAGTTGGATCCCCATAGCCAGAGCTAGATCTTTCTGGGATGCAGTGAAGAGTCCAAGGCCTATCGCCTACTCGACCCGGAAAAGAAGAAAATTCTTATCAGCAAGGATGTGATCTTTGAGGAGACCGAGCCACAACCTGTAGAAAAGGTTCTACTCTCATTGAAGGTCATGATTTGAGAGGTGGAGCCGACTGAAGACCCCGAGGAGAAGGAGGAGGAGGAGGAGGAGGAGGAGGAGGAGGAGCATGCCAGCTCCCAAGTCAACTTCATCAAAAGCATCTCCATCAGAGAAGAAGCTACCACAATGGTATTTGAAGACTTTAGCAGACTCACGGGTCACGGACATTCTCGAGAGCAGTTTCGGAGCGCGGCAGTAACATGAAGACTCCCTCTGTGAACTATGCTTGGTGGCTCAGCTTGCGGAGCCCCTTTCCTTCCAGGAGGCGAAGGATATTCCAGAATGGCAGGAAGCCATGCATGCAAAGATGGATGCTATTTTGAAAAATGACACCTGGGATTTAGTGCCCAAAACAACCAAGCGGAAGGTCATCGGGACTAAATGGGTATACAAGCTTAAGTTCAAGTCAGATGGGAGCTTAGACAAGTACAAAGCACGATTGGTGGTGAAAGGCTATGCACAGTCAGAAGGACTTGCTTTGATGAGACCTTTGCCCCCACAGCTAGGATGGTGACTATTCGGACAGTCATTGCCTTGGCTGCTCATCATAGTTGGCCTATTTTTCAGATGGACGTCAAGTTTGCATTTTTGAATGGTAACCTAGAGGAGGAGGTATATGTGGCACAGCCACCGGGATTTCAGATTCCAGGATTCCCATCAAAAGTATGCAAACTGAAGAAGGCCTTTTACGGGCTAAAACAAGCCCCCAGAGCCTGGTACTAGCGGATAGATGTTTTCTTTCAGAAGATCGGGCTTCAATGGAGTCCATTAGAGGCAAATCTTTATCTCGACACAGAGGGGGATTTGCGGTTGGTATTGATTCTATATGTGGATGACCTCATCATTACTGGGGATCCTATGAAGAAGATTGCTCAGGTCAAGAGACTTCTTATGGAGGAGTTCGAGATGACTGACTTAGGCATACTTTACTACTTTCTTGGGATTGAGGTGAAGCAGGGAAAGAGCAGTATCTTTATTTCACAGGAGAAATATTGCAGGGAACTGCTCAGACGCTTTGAGATGGAAAATTGCAAAGTAGCAGTAACTCCCATGGAAACTGGTTTGAAGCTGAGTGTGCATGATCCATCTCAGCCGGTTGATTCATCACTATATCGGCGCTTGGTGGGGAGTTTGCTTTACCTCACCAATACCCGACCAGATATTTCCTACGTAGTTGGATTGCTCTGTCAATTCTCCGTTACACCCAAGAAGGCTCATTGGGACGCATGTATGAGGGTGCTAAGGTACTTGAAGGGTACCTGCACCTATGGCATCACTTACCAAAGGCATTGAGTTGGGAGGTTTTTGTAATAGTGATTGGGCAGGTGACATTGATACCTAGAGATCGACCTCTGGATATTGTTTCTTACTCTCATCAGGAGCTGTGTCATGGCTGAGTAGAAACAACCTACTGTCGCCCTTTCACCTATGGAGACGGAGTACATGGCTTCCTGTACAGCGGCATGTGAAGCATTGTGGCTTAGGTGGATCTTGGAGGACATGAATGTGGCCCAAGAAGATGCGACTGTGGTTATGTGCGACAACCAGAGTTGCATAGCGATCGCCAACAACCCTGTGTTTCACGCACGGATGAAGCACATCGAGGTCCACTACCACTTTGTTTGAGAACTCATCGTCGACGAAGTCATAGATTTCATATACTGCCCGACCAACGAAAACATCTCAGATGTCTTCACGAAGGCGCTTCCCAGGGAGCAGGTGTTCCATTCGACGCATGGGGATCGGCCCACAGTTGTGCCATTGAGAGGGGGTGTTAGAAAAGTCACAGCCCCACCTGTGAGCCTCCGTTTTGAGGGGACAAGGGGGCAGGAGACTGTAGGGGGATAGGGGCTAAGGCTACGTAGCTGCATGGAGGACTGTGCCAGCATGGTACGGAGGCACATGGAGCAGTACCAGGACCAGCCAGCAGCAACAAAAGACCACCAGAGGGGGTCTATCTATAGGCCAGACCAGCCAGGTCTGGTCGGCCCAGGCTCAGCCCCAAAAAGGGCCCTGACCAGGTCGGTTTCTACAGACTGAACCAACTGGAAAAGCTGGCCAGTTCCAGGGCTGACTATATAAACCCCCTCCCTCCCCACACTTTTTTCATCACTTGCACTTACAACCTTGCACACAGGCAAGCGTGCAGAGGGAGAGAAGTGGCTCAGCATTTGACAGCATCCTTTGGCTGTTTCTACCTGCTCACCCGTTGAGCTTTTGTTTGCCCATGATTGTGGAAGAATATATATCTGAGTTTTGACTATCTCTTTCTCCGTCTCTCTGAGTGTTGTATGAGCTAGATCGGGAGTGAGGTGTGAGTGATTCTATCCTCTATTTCCAACAATAGCTGTGAAACAAACTTTCCAAACTTTTTGATGTTATAGTATTGGTTCTGCATGTTAGGTAGCATCGTCTTGCTAATGATTGAAACTGCCTTCACAAGGCCTTTGTGGCTGAGCGTGTCCGCCGCTACGATGTTCTCCTTGTTTGGCATATACTCAATTATGCTACCGTACTGCTGAAACACCTTGCTTCCAACGGATCTGTCTCTTAATCCAATGGGCTGCCGGCCTGCTTTATAGCCTAGTCAAAGACTAGTGCTCTACCTTAACTCTTGGCCATATAGGAAACGCTTCCAGGTCTTTACAACGCCTGCCAACGTGTTGTCGTAGATACACTAGTTCAGTTTAGTCCGTGAAGAGTCTTGCTCTAGGCGGCCATTTTGATTGCATAGTTACTAGCATCATTGATTACTTGAAACGGCTCTTCCTATTGAGCTAGGGCTAGATAGGGCGCTGTAGTCAGTGCCTCCTTCAAATCGGCAAAGACAGTGAGAGCTGTTAGAATCATCATAATCTGCTGCTTCTTCATTTTGACGACTTTTAGCACGTCCATCAAGGGCATGCATGATGATCTTCGAAAGACCCTTGATGTGTGTTGGTAGTATGCTTCATAGATGCGGATAAACAACCGCAATTCTTGCGAGTTCATCTGAATATGATCTCTCTGATATTGGCCAGACCAACCAAATTTTTGAGGCAGTTACAATGTACTCCAAATACTGGACCTCTTCGACGAAGAAATCTGACTTCTTGGCATTTAGGCATAGGTGGTTGGATTTGAGGAGCCCATCATGTGGTGAAGATCCTTCTGATGCTGCTCCTTGCTTTGAAATGTCATCTAAAAACACAAATACACATACTGATCAACGCTTCAAAAACTTGTAGCACCATTTGGTTGAAGGTCGATGGTCAGTTGGTTAACCTGAATGGCATGACCATGAACTCGTAGCTCACCTTCTAGGCGCAGAACTTGGACTTTGGAATATCAGCTTGTACAATTTGAACTTGGTGGTAACCGCTTTTCAAGGGCAATTTTTAAGAAGATGACCGTGCCATTCATGCGCTCCATAATGTAGTCGATCCGGGGCATGAGAAAACGACTCTTCACAATGGCCTGGTTTAAAGCCCGATGATCATGCATAAGCATACCGAGCCCTTCTCAGTGAAGAGGATCGATGTTGCAAATGTGGAGTTGCTTGGTTGAATGAACCTAGTCTGAATCAGCTGCTCGAGTTGGCAGTCCAATTCGAACTCCATGTTCTTGCTGAGCCTTCAATCTGGTGGTCCTTAAGTCTAGTGGGTGGAAGTGGGGAGATTGTTGGTTATGAACAAGTGCTTGTACTCATTCAAGGTGGTCTCCTTGTTTGGGTTTGTGGGTGTGGGGTAGGCCTTGCAGTTAATGTACACAAAGTAGCAATGCGATCCCTTCTCCTGCTTCGACCAAATGGCAGAATAATAGGATGAGTTGGTACCTCTTTAAGCCATTTCAGATCCTTGGTGTCGACGCATGGAATGCTGAGAATTAGGTCCTGGTTGTTCCAGTTGGTTGTCGTCACTCGGTACTCTCTATGCCACTTTATCCCCAAGATGACATCCCCGCTGCTTGTAATGAAGCAATGCTGAATGTCATGTGATCGTTGAAATCACCAATCTTCATTCTGACATCCATTGCTTCTTTGTCGGAGGTAGCAATGTGGCCAATGGAAGGTGTCTCCTAGCGCCACGAGTGTGTTGAGGGTGAGCTGTAGGGCAATTTATGTGGAGAGGATGTCTTCAGTGCTCACTGCTACCGTTGCCGAAGAGAACCACAATGTGTTGTCCTCCATTGGGATCATGCTCTTGCACCTTCTAAACGTTTCTCTATGACCACAGTCGTGGTTTTCATTGGAACTCTGGCTGCTAGTGGTGCGTACACTGTTGCTTTGTATGCCCTGTGAGATGGTAATAGAAGCAACGGCCCTCTTTCTGAAGACAAAGCCAAACGCTCATATCAAGGACCAGTGCTACAAGTGATGGAGAGTACGAGTACCTTGAAGAGTCAAGGTTAAAAAACAAGGATTGCTCACAGGGAGAAGTGATCCAAAGGCAGCTGATTACAGGATCGGAATATCTAGATGGAACTTTGGTGGAGACTATTTATGTGGACCAGTCACTAGAATTTCTCTACACAAGGATCAACATAGAGATATACAAAGATATTTGGCAAATGGTCGCTACCGGGTGACATTGTGCACCCGTTACACAGTATGGCTCAGATGAAGCATGGAAGAGGCAGAGCAGATTCCAAATGCCATGTATCATGTCATCAGAGAGAAGAACCTGGAAGAGCTATAGATGCTGATATGGGTGTACGAACCAGCCTTGAAGGGCACCCTTGACATGTCCTTAAGGGCTGTTTGAGGAAGTAGATGAGCACATTCTTTGCGATGTGTGGTCTGGCTCACATTGGCTCATTCAGAGTGGAGTGTTGGGAAAGTAGGGTCAACTCCCGAGAAGTAAGCCCCCAAATGGGGGATGTGACGTGTAGGAGGGTGCGACACAGGCTGCCACATGGGCAGCACATAAAGATCCTTCTTATGTGTGAATTAGATCCACCCTCTAGGAGGGATCTGTCCTGCTTGGGACAGCCCTTCTGTTGGCCATTCTTTGGGCCACACATGGGCGGCCAAGGCTCAGGATAACTGACATTATGTGGTCCCACTGGTGGGTACATGCTGCTCCAAACATGCCCTGCATATGGGCAGGGAGGTGCCTGATGGACCCCAAGGCAGCAACGACTGGTCAGCGGTCGGCTAGTATGGCTCCTTAATATTCAGTCTGTTGGGGTCTGCCGATACAAGACTAGTTGGCAGATTTGACAGACCACACAGGTCTGTAAAAAAGGCCTGATTGGCCAGATTAAGGAGCCATCCATCCTTTATATAAATGGCACCCTAGGGCGGCAGAAAAATGTTCAGTCCAGAAAATTTTTTGGAATTGCAGAGTGCACACTTAAGACATTAGCAGGGACATGTTCCAGCAGCAGCTCCAAGGTGCACAACCCTGGCACCAGATACACTGCAGAAGATAGAGCCTTCTGAGAGCTCCTCCCTGAGCCACTGAAGACCTCGTTTATAGGCACACAGTAGGAGAGCAGGAGATTTGGCAGCACATGGATACCTCAGATCTAGCAGGATTGAAGCAGCACATTGTTGACCCTGTGGTGAAGGTTGACAGGTTCCCTTTGTACTCATCTTTTTGTCCTGATTGTGGACATATCTATACACATTTCTGGTTACAACTTGCTATCTATCTCCAGATCTGAAGCGCTGAGTATTGTAAACGGTTGCATAACACCTAGCTGTGCGTAGTGGGAATCAGGGTGTTCATGTACAGATATGTGTACATATGTACATATAGGTATGTATACATATCTATACATGTATATATGTATATGTACGTATATACATGTATAAAATCAGGCATGGCGATCCCTCACGGACATCAGCAAATATATAGGCAAATTGGGTGATGATGGGTTCCAACTTGGAGCCTGTTAACTTGAGCAGAGCTACAACCTGGCCTTGGCGTGGTGCAGTGGAATGTCATAATTCTGGTGTGTGCTATTATTTGTGATCGGCCAAAATTGGGTTGAGGCAAAGATGAGTTGTTGTATGAGCTAGGTATGGTAGCTACGTTTTACATGGCCGTTGGGATAATTGGCCATGGCTTGAATGATAGCTAGTTGTGGGGGATAACCATGCGAGATGTCTTCAAGAAGAATAAGAGACTGAGAAGACTGTGTCGTTTGCCATCTACAAATGCTTCCTAGCAAAGGTGTTTGTTGCATATTGAGACTTATTACATGACGTTGTAAAGGGACTTTGGGTGTCCTAGGATTGATGAGATTCAAAATCAGCTAGCCTTCACTCAAGTTAGAATTTATCCTATGGAGTAATGTGGCATTGAGGTGTCACATGTCACGGGTCCACATGGTGTTGCCAATTCGGGTATTTCCACCCTTGTATTGTGGGGCCCTCTAGCACTAGTGTGTTTCATACCACCCTTGGGTATTTATATTGTGGGGCCCCCTTGCATGCTCGAGCATTTGTTATTTTGTGGGGCTCATCTTCTCATTCTAGGGTGTTTCAAACCTGGGTATTTCCAGTTCATGCCCCTCTCGCATGCTTGAGCATTTATTCCATGGGCTTGGGCCTCCTGCTGTAGGACATTTTATAGAATCATCACACCTTGTAATCATAACTTGCATTAGGCACTAGTCTTGGAAGTTCAATACGGACCCTCCCACTTCAAAGCTACCTTATATTTTGCCATATGGACAACAATTTTTCACATAAAAATGCTAATAAGAAGACTTGTTTATTAAGTCGGTCTATCATATCTCTAGCCTTCATCATCATTTTTGAAATGGTTAGCTTAACATTGGAATGAGCATATAGAGTAAAATCTAATCTTTCTTAAACCACTATGAGATGTAAATACCTATATGGTCTAATCTTTCTTAAACCCCCGTGCTACTGTTGCGCTCCCCTCCCTTCGCGTTGCTGTTGAGCTACCCCTCCCCGTGCTACCCCTCGCTGTTGCTGCGCTACCTCCCCACTGCTGTTGCACTATCTCCCTCCCCTCCTTGCGGTTGCTGCTGCGTTGCCTTCCACTTGTTGTTACTTGCGCTGTCCTCTCAGTGCTGCTGTCTGCGTTGCCTCTCCCGCTGCTGCTGCCGTGCTCCCCTCTGCGCTGCTGCTCGCACCTCCCTCCCTCCTTCCCCCTCCTCCTCTCCCCCTCTCCTTCTCTCCTCCCCTCCCTCTCCTTCTCTTCTCCCCTCCCTCCCTCCTCTTCACTTCTCCCCCTTTCCTGCTGTCCCCTCCCTTGCTGCCCTCTCTCTTCCCCTTCCAGCTCCCCCTCCTTCAACCTCCTTCCTCCTTCAACCTAGACTTGCTCTCTCTCTTATCTCCCTCCTTCCCTCACCCTCTCCCTTCAGGTGTACCCTCGTTTTTTGGGGGGGCTCCTGGGCATCATGAAAGCGGACCGAGTTTCTTTATTGTGTTTGAGTCGGTCTTACCCACCTCGATTGACGAATGGGCACCCATTCAATCAATCTGTTACCGCACACACCGGTCGCGAGAATCGTCACATTTTCAAAAGACGAGCTGTAGCAGTTGCAAAAGGACTTCGAGCATGAGTGTTCCACGACTCTCTTCGCACATATCTTTGGTTCACACCCCTCCAGATCACAGGCTAGAGATTGGATGCTTGCGGTGCTTTCCCAGGAACTCGCCCCCCATCTTAAGGATGTTCGTTTGTTGGGACGAGGTTTTTTTTAGGTGTGCCTAGATTTCCCAGACGTCACGAGAGACTTACTACAGGCTGGGTTTCTACTTCTAGGCTACAGGAGGATTTTTTTGTTTCCCTTTTCACTGGGCTTTGACCTAGTTGAAGAGGACAAACAAGGAGCTTCTGTTTTCATCAGGTTCCTTGGTCTGCCCTCAGTTTATCACCGGTTTCTTTCAATTATTGGCGAGAGGTTTGGTGTGGTAGCAGAGGTCCTCCCTCTTTCTGGCGAGCCTTCTTCGGCTGCTGAGGCGGTCAGGATGGATGGGGTACCCACAGTTAGGGTCCTTGTCAAGGATCCTAATATTTTAGATGACCACATCATGCTACCGCGACCCGATGGATCTTTCTTCCGCCAGAGGTTCGAGGTTGCAGGTTGGCAGGACCAGTGCAGGATTTGTAGGTCCTCGGGATACTTCGCTAGAGATTGCCCAAAGAAGAAAAAGGGACCCAGAAAGCAACCAGCTCGTACTAGCTTATGACAGAATAGGAACAAGACCCTCCGCTCCACAGGCACCGCCTCAGACACGAGCTTCCCCTCCTCCTAGGGCTGCTCGAGTTCCTCTTGCACCCCACACCACCTTTGGCCCACGGTGGGTCAGGCCCAACCCGCTTCCTCTCACCGATGAGGATAGCCAGTTCGAATATACAGGGATTGGGCGGCATCCCTCATCGCCATCGCAGACAGCTGATCAGGAATCAGCTCCATCCAAGTATGTCAGGTGGTTCCTTAGACACTCTTTTTCTTCAGAAACACAAATTGGATACTAGAGATTGCTCCAAGTCAGGTAAGCTGCTTTCAGGCCGGACTTTTTGGCTTCCTGCCTTGGGAACTAGAGGAGGTACATGCATATTAGTTTCAGATTCTATTCTCCCTCTGGTCATTGGACATGGTACCATCACCCCCTCTAGGGCCCAGTGGATTTTACTTTTGATTGATGGACGTAAGGTTGGTTTCCTCAACCTCTACACTCCGAACAATAGAGGGGATCGTGTTCTTTTTTGGAAAGAGTTGCTCTCTTAGGTTGACATTGCTGATTCGTGGATTATTGGAGGTGACTTCAACATGGTTGAGGTACCATCCGATAAGCAAGGTGGCAGAGAAGGTGGTATTCATTCCCTCGAGAGAGCAGCTTGGGATGCCTTCTTGTTTAGATTCAGTGGCAGAGATGTTTGGTTGGATGATGCATTTCATATTCAATCTCAGTCACTTTTGTTTTTGTGGTCGAACTGTAGGGTGCAGATGCCTATCCATGCTCGGATTGACAGATTCTGTGGATGACTGGGCTCTTGATAGAGGGGGGACAGTTTGCATTGCACCTGGTGTCTCTATCTCCGACCATTTTTCGATAGTTTTGTCTATCTCAGAGCCCCATCTGAGAGGACGGTCTCACAGCATCAGGATTCCCGATGCCTTACATAGAGATGAGACTCTCACAGAGGTAGTCTTGGAGATTTGGGTTTCTCACTTGGAGCGGGGGTGGTCGGTCCCTCACATGTGGCCACAACACTTGCCAGTATCAACGACTTTTATCACTCAGTCGCTAGTGCTCGGAGAGGTGAGATACTCAGGCGGGAGATTTGTATCCGCTGGCAGTTGGCAGCCTTGTAGAGGGAGGAGCAGAGACGACCTTCAGATGCTTGGATACAGGAGCGCCTTGTTGCAGCAAGGGCTCACTTGCAGACATTGATTGATCAGAGAGCAGAGTATGCCTTTCATGCACGGGAGTCCTTTTGGATATAGATGGGAGGGAGAGTCAATAAACAGTTTTTCTCTGCACTTGGACCCAGACATAGTAGAGAGAGTGTCAGGCAGCTTGTTGATTCTGATGGCGTTTTGCAGTCTCATCCAGATACTGTCATGCACTTAGTGACAAATTTTTATGCATCTCTTCTTTTTGTAGATCCTGACACACATGCCAGAGATGAGGCTAGAGATGTAGTTTGACAGAGTTTACTTGTGTTGGTCACACCATAGATGATATGCTCACTTGATGCACGCTTCACCAACACAGAGTTCATGAATGCTCTCTCCGCCCTTCATAAGGACAAGTGCCTTGGTTCCGATGGTCTTACTCCATCTTTTTTTATAGCCTTTTGGGATATGATAGGTGATCATATTACTTCAGCCCTGCAGGGCGTTCGGGACTCGGGTGAGATGCCTGACTCACTGACCAAGGGACTCATACACCTTATCCCGAAAGGTGGCAACATGAATTTTGTATCCCATTGGAGACCCATCACTCTTTTGGGCACCCTATATAAAATCCTTGCCAAGGCGATCAACATCCGATTGCAGTCCCTTCTTCCAGACCTCATCCATGATACTCAGACAAGCTTTGTGCATGGCAGGAGCATTTTTGATAGTATCTTTTCTTTTTGGGAAGCCATAGAGTGGGCTATGCAAAGCAGGCAGAGGCTGGCAATTCTACTCTTGGACTTTGAAAAAGCCTATGACAGAGTAGATTGGGGTTTTCTTGAGGGCACTCTCCTACGATTTGGTTTTTCAGATGCATGGATTAGAGGGGTGGCCTCCCTTTACAAATCAGCCCATACCCAGGTCTTGATCGGAGGAGTAAGGGGTGACAGATTTCAGATTTCGAGGTCAGTTCATCAGGGGTGCCCTTTAGCCCCCTTCCTCTTTCTATTTGTGGCAGAAGCTATGAGTATCTCCCTTAGATCTCAAGCTGATCTTTATGGGTTGAGATTGAGCTGAGACAGGAGTAGGAGCTTCTTGGCTATGAGTTGGTTGATGACACTGCTATTTTTATTGAGGCCTCCTCGCAGTCACTTGATTCTTTCCGGACAGCCTTGGCTATCTTTTGCTCAGCTGCAGATGCACACATTAACTGGCATAAATCCTTTGGCTTTTGGATCAGCAATGAGGACACTCCAGGTTGGGGAGTTGACATTGGCTTTTTCTGGATTCAGAGGGGTGTTCCTGTCAGGTATTTGGAATGCTAGGTAGGATTGGGCATCTCTCCAACTCAGCAGTTTGCCCCAGTACTAGAGAGTATAAGGAAACAGCTCATTTTTTGGAGCTCAGTCAAACTCAACCTTGCATCTAGAGTTGTGGTAGTGCACCAGGTTCTTTTGGCCACGGCTTGATTTGTGTGTTCTTGCTGGTGTCAGTCTAGGGATTGCATCACTCAGCTCGTTAGACCATTCAGGAATTTTTTATGGAGTGGACTTGATGGCACGGCAGATGTTGCAACGAGGGTGGCCTGGGAGACCATTATTCTCCCTACTTGTGAAGGGGGCCTTAATATCATTGACCCGGACTTGCAGTGCAGGGCCTTGCTTTGTAAGGTGGTGGTGAGGGGACTCATGCCTTGGCAGGAACCTTGGAAGGATTTCTTTTTTGGACGCATTTAGGTTTGCACACCTACATTGGGAGATGATTGGGTGGACAGCCCTCGCTGAATTTTTACTTCAGCCCCTCTCAAATCTCCTGCCTCTCCTCTCGTGACTGCCATCTTGAAAACTTGAGGCAGCTTCAGGAACACTCTTCGGAGGGAGCCGCCCTCTACCCTCGAAGAGATTGATAGGCAGCTGATCATTTGGAATGATAGTATACTTGATGAGCATGGCAGACCACTGGGCACCTCCCATTACATGCAGTGGTCTAGATGGGAGAGAGGCCCCGCCTACACAGTAGGCACTTGGAAGGCTTTTATCAGGCTACCTGAGGATCAGAGACTACAGTTAGTGAGTCACCTCAGAGGAGTAGCACGCAGGATTCAGCAGATAGGTGCAGCCATCCCAGTGGAATGGGCAGTTGAGATGCCTATTACTTCCACCACTTGAATGGGAGCTTTTTCGAGGATAGCAGTTCCTTTACAGGTGATCGCTCTTTGAGGTCTCGAGGAAGATGCGCTGGTCTTTGATGTTGGGGATGGAGGTATACTCTCTAGATCCACGGATGATATCCTTCTAGAGGTTGCCTTTCAGCCTATCAGGATTGCTGATTTTGTGGACCATGGAGCGAGCTTGCAGTGGTACTTAGACCCTGACCCTCTGCTCTTGGCCTTGGGATCCTGAAGGTTGTGGTTATATGGAGGTGCACCTATCAGGTGCTTGCAGTGGGACCCAGGAGAGTGGGAGTGGATAGATCATGGGCATCGAGAGAGGGGGATTCCCTTCTTTCGTTTCATGGTTGGTAATGCCAGGAGATTGTAGTTGAGCATTAGGGGTTGGATTCCCTCCAGAGCCCCCCATTGGGATAACTTCTTCATCACCGCAGATTTGCGTAGGAATTTTTGGAGGAGGCTTTGGAAATCCCTTAGAAATAGAAAGATCACTCTTTTCATTTGGCTTTCTATTCATGGAGGGATTGCAGTGAACCAGTGGAGATCACGATTTGGGGCTGATCCCACTTGCCCTCGTTGTCATTCTACAGAGGAGTCAGTGCGACATTGCCTTTGGGACTGCAGTCAAGTGAGGACTGTTTGGAAAGGGGTTGCTCGGATACTTAGCATTTTTCATACTTCCCCTTTTTTCATGACTTGGGGCTCGATTGCATGGTTATCCCTTACTGGGCCCCACGTGTTTTATGAGGGTGAGCCTTCTTCTTGAACACTCTCGGTCCGTCGGCAGGTGATAGCGCCCTGCTCTCTTCAGGATGTACCACTTACTCCCTTCAAAGCTTCCCATGCTTTAGTGGACACCTCTTGGGAGATTTTGGCTAGCATTTCCTCTTGGCACATTTGGAGAGTCAGATGTATAGAGGCATTGGATGGCACACACATACAGCCATCACAGATGTTCATGGGTATTTGGATTGACACGGTTCACACGTTGATAGCCACTTGGGCTAGTTCTACTGGATTGAGATGGCACTATCAGCCACAATCCTTTCTTTTTGGCTCTTGAGCTTTTCATGCATTGCATGATGTATCGCATATGGAGATTGCTCTAACGGTTTTCTTCAATACTTAATAGAAGTCTCTTTTTACAAAAAAAAAAAAAAAAACTTATATGAGAGGCTATTTTGTCCATGAGAGGCTTTCTTATGGTATTGATATTGTCACATCTCCATATATGAGAGGCTATTTTGTCCATGAAGTGGTGAAAGAGGTAGAGAGAGAGCGATAGAGAAAGACTCTTGGCTACTCGTAGAAGGCCCAAGTTATAGATTCGGTAACTTGCTTCATGCCATCTTCATTTTCGACTATGTGACATCTCCATTTCCCAGTCTAGATTTTTGGCCTGCCGTGCATAGGCCTTAGTATAGGTAGTGGTTTTGAGATGGGAAAAATAAAATTATTTTTATTATTTAGGCTATGTTATGTGTTAATTTGTAATCGGTGCTCATGTTGGCTGCATTCATTGTTATTTTGGGTGTTTGAAATTCCCATTGGCTGCTCCCAATCTTGGTAGAGAGTATTGATGATTCGCGGTCCCCTTTAATGATTTTTGGGCCATTCTCATTTACTCCTCTTTGCACACTATTCATCTCCTTTTTCCTTTTCACCGTGGGGCCTCCAATTTTATGCTCTCTCTGGGCATCACACTCATGTAGAGGCAGGCCTAATGAATGATAGATATATCATTCCCCTTGTTTTCTTGACTCTCTCAAGCCAAACCATGGCCCATCTACCTATGCCCATAACTGAGCTAAACAAGCTACATTCATTCAATAGGCCATAGACCTTTGCTCTAATATTCTATGTTACTAGCTAGTGTTAGGATTGCCTACAACCCCTAGCCCTAGTTGTAGGCTAGTGCTAGGATTGCCTACAAGCTGTAATGAATTACTGCAATAGCCAAAAGAGTACAAAGTACACCTTATATGATGAAACCCTAGGACAAGGTGTCCTAGCTGGACTATGTGTCCTAACTGGTACATGTGTTAACTGTACCAAGTGTCCTAATAGCCTATAGGCCTACAAGGCACATACCTCTCCATGGTATGGGCTGAAGTATCCTGGACAGGTCTCAGAATACCTAAAGAACTAATGTTATGGTTGCACATGTTCATCCTATAGGGATATAGCAACCTATGACTGTACAGAGCATAATAGATCAAGTCACAAAAGGTACTAAGTTTAAAGCTTATCGGAAAGCTTCAAACTTAGGTTGAAGATGACGATAGGAGCAGTCTGACATGCATGAAGATCTGTAACATCTGGAGCCAAACACACTCCATTGTAGTTGTTGAAGTTGCTCTGTATTTAGCCTCATAGCTAGAAGTAGCAACTGTAGTTTGCTTCTTGCTAAACCAAGAGATGCATGAAGTACCAAGTATGAAACAATTGCCACTATGTGACACACGGGTGTCAGAACAGCCAGCTCAATTACTATCAGTGAATCCATGCATGACAAGTGAAGAGTTGGCCTCATAAAGAAGGCTCAAATGCTGAGTACCTTGTGAGGTGCCTAAAGACATGCTTCACATATTGCCAACAGTGTGTAGAAGGGTTGTGCATATATCTACTCAATTGTGAGATAGTATACTGAAGATCGGGTCTGGTATGGCATAAATAAATTAAATAACCAACTGCCTCTACTGATAGAGAGTGACATCACATGCATCACTGCCATCCCTAAATGAGAAGTGAAAACCAAGCTTTAATAGTGTGGATATTGGCTTGCAATCCTCAAATTGAAAACGCTGCAAAAGCTATCCAATATACTTGGATTGTGACATCAAAAGAGGTTATGGGCCCACCACACTTCCGTTGCCATCCTTATCCTCAGATGAGAAGTGAAAACTAGGCTCTAATGGTGTGGATATTGGCTTGAAATCCTCAAATGGAAAATGCTGCAAAAGCTGTCCAATATACTTGGATTGTGACATCAAAAGACCCCCCTCATTGGTGGCAAATTGAATGCGCATATAACAATGTAAAATTCCAAGATCAGATATAGCAAATGTCTTCTGCAAGTCAAGCTTAAAAGTTGTAATTTGCTCAGCATGTGTCCTAGGCACAAGCATGTCATCCACATAGAGTACTAAAATCATCAAATCTATCCCACTCTTACGTATGTAAAGGGTAAGCCTCTGTAGGGATGTTCTGAAATTCAAGACTAAGCAAATGAGCATGTATTATGGAATACCAAGCCAGAGGTGCCTGTTTCACATAGAGGGCTTTCTTTAACCGGCATACCTTCCTTTCAAAACCTTCGATCTCAAATCCAGGAGGTTGGGTAGCATAGACTTACAAGATGAAGAAAAGCTCTTCATATCGAGCTGATGTACCTCCCAATGAAAGTGGGCAGCAAAGACAATAACAATCCTGAAAGCAGTGATCTTGGAAGTGGGGGAAAAAGTCTCCTCAAAGTCAATGCCTTGCTATTGTGCATAGCCCTTAGCAACAAGATGGGATTTGTAATGGTCCATTGAACCATCAACTTTCCGTTTAATCTTGTATACCCACTTAGTCCCAATGGCATTCTTGCCAGGAGGCAAGTCACCAACTCCCAAGTGTTAATCTGATGGATGGAATCCAATTCAGCTTGCATGGTCTGCAACCAACATTCATTTTCAAAGGTATCCTTATGGCATAATGCTTCTTCATTGCGTGTTGTAGCAACCAATATAGAAGCAACCAAATTGACATGTTCTTTCCGGACAACTGCTCTAGTACGGGCTGGTAGAGGAGCATCTTGTTTGCTGTCTTTTAGAGTGTCAAGGAGCCAATGGGGAAGCCTTTTGGGCTTCTGAATTTCAGCTCTCTCTTGGTCAATGGCCTTGTGCACAATATCCTGATCTATCAAGTTGTAAATCATACTGATTTTCAGATTGCACATGCGATTGTAAATGACCATTAGAAGAAGGAGGAACCTTAGATGTGGCATCATCATGGGGGTGTGACTGAAACAAAGGCATCAAGTTGTCAAAGAGATATGTGGCATCAACAATGGGCTGTTTGTGATAGTCCAGCAAAGACAAATGAAGATTCATAAAAAAACATCCCTACTAACGAAAACCTTGCCCGTGGGGGGCTGATAGAGCTTGTAGCCCTTGCTTTTTGAGCTGTATCCAATAAAAATGCATTTGATAGCTTTATCATCCAACTTTGTGCGTGTCTAAGAAGGCACATGTGCATATGCCAAGCATCTAAAAGTCCTCATGTAAGAGGTCCTAGGCTTTTGTCCTGGGCTTATGACCTGTCCAAGCCTCATAAGGTTTGATGGTTTTCAATGCCTTTGTGGGGCATCTGTTCAAAATATAGTTTGCACACATAGCGGCATCCAACCATAATTTGTTAGGCAAATGTTTGCCTTTCAACGTACACCTAGCCATCTTCATGATTGCTGATCTATTCTTTCTCTCAGCCACAGGATTCTGCTGAGGAGTATAAGGCACAATACATGATGTATGCCACGTGAGGCCATAAACATTAGGGGAGAATTGGGGTCTCCAAAGGGCCCCCAATTAGTGCTTCCTAATTTCAAGGGATTAGTGAGGTATTTGAGGTGTACCAATGGGAGTGCTCCTTTTTGTGGGGCAATGCCATGTTGAGGTGGAGGGTGGGCAGACCTGCAAACAACCCCTATTGGCTACTCCTCTTACATCGGGGACCACTCAAACCATCCCCCCCCCTCCCCCCCTCAACCCATGCTTGACCCTTCTCCCATATGCACCTCCCCTAAACAAACCTACAAGTCATTCAAGAGGCGATGGACCCTTCTGGGCAAAATTTTTTCCCCTCTCAGCTTGTTACAGGCCTGCCCCCTCCTCTTCTCTGGTTCAGCTCCATTCTCTCTCCATTTTTCAAATGTGGGAGCGCATTTGGCATCTTCTCTGCCCCCTCCTTCTCGCTGGTCCACAGTGTTTCTCCCTCTCCAGCACCTCCTGTAGCAGCTGCTCATTCTCTCTCCACTCCTAGCTACAGCACCTCCTACAGCAGCAGCTGCTCATCCCCCTCTGCTCTTTCTTTCTCCATTCCTAGCTACAATATCTCGTGTAGTGGCTGCTCATCCCCCTCTGCTCTTTCTCCCTCCATTCCTAGCTACAACACCTCTTGGAGCAGTTGCTTATCCCCCTCTACTCTTTCTCCCTCCATTCCTAGCTACAGCACCTCTTGGAGCTTCTCTCAAGCTGCAGTTGCACTCTCTATAGCTCTCCCTCTCTCTCCCTCTATTGGAGCTGCTCTCTCGCTCCAAGCTGCACTTTCTAGTCCACTATTGCTGTTGTGACCTCTGTACAAGCATGGTGAGGAGACCATACATGTACTCTGTGTCCCACAGGAGCAAAAATGCACTGGGTGAATGGGTGCCTTGCACCTACAGCTTGAATGATTGGATAGTCATGAGAGGATCTGCCAAGGGTGCACATAAGCTTTCCAAGAGCAAAAGAGTTGATCTTTTGCATGAATGGAAGGGCCGCATCATGAAGTTCAAGCTTGGGAAGAAAGGATTGTTTGCAAAGGTGCAAGACATCTACATGGGGAAGGACATGCGCCTTCCTCCGTCAAGCAATCAATCGACAATACCATCGCATTGTAACTCTGCATTTTGTGTAAGATTTTGAAGTGTAATGAGTCAGCTTGAAATTGTATTTTGAAATAGAACTAGTGTAATGAGTCAGTTTGAAATTGTATTTTGAAATAGCACTTGTGCATAGCAGATGTAATTCCTTCAGACTTTGAGGAGTGGGAACCAGTCGAGTGCTTCTTAGGTAAGTTTATTGTCATTCATGAGGATTTAGAAAGGCAAATGCATGCTGGAGAGAAGTCCTTTGCTTTGAAACATAGAAGTATCTATTGGTATAATGCCAAGTACATTACTCTAAGGACGGCATCAAGCTATGGCCATATTCAATGCATTGCAACACCACAACTTGAAGACATGGATTGCAGCATGGACACAAGAACAATGCAATCATATAAGGAAAAGATTGCAAAGGATGTGGGCATGGCCATGAAGTTTACATTTGGCTCTAAATGGGTAAGGTTGTCTTGGTTTATGCCTCTGCACATTTTTGCTTCTTGTTTTCATAATATCCAGATGCATAAAACAAAAACCATGTGGTCATGCAATTTGAGGAATTGCTTGGGGTGAATTGGGGAAGCAGACCAGGTGAACAAAAGGGTGATCTATTTCAATGCCATGTATGTAAGAACAATGTGGTTGTCAAGTACCACATCTCTTGCCAAACATTATATTTTGCTTTCCAATGTAGGCGCTGGAAGAAAATAGGTGACAATTGGCTTTCCCTTGACTCTAACGATGATGATAATATAGGGGTAAGTTTATGTATTGGTTCTCATTTATAAGATATTAAGAATGTGATTGTCACGTCACAGTGGACTCTCAGGGACGTACGGGAACACCTATTGGTCATGGAGGATGGCATGTCTGAGTCCTTCCACTTTACCTTAAATGGTGAAAAGGTAGAAAAGCGTGTAGAGAAGCTCGTGCATAGTGCCACTTTTATCCCTCTTGTAATATTGAAGATTGTCTAGAAAATGTGAGGTGGAACAATTGTGGATTTTGACATTTTCCAATTAATAGTGGTGCAATTAATTTTGATGTTTTGAATGGTTTTGTTTCATGTCAATGTCAAGTTTTTTCTAAAAATTTTATAATTCTTTTTATTTTTTATATTTAGAACATTTGGGTATATATAGGTTATAAAGTTACTTTAGTTTCAAAGTTTCACTATCATAGCAGCTACCAAACTACCATGGATTCTGCTAGGTCTGCCTTCCACGATTTCATCTCCCGTACTCCATTAATTGATAGAGAGCAGCAGTTATTTCCAGTCTTTGATAAGAGCATAGATGTCCTAGGCACCTACTTGGGAACTCGAGATGATTTTGAAGACCTCATCAAGTACATGCAAGACTACATCATGAGTTTTGCATATCAACTTGATGAGTCTTCAAAAAGATGGGTCCCAATTGATTATTTGAAGTACATGTTCAATCAAGAACCCAGGTTCGTGAAGCGTTTAGATCACTTTTGAGCCTAGCTCACACCCCTAGGGTTTAGGGAGGTGAACACTGATGACCTCCTAGCATGTGGAGTCATTGGAAACATAGGAAATAGGTTCCTATCCTGGGAAATGACTTTTATTTTCCTTCTCCAGGAGGGACAAATGGAAGAGGAGGCCTCGACCTCAAGCCCTGATCCTGCCCCTGTCCTTTCCGATCCTCTTATTTCTGTAGATGAGTCTAACATCTATAATGAAGAGCCCATAGATGAAGAAGTTGAGGAGTGGGAAGCTACATTGGCCCTAGAAGTGCTCCAGCGACCTCCTGAACCCCATTCTACTTCTCCAATTCCATTCACCTTGGGCACCACCTCTGTTGACCCTGCAACAATGATATGGTTTCTTGCTCCCCTTCTTGTCGATGGAGAACAATAACTCTTTCTCCATGACATAGAGGTTATGTTTGGTCTCTGGGAGGATGAAGCTCTTAGTATCCTGTGTGGATACGAGGTGGAGACGACTATGCAAGAACCTGGGTTTTTGGGAGCAGATGATTTAATAGAAGAGGTTCTTGCTTTAACAATGGCCCAAATCAAAGATGGAGAGACATCAATCTACTCCGACCTACCTGATCTAGAAGAAGCCTCCACATCTCACTGCAGACAGCAGGAGGCCTATGGATCCATCCTCATTGACAAAGAGGAAGGGATTGAGCATGATGACTCCATAGTGGTAAGAAACTATGAGCTTTGAATTTCTTCTCTCTTGGTATACTTTTGCTTTAATTGAATTCTAATGTAATGTTGGACTGTTGCAGGAGACATTTGAGGTTGACCTATTCTCATCTCGGCAACGCCTTGTTCGTAGTAGCTTCGGCCAAGATCACTCACTGGCACATTACCTTGGCTAAGCAAAAGGACGCTTTGTGGTTATCCATAAAAAGTTTTCTCCACATGGCATTGATGACCTCCTGAAGTGCAAGGTCTTGTCAAGAGTGATTGGTCATGCTGACATCAATCACAATGATGACAGGTTATTTTGGTGAACCGCATGGCTGCTCTCAATGCCTTTGGAACCAATTTTCAAGGTATGGCATTGACGGTAGCAGCCATGTCCCTGGCTAGCAATAACAATAGCATTGACTCTCGATCGACTACGTTTAGAGCTAGGAGTGTATTTGGGAATTCAAAGCCCGATGTTCTTAGTGTTTTAGAGAAGAGAGAAAGGCTCTGAAGCCTTATTGTATAGAAAATTTTTTTTATATGAATATAGCTATACTTTTTATACAGTGCCCCATTTTGTGTTCTTTTACAAAATTTATTTTATACTGTCGTTGTATTTTGTAACTTTAATTGTTGTTGGCATTAATATTTTCATTCACTATTCTGTTCAAAAGCATGCGATCAGATAAATATTTGTGCTATAATGGTTATTTCTGAGCAATCCAGTAAGAATCTCACCGCGCGATAGAAGGCAAATGTGTTCGGTGGGGAGCCCAAAAATGGCAAAACTTGCTATGGCACGTATGGGGCCTGTTTGACTTGGTCAAACAGGCCCCATACGTGCCATAGCGGGTTTTGCCATGGTTAAACAAGCCCCATATGTGCCATAGTGGGTTTTGCCATTTTTGGGCTCCACGTGCGATGCGGAACACATTTGCCTTTTGTCGCGTAGTGAAAAAACATCATTTGACCACTCAAATTCACACTGAACTTGCATAAATTGACGGAAAGCATCACGTAACATGTATAATAACATGGGAACAGTAATAGAACATAAAAATATCTTTTATTCATTGGCCTCAAAGGGTAGAGATTTACAAAATGATTCAGGTTGCACCAAATGAACCTAAACAACATCTAGGGCCTAAGGGAGGGATCAGAGCGGATGCGCTTGGTGATGAGTGTAAGATCCTTGTCTATCATTGTTACTCTTTTGGCATGGATAGCACATAAGTGCGTGTCTTCAAAAAGACCTACTGTCATTTGCTCCGTTGCCTCCTAAATTGCTCCCATAACATCTAAAGTGAAACGCACATCACTCTTGTAATGCTGTGCTATTTCACGTACAACACGCTGGAAGGGTGCACGGGGAATGAGATTGTCCACAATGGTTTGGAACTTGTAAATCTTCTGAAGTGCCTTCACTCTTGATTTTTTGTGCCTCTTAATCTTTGGGGGACCTTGCACTAGCCTTTGGACATGGCTCCATGGCCACTTGTCCGCTTTGAACTTCTTTCGCCTCTCCTCCCTTGCAACCACCTCTTTAGACTCCTCTTCCTGTGTCTGCTGGGTCATTTGAGGTGGCCTCTTGCGCCTAGGGGTCTGCTTTGTCCTTGGTCTCTTTTCCTTTTCACGAGACTGTGAGACAGCAGGCTGAGGCTCTTACTCAGCTCGTACTAGAGGCTCCTCATATCTGATCATCTCGAGGCATAGAGGGTTGATGGTGCTCTTCTGTGCGGTCTGCTTGATTGGAGGATTGGGGCCAAGGTTCATTATATCTGCGAGCCTGCAAAATACTTCCTCTTGTTGTGGCCCCTGTAATCTCTCCATCTCCTCTCTTTGCCTTTCTTGCTCCCCTTGTTGGTCTAGATGCTCCATGCCAGGATCCCACGGAGGAGGGAGGGGCAGTTGATCAAGATTGACTAGACTATTTTGCCCCTCTCGGGAGACCTCTCTACTTCCACGATTAGTTGTATGGAAGAACTGAGAGGACCCCTCATCGTGCTTGGATCCTTCATCGTGTTGGGATTCCTCATGGTGCTAAGATCCCTGGGATCCCCCATGAGAGTCGGATGGTAGGGACTCGCGTTGCTTGGACTCTTGATAATGAGAACCGCCTTCAGATCCTTGGTGATCATTGCCCTCTTGGCCACTGGGGCTTGCAGTGTCTTCGGAGGCCATGGCGTTGTGAGGAGGACAACAGGTAGCGTCTAAATGGCATCCAGTGGGTCTAGCAGTTTGTTTAACTTGTGCCATAGAAATGAGGGATTTTAGGGTTTTGAAGTGCTTTATATAGTCTTTTTTAAAGCACTTTAGCGTTTTTCATTTAAATTAGGGTTTTTTGAGTGTACCTCCTCCCCCCCCAGTCTTTTGTCGCCAGTTCGGTAATACTTAATCTTCACCACCCTTCCTCCCAACCCACTCACTCCTCCGCCCTGCATGTCACACATGCAATTCTGTAATTTTTAAACAAATTTGTGAATTTTGGAATCTATAATTGACTCAAAATAATGTTAAATTTATTCATCAAACATTTTATATTTGGGGCTCTCTTAGGGCCCAACGCCTCCCTTGTCTGACTCTACGTTGCAACCAAAGCGCAACCCCTTGGCTCCCTGTTGAGGACTTCCAAGCAGCACATCTCCTTGTCTTCTTGACATGTTGAACTGCTTTTGTGAGACTTGAGAACTCTACCTTATCACGCTTGAGAGTCCTGGCCTCTAGACATCTATAAAACCAATCGAACATTTCGTGTAGTGCATTGCTTCGCACTATACCACCCCCATGCCTTGTATTCTTGAAGTATGTTGCCTTTGCTATGTAGTGTGATTTCTCCATTCCTTGAGTATTCCAAATGGACAGAGGGTCCCATTGCTCCACGCAAGGCGTCGTTCATAATACAAATGCTCACCCTCTCTAGCTTGTGCTCTTTTACCAACTGAGCTTCATCCAATTTTTATAACAAATACTAGTTGCCATCTGTACAATGAAAGAGAAATTCAGTAAGGATATAGAAATCAGAAGAAATAAAGTTGAATGTGAAGAGGGAATTTCTCTTACCTTCTTCTCTCATCCCATAGAATTTGACCATGGCTCTCTCCAAATTCTCTACATCCACCTGAACATTATTGAAAGCATTCATCTCAAACATTTGGATGCCAGATTTCTTTTTACTCTTCCAAGTCATTGTGCCACTTACACAATGGTATCCTCCAAGCTTTTCTCTAGCACATTGGTTTGTTTCTTGACGTGCAAGCCTTACAGACCACGGTGTTGGCAATGGCATTGTAGATATCTTATACTTTTCCTCCATAGCAGACTTGAAAATTTTAAAAATAGAGTTGTAAGCTTCACGACTTACACCAGCAACATCACAAGCTCCAAGCACCTCCTTTGCTTGGACGAGGCCCTTGAAATCCTTCATTACTTCTCTAGCAACTTGTTTATGTAGCCCTTTTTGTCTAGGGTCCTTCAACACTTCCATGACATCACTTGGCTTTATTAAACTTCTTAGAACATATGAAGGATCACTATCATCCATTTCCATTATTCCCATCACATCCTCCATGAAATTCCTAAAGTAGAGTACAAATGAGTCTTAGTGGAAAGAATGCAACACCACAAATATTTTGGGGTAAGAAATTTCACTGAAAATTTGGGGAACTAACCTTGCAGCCTGTATTCTCCTCTTTCGGGCACCACTATTGGTTGACAATGCATCCATAGATTGCAATTGTCTTTTCCTCTCCTTTAGTCCTAAAGGTGTTTCCTTTAACTTTTGTACTCATTCTATCGACTTCTCTCGTTCCTTCTCCATAGCACGTTGAACTTGGCCATAGATAGACCTTTCCAAATCTTGTTTGCTTTTAGTAAGCTCGGATTGATTTTTCCAATTCATGTCGCTCCAAGTCCTGTGCATGTGCTTTGTCACTGAGTTCTTTGTTTTGCAATTGCAGATCCTGCATACTATTATGCATTGCCACAATAGTAATATTTCCCAAATGTGCAAGTTCTTCTACTTGGACTCTCTGCACCTCGCTTGCTTACATAGCCAATGTTTGAGATTGGTTCAATCGATTGCAATAACCGAGAAATTCAGCATGTTCCTTGCCAACAAACCGAACAACATCATGCACCGTATGAAAAGGAGGACTCTTTTGGGTGGCAGGGTCTAAAGGATACAAGTTTCTATCCACCCAAAGGTCAAGATGCTTCTTCCCTTAGCAATCGAAGACTGTGGAGCACACTTTGAGGAGTTCCACTATATCCCAAAGAACGTGTGCTTGCATATTCTGCCTCCAGTTGTAGGTTCACATGGTACTTGTTGGATATGTCCTTGAATGGTGCCATGAGTACTTAAAGAGAGGTATTAGTGATGTAGGCTAAAATGTAGGGGAGAGCTGGCAAAGATGGAGCAGTGAGAGGGAGAGAGTAGCAAGGAAGAGAGAGGAGGAGAAGCAGATGAGGGCAAGAGGAAGAGGAGGAGAAGAGTAGGGCGACAGGTGTAGAAGGGAGGGAAGGAGCTGCTGTAGAAGGAAGGAGGAGGGGAGAGATACTACAAGAGGGAGGAGGAGGGGAGAGATTCTATAGGAGGGAGGAGCAGAGGAGAGGGATCCTAGGCGGCTAGAGAAGGAGGGGAGAGGAAGGAGGGAGGAGGAGCTAGGAGGAGGAGCCAGAAGGAGGGGAGAGGGAGGAGGGAGGAGGAGGAGCAAGACGGAGGAGGGGAGAGGAGGAGGAAGGGGGAGGGAGGGAGAGGGAGAGGGAGGAGGAGGAGGGAGGGAGGTAGGGAGGGAGGGAGAGAGAGGGAGGGAGGGAGAGAGAGAGAGGGAGGAGGGAGATTCGAAATTTGAAATTCAAATTTCAAAAAGTGGCTCCCTCCCCTCATTGATGGGGGGAGAGGTGGGCTCAAATGTGGGCTTAACCCACCTAGGTTGGCTGGTTAGGCCTCTTTGGGACCCTCGAAGCCCCTTGCATTAGCCCACTAAGCATTCCTTAATCCATTCCTTATGAGGCCTTTTTGAGACCCCAATTCTCCCCTAATGATCAGCAAATTCCTTTGACATATATTCACCCCCCCTGTTTGTACTGATGTGGGCAATTTTTAGGCCGCTTTCATTCTCTACCAAGAAAATGAAATGTCTGAAACATGCAAAAACTTCAGATTTGTATTTCAAGGCAAAAATCCAAGTATATTTGGTAAAGTCATCAATGAAGGTGACAAAATAATAAAATCCCCCAATGGTTGCACCCCGCATGGGAACACAAACATCATTGTGAATAAAATACAAATTGCGAGATGCACCAACTCTCCCATCCTTGGGAAATGTAAAGCGGTGCATTTTTTCAAGCAAGCATGCTTCACACACATGCTTTGAAGGCATATGCATTTTAAGAAGATCAACAACCATATCATCGTTGTGTACTTCACAAAAGCTCCAAAGTTGAGGTGTCCAAACCTCTCATGCCATAAATAACTGCCATGGTAGGAGCATCAACAGTAAAAGAATTTGCATCTGCAAGTCTAGCATCATCCAAGCATCTGTCATATGCATAAACAAATCCTCTAGTCAATGTGCCAGTCCAAGGCCATGGTAAAGGCATGTGTAGCATCATAGACCGCACACCTAACACCATCAAAGAGAACATGATATCACAAATCTAGCTATGGCTGAAATGGATATGAGGTTTTTGCAGATGCCTAGTACATAAAGTCCATTGTAGTGACTAGACCACCAAAAACAAAATAAATGGCATGCAGGCATCATGAATGTTTGCAGTATACTAACAAGTAAAAGAAAAGCCCAATGCTGATCATGTGCAAACTTAAATGACTCATGTCGATCATCTCGGCCAGGAGTACTAGAAATTGCAAGACCGGACTCCTCCTTTTCAGATGCAATTCTCTTCATGCACTCAGTGACATCATGCCCAGGTATCCTACAATAGATACATATCTTTTTCTTATTCTTCTCCCTAGACATAGATGCATCATGGGAGTGACCAACATGTGTACGAGGAGGCTTACTAGCTGAAGCCTTCCCTTTGCCCTTGTTTTTATGATGTGTAGCAAAGGTTTGATCACTAGCCATAGAAGCATTTCTATTAGCATGAGACTTTATTCCTCTCGTAGTAAAAGGGAAACTAGTTGGTCAAAGGAGTAATGGCTGGCATTGCCTCCTGCAACCAACCTCAAAGTAGTAGCAAAGCCTTGGTAGGAATCATGCAATCCATCAAGTGTCATGGATACAAGCTAAGAATCAAGAACCACCCCATCAATGTTGGCCAACTCCTCTTTCAAAATCCTTCATGTTGGTAAGATAGGCATCCATATTACCACCCTCTTCAAGCTTTAAGTCCTTCAATTGTTTGCAGAGATGGGCAATTCTAGCCTCATTCCACACCTGATATAAGGATGCAAGTCAATCGCATGCTTGCTTAGCTGCCTTGCTTGAACAGATGTGAGGGATGATGACCCTTTTCACTGAAAGAGCAATCAAGGCATGTGCTTTGGCATAACACACATCCCACTAAATCTACTCCTGAGGAGGAGGCAAAGTACCTATAGTGGAAGATGCAGTTGCACCAAAAGTAGCCTTAGCCCCATCACCAAATGAGCCTGAGGCAGTACCAAATGTACTAGAAGAATTACTAGATGCAGCAGGTCTAGTAAGTCTGACCTTAGTTCCTAAAACAATATTCTAAAGATTCTTGGCAACCAAAACATGCCCCATCATATACGCCCACATGGGGTAATTTGTGCCATCAAGTTTGTGCCTCTTATAGGTTCCCACATATCTTTTTCCCAATCTAGATAGTGTAGGAGACTTGGACTCCTTGGAGATTGAGGGGTGCTATTCACACTTATCAATACTTTGAAATGCCTCTATTTTTGTAGGGTTTCTTGCCTCTTTCTCAAATAAGCCATATTTCTTATGGAAAGATTGTGATATGCACGCAAGAATATAATGATGAGACCACCTTTTGCAATATTCAAGCATGTTCTCTTGTCCAATAGTTTTTGAATGATCTAGTCTATTGGTGTTATCAAGGGATATCATTTTGTGAATCATGTGTTCACCCTTAAATATAATGCATTCTTTGTTAGGGTCAAAATTTTACATACATCCAATAAGTATTTCAAGGGAGAAAGTATTGGAGGACCTATCAGTTAGACCACGTTCTTGAGAGGAAAATTAAATTACATGCAAAACGAGAAGGTTACATGGGTCTTCATTTGTAGATTCCAAAATGTTCTGCCCTCATTAAGACCATGTATGGCTTATGTCTTGTATTTTGTGACCACCTTTATCCACCTTAACATAGGCTACCAGCTTGTTTCCTCTTTTTCTATGTCATTCACATGGATCAGGTCCTACCATCCACACTTTGTGAGCGTAAGGTAAGAGCACATTCCCACGCTAGCGGGATCGCCACAAAATGTTGTGAGCAGATGATGCCACATATGTTCCCACACAAATATGCATAGACCACCATGCCCGATTCTAGCATCTCAGAGCCCTACTAGAGATGGGGTTTTCTTCTCTCCAACAGGCATTATGGTGCTTGGATTGAATGCAACCTACCCAGAGGGTGGATTCCCTTGATGAAAGGGTGGGAGAAGGGACAACCTTGGACTGGCCACACAGGTTGGCACATGAAGAGCTATCTCATGACCTGCTTGACCGATATCTTTTCAAGTTGAAGCAGGTTGAGGTCTGACACAAGAGCAATGACTAGATGGAGTGGCAACACAGGGGAACGTGCATTGGTCAATTTCCAGTGTGGCATTGAACCGTCCATCGGAGAAAGCAAGCACTAGTGTAATAACCATCTCTAAGCATACCCCTGCACAAAATGTAAAAAATGGTTTATCTTCCCCCCTTCATGTGCAAGAAGCCCTATTTCTCACCCTTGTATTTAAGAAGGCTTATCTCCTAAGAAAAAAAAAAATTTACAATTTTTAAATGGCTTGTAGGTAAAAATCAAAATCTAAAATCATTATTTTCAATCCAAGCATGACCAAGCTCTTAAAATTCAATGTGGGTAGGTTAGAAATAAAAGAATTGACTTCTAGAAGTGAGGAAAAAGTGAGAAAAAAATTGTAAGAGAAAAAAATAGCTTGATCATGAAACACAGTTTCAATAGAAGACTAGATCTAAGAATTACACTTACTTTGAGGCTTGTCTTGGGGATGGGAAGTGGGAAAACAAAAAGATACAACATAATTCTAGCAATTCAGTAGACTAGGTGAAGTGGATAAAGATTTAGAATAGAGTTTGCAAGATAGAATGTCTCCACTATTGATTGCAATATTCTTCTTCTTATATACCTTGGGTGAAGCACAAAGCTTCTATAAGTTGAGAAAGCACAAAAAATAGGTTAAGAAATCTATAAAAAGTAGAAAAAATGATTTTTAATATCTTCTCTTCTAATTGTAGTATTTGATAGGTTTTAGGAGCCATTTTAATCCTTTAATTATGTCACTTAAAATTTTTCCCCATGACCCCTCTACCCATGAACACAATTAATTACATTAATAGGCCTAGAATAAATACACATACTAGGTTTTCTAGGCTCATAACTTGAGCTAGACAACTCATAATTTTTGCCCTAATTCAAGCCATTATTTAGATCTAACCATGCTCTATCTAATGTGCATGTGAGTGATCAAGGTGCTAGGACTAACACTCAAGGTTTAGGGTTCTGAGGATCACATGCCTCAGATCCTCATTAAGCTAAGCATCATTGCCCAACATACCAAGGCTCACCCAATATGAAGGTTTTCGGAATAAACCATGGAAACTAGAGACCCATCGGGTGTTAGGAAACCCTTGTGGAAGTGCAACGCATCATTAGTATCGTATGGCATGTTGATGATTTAATATCAAGTAAAGTATGATCCAATAGAAAATAGTCAAATGACTTGTAATTCACTTATGTAAACACTACTGTATTGAAGGCAACAAAAATAAACTATGGTAGAGCCATGGATACTAAAGAACCATCACCAAACTATCAATGGTGTAAACAAGACTGTACTGAAGCCAACAAAAATAAACCATGGTAGAGCCATATTAAAGATGATAAATCACACTGAAGGTGATAGATCAGTTTGAAAGATGGCAAGGTCACACTGAAGGTGACATGGACACACTAAAGGTGCCATAGGCTATATTTAAAAATAGCACTATAAAGAATATGGACACGCTAAAGGTGGCAAGAGCTATACTAAAGATGGCATCCATGGTGATCAACCATGATAAGAGCATGTGCACACCATTTGTAAAAGATAATCAGTTGGGGTGTGAAGTCCTATCACAAAACTCACACAAAGAAAACTCACATGCGTGATTAGTAAACATATGATCGTAATAAATGAAAAATAGGATATCTAGTAATGATCCAAAATTATAGTGGAGAAAATTGTAGGTGTGTTACAGTTGACATGATCATCAACAACTCTCACAACTGACATGATCGTAGACAACTCTTACAGCAATTGACATGATCATCGACAACTCTCACAATAGCCAAATAGAGATGTGAGAAGAGGATTTCAAAGAGAAGTTGACACACAATGGGCACTTGGGGATTCGCCTATTCACAGGGAGCAATTGATCAACATTGAGGATGCACCCTTTTAAGGGAAAGGTCGAAGGAGGCAAATTCATAAGTGTGGTGATGAAAGGAAATTCAATAAAAGCTAGACATTCTTTGTGATGAAATAGTGGCCAAATGTCTAGTACAAGCATGCAAAGAAGTATCTACTAGCTAGGACTTCCTGTCATTCTTTTCCTCTATGACCTTGTGGCAATCTTCCCCTTTCTATGCCATACAATGTGTGAGAAATGAGGTGAGCTACTCCTCATACTTGCATCTTACCATCTTCCCACCTTCCCATACAACCATCATATGGACAACAGAGTGGGCACACAATGGAACATCAATTGGTGGAGAAACATAAGGACATCTATAGGAAAAGAGAACTGAAAGCATGCCACTGACCACCCAGCCACACCACCATGTAGGCACTCCATGCTAATCACTACCTTCCTCAGTCTTGTCATACCTTGGCTTGATATGCTCTACTGGTTCTTATAGGTCAATGATGTTATCATCACTACCCATACCTTTTCAAGTATTATGAATGGACACAATATCTCAATGATAGTTTAGGAACTACTCCAGCCTTTAAGTTGGCTAGGAACCCTTAAATAAGATTTTCCCCCTTCTTTTGAAGGTCACTTGATGATGATTCTTGTCAACATAATGTCTAGCATGATATTGGTCCTGTTTGACATTATCTTAGGCTATCTTCAACATCTCATTGAGATCCTAAAGAAAGTATAGGTTTCCCCTTGTCGCGACCAATGGCCATGGGGGCTCAAGATTGGAAACTGTACATCAGCATAAATGGACTATATCCCATAGCTAAATGCTTTGAACTATTATACGTGAACTCTAATTAGGAAGATACTCTTCCCAATTGGTTTTCTATCTCCGAAAGATATGCAACCTCTTTAACCCTTTTAGTCTACCCATTGGATGGTCTGCAACATTCATACTTAACTTAGTGTCTAATTGCATGAACATTGCTCGTGCCAAAAATGGCTAGTAAACTTGGCATCCTATCACTTACAATATCAAAGGTAGGCCTTATAAGTGATAGATAGTCTCAGTGAAGAGTTGGGCCAATATCAATAGGTAAGTCTTATAAGTAATAGATAGTCTTAGTGAAGAGCTGGGCCGATGTCTTCATTGTAGTCTTTGTTTGAATAAACCAACACATGTTGGCTAACCAGTCTACGATTACCCATATCAAATCATAGCATCTATTCATTCTGGGTAATCCCACAATGGAGATACTTTTCTACTTACCATGAAGGATCTCCAGTGGATTCAAAAGGCCACATATCTTAAGGTGTTCCACCTTAATGGTCTGACATTTTGTGCACTTTAAAACATAATGTTGATGTCCTTATGTAACCCAAATCGATAACACTACCTTTTCACTAGTCCATAAGTCTTCTATATTCCAGGATGACCTACACTTAGAGTATCATGCAATCATAAACAATTTTGACATCTTGTGTTTAACTCCACTGCCAGTACACATCCTCTACCCTTGTATTGGAAGTAATTGTCTTCGATTTTCCATTGAATCTTTTCATTGCTCATTAGCAAAGTATGAGATGTACCAAAATCTATGGGTATGCCTGTCCCATGGTTAAGGCCAATAACCTCCTTTGTAAGAGAGTCTGAAGATGAGGGTTCCCTCTTTTTAACTCCCTGCCACACTAGGGAATAATGCGAATCAGCTTCACACTTCCTCTTCAGTGATTCCAATACATTTATCTTTCATTGAGTAAAACTCAACTCATTAACCAATTGAAAGAACCCCTTACCAAGTTCCATAAGCCCCAAACCTTTGTAACATATAGCTTCAAATGAGAGTCCAATCAATACATGAGGTGCACTCACAAACCCCATAAGGGTCGGAGCTATTAGCTCACCTCCTAGCCATAAGCTCAATGCATTGAGCCACCCCGAGCTAGAGGTCTAGGCTACCGTAGAGCCAACCATCACCTCAAACTCTAGACATATGTTCCATACTACATGCCCTTTCCTCTCATGACTCAATGCGTCAGCAATCATGTTGCATCGACCTTTGTAATACCTAAGTTTAAAGTCAAATTCCTAAAACAACTCAGCCCAATGAGCTTTACAACCTTTCACTCTTCTTAGGATGATAGACATTTGATACCATCCTGATCAAAAACTATTCCTGGTCAAGGCATTACGAAAGGTCTCATCTCTCATGACATTGAATGGTAAACCATTTTTTACAAATGCTTCTATTCGCCTTAAGTGCTCTTCAAAAACTATCTCAAAGCGGGCACCATATAAATAATGTTGCTACTTTTTTGATGCATGGACTCTTTCATACAAGTCCCTCTCATATGTTGAATAATTATGCTATGCATTATCCAACTTTTTACTCTCCAAAGCTATAGGTCCCTTGAAGCAAGATATCGCCTATATAGCATGATCATTGGGGCATACATCTTAAGCAAAAAGGGTTGATTCAGATCCACTACTTTCAAGCTGAGAGCCATAGCAATGACAAAACATGTGTGCCTCAGGATCTATGGAACGCTCTAAGGTGGATGGAACCTATATGGAAACATGATGAAGAGAGTGCTCATGACATGTATCTCAAGTCAATTAGGTTCCAAGATAGATTAGCTTGGACTCATAAAGAGAATCTTGAGATAGTGCAAAGTGCTTGATTGATATTACTTCAAATGAACTTCCCTTTTATAGGTCCTCATACTTACATCCATTTGCTTGCTCACATGTGGGATATCTCCTCCATGCCATGTGGTAGCTTTCCCTTTACTCATACCTCTGCTCTACAAGTGCTCATGGCACCACAACTCTCAACACCTCCCCTTGGTGCCATGATCCTTTGGCTATTGCAAGGTGGTCAGATGTGAGTTACAAGATCAAATCCATCACCTCCCCTTAGTGCATGCATTGCTACTTAAGGTGGTCAAGTGTGGTTTACATGTCAATACCTCCCCTGGGTGCTTTCATAGCTACTCTCAGGGTGTTTGATTTACAAAAGATAGGCAAGGTTGGCAAGGTTTGATTTACAAAAGATAGGCAAGGTTGGCAAGGTTTTTGTTTCACAATACATGTTGTTCCTATCATTCTGCTCATGGCTTGATAATGACCCTGTTGGCTTCTTCGCTTGATGCATGATGCTTTGTTCTTCCATGTGCCTTAATGCTTTTTGTGTGGATGCCATGCTTTCTGCTATGGTCATCTCATGCACTTGTGCTTTTGGCATGCTTATGACAATGATGTGTGCATTCATGCTTTGCTTTTTCATTTGCTGCAAAGGTCTTACCAATTGATTTCTTTCAATATTGGTAGTGTCTAATTGCATACATGATTCTGATCTGACAGGCGCGTAGAGCTCGAAAAGACAATCACTTTTCCTTTTTGGAGCATAAGCAAATTCTTCCTAGATTACAAGTTATGGCTTGACAAAGATTCTGTGAAGAAGAGGGGGCCTTGATGATGTGGCATAGGGATTCACATGCTGCTAACAAGCCTGTGCTTACAAAGGGACTCTGCTTAGGTGGCACTGCTGACTGTGCATGCTGATGTGGCATGACTAACCTTAACTCTAACCATGGTGTGTTAATTTAACCATGATTGAGCCTTATCTTCCACGTGGCAAAATTTCAACCAAAGCATTAATCTAACCTAGAATTAACAACGGTTTGGTCCTGCCACGTGGCTCTTCCATGGAGCTACCACATGTCCTAAGGTTGAACCTTAGAGAAGAAAGAGAAAATAGATATGCAGCTTCTCTAAAGCGAGGATGCGATGGAGAGCCGGGAAGATCTAAAGCGACGACGCGGTGGAGAGGTCACTTGCTGGTCGTCAGAGGTGCTAAGAGCCAGAGCTGGTCACTGAGGCATGTTGGCTGCTTGAAGAAGCTCATCTGTAGAGCTTTGTAGAGGCTGTTCTGTGAGTCGCGTATGGCGCTGGCTGTTGGGCTGCTCAGGCGGGTCTATTTTTGGCTTGCGAGGCTTTGGCTGCCACTTGCTGGTCAGGTTCACTGGAGCTCGTGGAGCTCTTTGGCCGGGGAGCCTGCTTGATGGTGAAAACTGTTGTGAAGCCCGAGGGTCATCGTAGTATGCCATTCCGTTTGTAGGCTGGAGGAGCCACCTTGATTGATTGCCTTGTATAGGGGCTAGTTTACCTTGCAGGAGCATTGGTTTAAGCCGGTTCTTTGTCGATGGCAGTCATCATTCGTGCTGTAGATCGGCCTACTGATTTGAGTTGATGGAGCTTGCTTTGGTGCCTTGTTGAAGCTGTTGCTTTGCTTGGTGCTACTAGTGGGAGCAGTTGTCGAAAGTTCAGGAGGAGCTCAAAAAGAAGTTGCCATTTGGAACGCTCTACCTGTAGTGCTAGCTCATAGTATCTTTTGATTGTCAAAGCTGCTAAGTGCTAGGGCGTCTCTCTCTCAAAGTTGTCTCTAAAGTGTCTATCTTTGTCTCTCTCATAAACATATCTCCCCTCTCAAGCTACCTTGTTCACAATGAAGCATATCTTTCTCTCACTTGGAGTGAACTAAATGAATAACTCTCCTTGACAATTCTCAGGAATGATGAAAATATCTCAAAGCAATCAACGGAATCTTCATTCAATGGATGGAATTCTCTCAATCGAAAAAACTAAAACTAACCTAGGAGAAAAACATGAGCTCCTAAGGCATGCCTACAACTAATCTAGGAATGGAAGCAATCCTAGTGAACTACTAATGAGCTAAACTAGGAGAGCTAAACCTATGCTCTGATACCATGACAAAACATGTGTGCCTCAGGATCTATGGACCGCTCTAAGGTGGATGGAACCTATGTGGAAACATGATGAAGAGAGTGCTCATGACATGTATCTCAAGTCAATTAGGTTCCAAGATAGATTAGCTTGGACTCATAAAGAGAATCTTGAGATAGTGCAAAGTGCTTGATTGATATTACTTCAAATGAACCTCCCTTTTATAGGTGAGGGTACTTACATCCATTTGCTTGCTCACATGTTGGATATCTCCTCCATGCCATGTGGCAGTTTTCCCTTTACTCATACCTTTGCTCTACAAGTGCTCATGGCACCACAACTCTCAACAAGCAATTGCCACTTTGAGTCTCTCAAAACTCATTTGCTAGGGTTTCCTCCACACAAAGGTCTTTACCCTTTAGTTGATTCATCATAGGAACAACAATCTTTGCATAGTCCTTAATGAACTTGTGATAAAACCTTGACAAGCCTAGAAAAAATTTGTAACTCAACTAGGTTAGTTGGTGTAGGCCATTTCAAATCAGCCTCTATGTAGTCTTTGTGCAGACATAATATGACCCAAATAGGCTAACTTTGTAACAAAGAACTTGCATTTTCTTTCTTTAGCAAATAACAAATTATCTCTTAGCAATGCAAGCACCTATTGTAAGTGGTCAAGATGTTCCACTTTTGTTTTACTATAGATGAGAATATCATCTTAGGAAACCATAACAAACTTAGCAAGTGTCTTCTGGGTGCTTGCTTTAAGGCGTAGAGACTTTTCTTTAGATGGCAAACCTGGTGCTCTTTCCCTAGTTTAACTAGTCGATACAAACTTTGGTCAATCAAGCATACCCATCATTGAGAAATTTGCACCCTAGATGTCATCTGTTCTGAGGACATCTCCCAACTTGCAAGTTGAGTCAAAGATGGCTAAATATTCAAAAGCCCCAAAAATCTAACAACCTTATCCAACAACCATACTGGTGGCAAAAAAATATCCAATTGCCCATGAGCTGCGAGCTACAAATAAAAATGTGCTAGAAGGACAACAAATTCATAGAGATCTTAAATAGAATGTGTACGTGGTGATAACTAGAGTGCAAATCAATCTTAGAAAAATATTATGCACCCTCGTGTTGATAAAAAAACTCATCAATGAGAGGCAGAGGACATTTATTATTAATCATGCTCTTATTAAGGACCATATTAATGAGAGGCAGAGGACATTTATTATTAATCGTGATCTTATTAAGACCATGATAGTCTATGCCCAACCACATAGACCCGAGCCATCCTTTTTTGTCACCAATAAAATCAGTGGATCCCAAGGGGACACACTTGGACGAATGAACCATGTTTCAATGTTCTACCTCCTAAGCCTCATACTAGCTTAGCTATGTAAGGAGGTCTATTGATGGGTTTAGAACTTGGTATAAGCATGTTCTACCCCATGCAAAGGTAGTAACCTTTAGATAGCCTTCTCATAGTCTAAGGAGGACAAGAAATGAGATTCCTAACTATAGCAAATTTCTCCTCCCCATTATAAGTAAGGGGTTTTGAATCCTCCTGACCAAGCTGCAAATGCTTAGTCGATCTTTTTGGATGATCAGTCACACTAGGATTGAGGAAAAGGGCAGGATCACGAGATCCACCAACTCCTAACGAGGTAGAGAGACAACAAATAACACTGTAGGTGACATGGAAGTTCCCTCCCGACTAGGTGGTGTGATCGATACATGACCTGAGCACTAAGGGAGGAGTGAGACCGATAGCTTTGGGACTGACGATGATTGCAAACCTATATTATGCTGAAAATTATTTAAAATCTACATAATATTATCAAATTTATTCTCTAGACCTTCATGACACCATTCTAAATTCTAAAACTAGGACAAATTATCTCTTCGATGTTTTCATGCATGACATCATCTAGAAGCTCCAAACCTAGAGTCAGGACCCATAGTCACAAACTCCTTTGGACAGACTACTAGACCACCATAAAAACAGACATAGGTAAAATAGACGACTCCATGGTTTCTAGAATAATTGGAAAATAAAATTTAAAAAATGTGGAAAAAAAATGAAAGCAACCACCAACAAGAACTTCAACACTTGAAAATACTGTTGCCACCATAGTATGAATCTCATCCTGCACCAAAATTCACAAGCACAAAGCTTTAATAGGCTAAATCCAAGCTGCAAGAAGTCAAAGTAGACTACAAACCTTGAGCCAACAAGAAAAAATGAGCAACTAAAGCTAGCTCAAAGCTCTCCGAATAGTAAACTCTAGGAAGAAAGCAATTTGATTTTATACTTCTTGCAGTCAAAAGAAGAGATTCTAGGGCTAAATACACACAAGAATAGGTCACTTTTTCTTCTAGATGGATAATTGCTAGATACAGTACACACTACAAGCTAGATGGTAATTTACACACTACAAGCTAGATGGTAGCATACTATATGCATGAGGACTTTAAGCTTGGAGAGTTTTCATATGGACTCACAGAATTTGATTGCTTTTAGATAGCTTCAACCTTGGCTTTATTAGCATCGCTGTACATGCTACTCTCTATTATGTGTATTTTATATTTGCATCTCCACCTGGTTTAGGAACACCTAGAGTAAAAAGAACACGTAAGCTTTTGCTCCAGGATGGATAAGGGTGCTGTATAGGCCCTAGGATGGCCCAGAGCACCTTTGACAACACATTACAAAGTTATCATCTATACTTTCAGAAATATATTAATTGAAAATGACTATGCTCAGTTTGGCACTATTTATATGTATTACTCCAATATACCACTTACGATTTACTTGTCAATCGCTTCTGCTTGTATTTTATGTGATGAATTAGTGGTGAAGCTGTCCATATAGGGCATATCTTATGTACATCATAGTCTCATAGCAAAAAACTAGATGGAGAAGCCATCTACGTACTCATTATGTCTATCAAAGCTAGGATATTGGCCGTATATGTCTTCTACTTGACCTGTTTCCTTCTCAATAAGCCCAATGATATGACAAGTACCACTAATCCTAAAAATCTAGATGGTTTAAGCACACTGATTATTGATGAGGATACTTCCAATTGGACGAGATCACTAGAAATACTCTACTAGACAACAAACCCATGAAGATGGGATATTTTTTGACCGAGAGCCAAGTATATGGACTATATGGAGGATAACAACATGCTATGCATTCTTTTGATGAATTATATGACAATGTACTATGCAATGGTTGACATTGGAACATCCATAGTAGATGGGGAGCAGCCTTGTATGAGAATTAATAGTACTCAAACTGGAAAGGATAATTCCTGGGGGATTGATTTGGGGAATATATCAGCTTATTTTTAGGCTTGTCTCAGATTATGAGCGAGAGACATTGCATTTGATACAGGTGGAAAAAGAAGTCCAATACTTCTAGCTACTTTTTTACAATGATTCATAAAGTAGCATTAATTACAATTAGTTGATGACATTCTAGGAGCGGTTATGATTTCTACGTGCTCCCCTTGTAGAATGGTATTTGAGCATAACGAGAAGACATGTCAATTTTGAGACTTCATTCCTCTAAATAGATAGAATCACCTAGATATACCCTAGTAATATAAGTGATATCCTTGATCTAGCATAAAAACATAGCACTTTAAAGGATCATTTTATACCTTTACCTTTTCATAAGTGTATAGAAGAGATTTATATTTAACCCCATTTGTTTATTTAAAATGCCCCCATATTTTGTTTATTTTCCCATGTGGAATGCCGATTAAATGTTTGCAGGATTTATACTTACTCTGAGCTAACAGATTATTGTGCAGACATAAAAAATGTATATAAAGGATTGTTATACATTTTATTGGCTTATTTTATGATCATAGTGTATTTAATAGTAAGAAAACAAAAGTGGCCTTATATTGGGCATATTTTTGAGAACTATATTTTATTATGGTTTATTTGTATATATAGATTTTTACTAAGGTATACAAAAAGATAGACAAAGAATGGATGATTGTACTACTACTATGAACAGGAAGGGCTGAGGTAGACTTGTGATAGCATTAAGATAGATAGATAGAAAAGCAAAATTTTGAGATGTAGAAAGACTATATATTTTATTGATTTATGGCATTCAAATTAGTTGGACTAGAAAATAATATTGAATTCTCCTTGAAATAGATCAATTTAATACTCTCATTCTATTATAAGTTATTTATGATCTTCTTTCTAATTTCATAGATTTGAATAGCATTTAACTTGCAAGGATTTAAGCCCTTACAAGTTAATAATTGTTAATAATTTCCATGAGGGGATTGAGACCCTTATAAATTTACTTGTATTCTAGTTTATTCCCCTTTCTGAAATTGTTATAGGAATTGACGATGGACAAGTTTAAGAAATTGGCTTTCACACCCACATGTTTATCATCATTATCATGCTATAGTATCCTTTATCTCTAGGAATTAGAGGGGATAGATCCAAAATGGGTCTATCTCATTATCACTTTGTGGTCTAAAGATGTCCCATGGAGAGTCCACATTAATCAAAAGGATATTGTCCATATACTTGAATGGATGTTAAAATTTGGACAATTTCTTCCATTCCTTGTCCTTCCATAACCTCTTTATTAAGTTGAATGCAAACCAATACAAATATAAGTTACACCATAGAGGGGAACAAAAAAATCCCATTAGGATTCCTAAAACTTGTTTGAATACCTAGTCCCCTACTCTCAAGTGCATGTTCTCAAGAAGCCATAAATTAACTTCAATGTAGTCCTTTCTACCTAAGGAGGTTAGGGCTTTACTTTTTCTATTGCTCCAAGAGGTTCTCCTCTCACCCCAATTGATGTTTGTGTATCGCTTGCCATTCTTTTGATAAGCTAGGATAAGACTTCTGACAAAATCTTTTTCAATCCATACTCTCCCTCCAAGGGGATGTTCTCATAGCATTTGCCAAAATTTTTTGTGAACACTAAATATATCCTCAGAGGTAGGTTTAACTTTATTTCATATACGGAATTGACTAGCCAAACGGCATGCTGATATCATTCCATATTTTATCTTGAAGATCTTTTGACGCTTCCATGATGGATCTAGGCATGCTTGTAATGACAAAGTGATCAAGGAAGCTATTTCAAACAATACACATAGACATGCATTTGTAATCCATCTGAAAGTATTTTTATGGTCTTTGTAGGTAGCCAAGATTGAGATTCCATAGTGAAATTCAAGTTAAAGTGTGTAATATCCTTGACTAGCTGGTCGAGGATATCCAAATCATAAACCCTTTAGAAGTTCTTTCTTGATAATCTTTGTAGTGCTAATAAAAATATAAATTTCTTACAAATGTAAGTTGGGGTCGATGTTGACTTATCGGTTGATGCAATCAGGAGGAATGTTGTCAAACTTGCAATCTCTCTTCTAATAGTCTAGGTTTCATGGGAGACTCTCCTTCTTTAATACAAAATTTCTTGTTTATTGTCATTTGTAATAAGTAATTCCTACAAAAGTCATAAAGTCCCTCTATAGTGAATCTAATGTTCCATATGATAATGATTTCAACGAGGTTAAGTGGCTCCAATTCATCAATAAAGCATCCAATGTCCCATTAATACTAAAATTCTTTATAGGAATGTGTCCTAAGCCTTTCTTGATTTCTTGTTTCAAGACATCCTCCATAATGATTTCGTTATTGATAGTGCTCACATGCCCCCATTCCTTATTAATAAACCTTTTGAAATGATCTGTCTGGCAATGGCAAGCAATCTTAGAACCATCTCTAAATGTCAATCCATATTTAAAGAACATCCAAGCAAGGTGGATATCACTCATAAGGTTGATCATTTTATGCAATCCATATTGGTATGAGAACTTGATAATCGATTTTTTAATTGAAAACATTTCCAGGAGTGGATTATCACATAGTGCATGGATAAAGTGGAACTTTTCCTTATGCTCAACAAATTTTTTTGCTATGAGGTAAAACAACCACATTTCTTTTATGATCTTCACATACCTATAACAAGTCAATCCTTGTCATTATAAAGCAGGTGTCATATGGGGAGGTTCTTATTCTTTGTGTCCATAAAAGACATAGTCTTACCACCTCTTAAAATCTTGGAAGGCCGTACCTGTGACTTTGGGCTATCCAAATGAATTGAGTTCTAAGATGGTGGTTGCCATTCAATCATCTTATTGGTGCTCTATCTACTTGGGTAGGGATAAGAAGTGCATCCAAGTGCCCTCGTATATCCAATGCATCTTGCAAACCATCCTTTCTTGTTGGATCCATAGCACCCAAGGGGTTGTGATTCAGGGGATTTCAGCATTAACTCACCATAAGACATCATGCCTGGAGATGGCTGGGGTAGTAATGGTGCATGTGGATTCTTTTCCAAGTTCTTAACAACCATCAATACCAAATCCCTCATGTAATGGAATGTAAGAGATGCTTTGCAAAGTTGAACCAGATCACTTGCTCATAAATTAAAAAAAGAATTAAAAGTTATCAATACCAATGCGCTCATGTCAAGTAATGTAAGAGAGGTTTTGCAAAAATGAACCATACTACTTGCCTTTATAAATAAAAGAAAGGAATTGAAAGCAATTTTTAGTGGCCTATTTGGAAAGAATGATGGTAAATTATTCATCATGTATCATATAGCATGATCAAACCATAAGGATTGTGCTCTGCAATCTATTTTCTCATCCAAGCATCTGCACTTTAAATATGGGAAACCAACATTAAACATGTCATTCAAATACTTTGATGTCCTCTTTTCTATCTCTGAAATGTGACTCTTACATCTCCCAAACATGCCAACTGGGGATAGGCATCTGCCTATTGCAAAGGCTAACATTGGACAAAAATTGGATAGAGGATAGTTGTGTCTAATGATGATATTGAAACTTTGTGCTTGTCTCTTTGCTTCAGCCTTTAATTGTTGGATAAATTGATGTTTAGGGAACACACTTATGGACATGGTCATGTGGTGTGTGTGTGCCAGTGTGCTAGTGCTTGTGTAGGACATGGTGTGAGTGCTAGTGAGCACCATGGCAGGTGTGTCAGGTGACTCATCAGTTAGGTGTCACCTATGTTGGTGTGATTGAGATAAGTTAGGAACTTGGTGGTCAAGTTGATAGAGGACTTGGGGGTGTTACTGATGGAGACAATCGGGGAGATAATCATGGATCTAGAGCCACCTACTCAGGGGCATTCCACTATATGTAACTCTTATCATGAATGAAATTACAACTGGTCATTGCTCTCATTTGCTCACTTGTTCTTGCTCATGTTCCATTTCTAACATGGTATCAGAGCAATTGTATCCTCCTTGAGCTGCTTGAGTCCATGCCATTCTCCTCGTGCTCTTCTCCTCCATCCTTCCTTCTCCTTGTAAGGAACTTGTAGTTTGAGATGCCTACCTGTAGCAACCCACCATTCTCTTTCTTTAGCCCCACCAGCCTTGTGGAGGAAGTTCTCAGCCTGCGACATTCCTTCCAGCAACTTCTTCATGGTGTTGCCACCACTGCATTGATTGTCCCAGGAATATTCAGCAAGCAGTAAAAGATGTGAACCATATGGACACGCTTGTACTTACTTCTATGGAGCAAATCTAATGGCGTGGTGAAACAACAATAGCTACATAGAGAGCTTCAGTGGTTGATCAACAAAACAAGCACTATGGAGTGTGAGATTGCGTTTGTATGTTGCTACATAGTTCAGTGCCTAAAACCAACCCAGTGCTCTACCTTTCTTTGCTCTACGCGGCAACCAATCTATAGTTCTTGGAAGGAGCTCTGTGGCTTTTAAACTTGAAGGAGGCAAGTAATCTATTGCTAGGACGACTTTGGTATATGCAATTAATGTGCAGTCCTGGGATCACTGGAGCTAATAGCAGGTCAGCCTACTTGAGAGAATTGTGGGATAGCTTTAGAAATTAATGATGAACTTCAAGACCACACAGAGAGATTTGACGACTTCTGAAGGGGTTCTCATTTTAGGCATCAAGAGACTTCAATGGGATCCGGACGGATGCGTCAATTTTACGAGCAAAAACCTATGAGCAGGTTTATCCGAGCGTGTTTTTCAAGAGATTTTTAAAAATGTTTTTCTTTAGGAAACATGGTTTTTACACTTTTATTTTCAATAGAACTAGATCCCTTTATCATAAAAATATACAGACTAGTCACTCATTCATTTTTACACAACATAATTTTCTTATTTAGAGACATCCCTTTGTACCCCTATTATTACCTTAAAAAAGTGTTGATTCCTTTAAGAAACATTCCTCATAATCACTCTCAATGTAATAATACTATGCATATATAATTACTTATTAACACATTTATATCATATGGCAATATCTTTTTAGTGTTTTTATAGCATATTTATGGACATGTTTCTAAAGAAGTTTAAATTACTATAAATAAGTATTAACTTGGGCTTATATATCACTCTCATAAAATACATGTAATATTGAATACTATATATGAAAGATTTTCCAAAATATAACTCCATAGATGTGCTCAAATGGGGTGTTCCGATCAATTTGAGTGGTTGAATGACTATATTTGGACATTGGATATGAAAGTTATGTCACTTTTAAAAGTGCTGTCCAAGGTAGTTTCGCCAGCGAAACTACCTTGGGAGACTTGCTTCAAAGGGGTTTCGCTGGCGAAACTACCTGGATGGCTTGCTTCAATGAGTTTTCTTTGAAGAAACTCTTTCATGAAGATAGGTTGAGAGAGGGTTTTCAATGTCACCCCCTATTAAGTAAAAGTTGTAAGAAGGATCATAAGGGAATTTTCATAGAGAAGTCTACTCTACATGTGGGTTTCTTCAAAAGCCATCCCATTATGCTCTCACCATTCCTACAGATTCACCTAAAGATTTTTGTATAAAATAGGCATTGCTATAATGCTTTGCATATTTCTAAGTGAAACTATGTTTTCTTCTGATCGATTTTTGCCATATTTATGCATAGTTGGAAGCTTTTTTTTTCCTTCGCTCGGACGCTCGGAAGATTTCGCTCAGAAAATGCTCGTCCCCGGATCCGGACTTGTGCATGTCACATACTGTATTTCCAAGCCCGATTTCTTTAAGAAAGTCATCCCCTAGCTTGTCCTTTGCAGGCCAATTTAGATCTAAGTCCATTTTGCCTCATATTTTGAAGGATTTTGATACACTAGCCTCTGCCAAAATTGAGCGGTTTTTGTATTGCCTCTCTCTTGATCAAAATCGAAGGTCTTAAATGTAAAATTTTGGGGCTTTCTTGAAATCTATGCAAATTCCTCTTTGAATTGAACATTCATTTGAGGATTTTGCTACATCAAGCAAGATTGACCCAAATTAAGGCCTTCTACTATGATATTGGTACCTCTCCACTCAACGTTTTAAGAGTCATGGGTTGATTGTCCTACATAGCTGCTCCCATGAATTTCATCGACATATCCTTCAAGGGCCCATTCTTGCCAAGGACTTCATCGACATGTAGGAATGTGCACACTTGTGTGCGGCAGCTGCACAGGGAACATCTTCCAACTTGGGAGATTTCTTTATTTTCCTATATAAGCTTGATGTCTTGAGTCAATAAGGTGCTCTGCCATGGATAGCCCATCCTAAAATGATATGTTATTTCAATTTTAGTTAGTCATGTTTGCCTGCTTTGAGTCATATGTCCTATGGTGATTCCCAAAGACACATATTCCAGATGGACTCTCTTATTGTAAACTGAGGTAACCATATTTAGAGTGAGGCCATGGTGGAGCTAGGGCGTCCACATGTGCCTACTGCCAATGCAACTGGAGTGAGACAGGAAGGGCTACTGCTAGGGTAGAAGGTCATGAATTTAAGGGGGGGTTTTGGATAAATTGATGTTTAGGGGACACACTTATGGACATGGCCATGTGGTGTGTGTGTGTTAGTGTGCTAGTGCTTGTGTAGGACATGGTGTGAGTGCTAGTGAGCACCATTGTAGGTGTGTTAGGTGAGTCATCAGTTAGGTATCACCTTTGTTGGTGTGATTGAGATAAACTAGGGACTTGGTGGTTAGGTTGATGGAGGACTTGGGGGTGTTACTGATGGAGACAATCAGGGAGATAATCATGGATCTAGAGCCACCTACTCAGGCACATTCCACTATATGTAACTCTACTCGTGAATGAAATTACAAGTGGTCATTGCTCTCATTTGCTCACTTGTTCTTGCTCATGCTCCATTTCTAACATTAATAATTTTGATGAGTCAACAAGATTGGCAACAAAATCCTCATGTCTAGTACAAAGGGAGCCAAAAGATTCATGTCATGGAGTTCCCATACCTTATTATCATAAGCTAGCAACTTAGCTTAGAAAACACGTGGATGAAAGAAAGCATTTGTATATGTATGCATAGAGCTTTTTTTGGAGTGACCATAGTGGTCATTAGCTGGTCTGAAAAAGAGTCTCTTGAACATCCTCAGAAGCCCTTCAAGATCACAAAGACTATGATTCATCACATTAGAAGAAGACCCTTTTGGTATAGAAAAACATTTTAGCCCCCGATTATCAAAGGACAGTAGCCCAACCAAAGGAGGAAGATTGCAACATACAAACAGGTTCCTCATTGTATCCTGAGACTTTTTAGCAAAGTCCAATAGGGCAACATTGTCTTCCTCCATCAACTGATCCAATGATAGAGATAATTGATTAGTGACCTTCAAATTTTCTCCACGTTTCCCTTTCCAAATATTAATATTCTACAACAATCATTTATGGAAAGTTGCATCACTAGTAGTTTGTTTGAATCAGGGTGTTCCTTAATTTCTTGCATGTCCTCTTTCATGGGCTCTCTTATTCAGCATTGTCATTAACGGCCTGGCATCCAAGTGATATTGCTGGTAGCAAATCCACATGTCTAAGAGCAACCAAGTCGTCATGTCATGAAGAGGCCTACTAATCAAACCCGTTAGTCTCATGAGATTTTCTTACCTCACAATGGCTATACTAGTGTGTGTTCATCCTACATCTGTATTCATCTTTCCTCTCATATCAAATAATAAAATTTTTATAAGTCCATATCAACATAAATCAAACATGCTCTTATGTCCATATGTTTCCAAAATTCTATTGTGATAAGTCAAATCATCATGCCCTTTACATAAAACATTTAATTGCTATTGGTGTTATAAAACTTTCCATCATGTAACAAAATACTCCGAGATTTGGAGAATTAACATCATAATGTTTCTAGGACTATACCTAAGTTTGATTTAATCAAGATTTTTCTACTAACATACGAGAGCATATATAGATATAAGAGGATACATGGGCTTTGCCAAAACTATCATGTTCATTGGGTACATCCAAGTTCTCCTAGAATACTAAATAGAAGAGCATTCTTCTTGAGAATGACATATATATATATATATATATATCTGAGGTAAAATGATCACACAAGGATTTCTTAGTTTTGCATCAAAATCCACCCAAGTATGTGAGAGTTTCTTATGGGAAAATGGATCTCCTCCAAAAAGCTATTCTTAGGAGGACAACATGTACTGTGAATTACAAAAAGAGTACTTTTGAATTGCCAATATTAACCTCTCCACTAGAAAATTATAGCCAGATACTTAAATCTGCAAATCTAGTTGAGAAGTGCACCAACTCACCTACATCCATCCACATAAATGACAAGTTAAAACAAGCACCTTTTAATGTGGGACTGCAGGCCTCCATGCTAGCACACAATTGTTATCCATGTAACTCATCTTGATTTGCAATATTTTACACTTTGGCACTTAAATCCTAAAAACTATTCAGTTATTGGGAGTAGAAAAATGATATGATGTCAATTCTAATAACAATTAAAGAAAGGGCGATAAACTAGAATACAAGTAAACTTATAAGGGTCCCAATCCCCTCATGGAAATTATTAAAAATTATTAATTTGTAAGGGCTAAATCCTTGCAAGTTAAATGCTATTCAAATCTTTGAAATGACAAAGTAAGAAGATCATAAATAACTAACAACAGAATGAGAGTATTAAACTAATCTATTTCAACCAATATTCAATATTATATTCTCATCCAACTAGTTGGAATGTCATAAATCAAACTAATAAACAGTCTTTTTAAATCTCAAAATTTTGCTTTTCTATCTACCTATCTTAATAATATCACAAGTCTTCTCTCAACCCTTCCTATTCATAGTAGTACAATCATCCATCCTTTATTTATCTTTTCCTCCATCAATCCGAACCGCATCCTCTTCCCCAAGTAGACGAAAGGGCACCTTCGGAACACCAATTGGCATACGGAAACCGGTAGTAAGTTGTACTTGTCTCTTAAACGAAGGCGTAACACCTGATGGAAGTGGAGGCTTGTGTTGTATTATAACATGTCTAGTCGAAATGAATTTGCATCTCTTAAGGCGTCTCCTCGTGGAATCCATGGTACATAGCCGAGGGATCCGAGATCTGATTGGTGGTGGAATATTTCTCGCGAGATCACCTAGAGCATGGTCTGACAAGATAGGAGAGTATCTTGTCACTATTGGCTTTCAGATTTCCAAGGCAGATTTCTCACTCTATGTGAGAAAAACAGAGAAAGGGATTATGCTGCTTGTCATTTATGTTGATGATTTGATCATCACAGGTGATAGTGATGAAGATATCCTTCATGTGAAAATGCTATTGAAGCAGAAGTTTGAGATGAAGGATTTGGGAGAGCTGCGTTATTTCTTGGGCATTGAGGTGATTAGATCACCAAGTGGGATACAACTCTTGCAGAGGCAGTATGGATTGGACATGCTGTCCAAATATGGGATGACAGGCTGTAAGCCTATTTCAGTTCCTTTGGAGCAGAATGTGAAGCTGAGCACAAATGTAGGTGAGCTTCTGGAAGACCCTACTATGTACAGACGCATAGTAGGAAGTTTGATTTATATGACTATTACCAGGCCAGATTTAAGCTATGCTATTGGATTGGTAAGTTAGTTTATGCAGGCTCCAAGGAAACCACATTTGGATGCGGCTAGACGCATACTCAGGTATGTGAAGTCCACATTGCAGTATGGACTATTTTATGAGGCTGGGGTTCAGATACAATTGCATGGATATACTGATGCTGATTGGGCTGGTAGCATTTCTGATACAGTGGATATGTGTTCTCTTTTGGGAGTGCTGCAGTCACCTGGAGCAGCAAGAAACAGCCTACAGTTGCCTTGTCGAGCACAGAGGCTGAGTACAGGGGTGCAGCAATGGCTGCATGTGAGGTAGCTTGGTTGCATAAGCTACTTTATGATATGCATCAGTCTACAGATGGGCCAATTGTCATTTATTGTGACAACATGAGCAGTATACACTTAGCAAATGACCCAGTCTATCATGCTAGAACAAAGCACATTGAGGTGCATTATCACTATGTGCGGGAGAAGGTTCTAGTAGGTTTTATTGATCTAGTTTATGTCAGCACAGAGGATCAGGTAGCTGACATATTCACGAAGGCATTGGGTGCAGAGAAGCTGCACAAGTTCAAAGACCTGCTTGGTGTGCAGGAATTGGGATTGAGCTCGAGGGGGAGTGTGGAGATATCGAGCTCCACTCATGATATGCCAGGGTGACCGTTGTGCATTTATGTCACCGACTTGTTAGCTGCAGATGCGGTTGGTACACCGCCCATGAATAATAGTTAGATGATAGCTATCTTTATGTACTCTAGTTAGTAGCTCAGTTAGTATGCCACCTAGGTTAGCTGAGTTTGGTTTGAGACCCACATATAGGGTTCTTCTATTTTCTTTGTACTAGAGTTCTTTTGGCTTTCACAACTAAGAAGAGGAAAACTGTTTTCAGCCTCCACCTTTGTGTGTATTCCCCCACTGTGTATGTGAGAAAGCCATAAGTGAGACTCCTTCCCTCTCTCCCACTATCTTCACAGAATCCCAGTTAATGGAGTTGCATATCTTACCCGTGGGAGAGATGGACATTTTTCAAGTAGCTATAGACATCAAGCAGAAGTTGAGAGATGAAAAGATTCCAAATAGAAGGATCTTTTTTTGACCAATTTTACGTAAGAAATTGAGGGAGAAAGGGAGATACCAGTAACAATCAAGCGTCTTGGAACTGAACAGTTAGTTCCAAAACCTACATAAGAGTTGAATCTAGGAATACAAGATCACCCAATCCTCCCATGGTAGTGGTAAGTGCCAATCTATCTACCGAGCAACTTGGGCTGACAAAGGATCTATTACATAGATTTGAGAGGAGGTCCTCCTGAACTATGTCAACATAAGATACCTTTAGTTCCAAATGCTCAGGCAATCTAGTAGCAAAGGTATAGAATGAGTCCCAATTATGCCAAGCAAGTCAAATCTAGATCAAATTGTACAAGCTGGATTTATATATGCCATCAACCATAGTGATTGGCTCTTTCCTATTGTGGTTGTGCCTGAGAAAAATGGCAAACTCTGAGTTTGTGTGCACTATCAAAAATTATATGCTCAGACAATTCCAGATCCATTTCGCATACCTTTTACTAATGGAATTTTAGACCAAGTTGCAGGCCATGAGATGTACTCAATTATGGATGGCTATAGTGGGTATATTCATATTACAGTGGCTCTTGAAGATCAATCAAAGACTCCTTTTATTACCGAGTGGGGTGCCTATGCAACTAAAGTGATGCCTTTTGGATTTAGGAATGCCCTGTCAACATTTCAAAAGTTTATCATGGAAATCTTCCGATGTTACCTCACCGAGTTTATTGATGTATACTTAGTTGATTTCTGTGTGCATTCCTCACATACGTTGAGAAGGTTATTTTTAGATGTAGACAAGCATGCATCTCTTTGAATCCATCCAAGAGTGTGTTTTGCGTCTGCGTTGGTATACTACTTGGTCATGTTATTTCTAAGTATGGAATACGAACCAAGCCAGGTAAAGTGAAGGCCATACAGGAGATGCACGAACCTCAAAACTTAACTCAATTACGTTCTTTTGTAGGGTTTATCAATTTCTATCATAGGTTCATCAAGGACTTTGCTAAGATTGCAGCTCCCTTGTATGAATTGCCAAAAAAGGATGCTAAGTTTGAATGGCATGCCGAGTTGACTATAGTTTTTAATGATATGAAAAATCGAGCAATGGCTACTCCAATTCTCAGACAACCAAGATGGGATGTTATTTTTCATGTGCATGTGGATGCTCCTGGTTATGCATTGGGTATTATTCTAGTGCAATCAAATGGTCGGTTGGACTATCTTGTATATTATGCTAGTAGGTTACACCTATAGAGTCAAACTATAGCACCACCGAGCGAGACGCTTTGGTAATGGTTTTCAGCCTGCAGAAACTAAGGCATCATTTACTCGGAAACCCATTTGTGTTCTATGTGGAGCATCAAGCCTTTATCTTATTAATAAGACTGTCATTCAAGGATGGCTTATTCATTGGAGGCTTTAGGTGTTGTAGGAGATCAACTTCAAGATTATTCATAAACCAGGTAAAACCCATGTGGGCGCTGATTGTTTGTCTAGGTTCGATCAAGCTCAAGGAGTTGACATGGAATTACCAGATGTGCTGATTTGTTCACAATTGATTATTGTGAGAATGAATATTCCAAGTTGGTCGATTACTTGTCTCAAGGCACATTCCTTGAAATTGTGCCTTGGGATAAGCACATGCAATTAGCTCTTAAGGCTTGAAATATATTCTTATTGGTGGACAACTCTATCAATGGTGTGTAGATGGGATTCTTCACCGGTGGGTGTTGCCCCTGGAACATGGTGTTGTGTTCCAAGATGCTCACTCAGGTCCCATCCAGAGGACACTTTCAAAGCAAGACTACTTGAAAAGTCTTACAAGAAAGACTATGGCGGGAGACATTACTCAAAGATGCTCAAAGCAAGTGTATGCAATGCAACATGTATTAATGCATTAGATGGTTATTGGATAATTAATCTATGCCTTTGCAACCCACGAGGCCGTGGGAAGCCTTTTAACGTTGGAGTTTGGATTTTGGTGGTCCTTTTCAACCCACAAAGTTCACTCAAAACAAGTATATACTCGTTGCCACTAACTATACTACAAAATGGGTAGAAGCTAAGGCACTTTGAGACAATCTGGCTTAGAGCACAGCAAAGTTTGTCTATGCAAATATTAGATGCAAGTATGGATGTCCTCTACAGCTGGTTAGTGATCAAGGTGCACGTCTTCTCAATGATGTGATGCAGTTACTTAAAAAGGAATCCAAAATGATGCACATAGTTTACACTACTTATTATGCTCATGGTAATGGTGAAGCCAAGTCAATTAACAAGACCTTGAAGCTCATTCTCACAAAGACAATACAGTCTGCTAAAGGTGAATGGGATACTAGCTCCACTTTGCTTTGTGGGCTTATCGTATTGCTTATAAGGTAACTAGAAACCTTACACCTTTTCGAATGGTGGCCTTGGGCTTGAAGGCAGTTGTTCCCTTAGAATTTGTCATTTTGAGTCTTTAAATTGCTGTCAAGCATCATTTAGGTGAACTCAAGGCAATCAAAGCAACTCATATCCCATACATTTCATTATTAATATATTTCAATAGAGGTACTTCCTAGCATCCAAGAAATGCATTGAACTATTCTCTTATACAACCGTGGATAAGAACAAGGTCACCAAGAAAAAGATTCTCATCCTCTTTTAAAGGGTTAGATCATAGATCTTGTCAAACTGCTCTCATATAAAGCAATTATGTCAAAGTTAACATTACTCCCAAGTATAATTTCTTACAAGGATTATGGGAAACACATGAACCTTCCTTAGCCATTATATACAAAGTCGAGAAGTAGTTATTGGAGAAACCAATTCCCTTTCTTTCTGCCAGTAAAAAGTATATGCTAATGACCTATCATTGCAAAACCATTGGAGAGATGGGTCAACTCACTTGCATCCATCCTCAAACATAGCATGTACACTACGTACTATGGGATTGCAGGATTCAATGCCAACCCATAATTGTTATCTATGTCACTCCCTCAGCTAAGCAACAATAAAGTCTTTTGGTTCTCCAATTTTTGCATGTAAATAGTAAACAATGTGTGCCAAACAAGCAACTTTGAATCATTGTTATTCCAAAAAGCATTCTCTCATAGGAAGAGAACCATAGATTCAATTCCAAATTTCAAAGACTATTAGCAAAAATTATGTCACAACAATTCCCCTTAATAAATCTGCAAGAAAATAGCAAAGAAGATAATAAGATGCAAGAGACAAAAGTCATCCCTAACCATTGGACAAGGTATAAGCCATAAATTTTGCCCAATGGCTCTCTCAACCTATGGAAAATTGTCCTTCATAACATACATATGTCCTCCTACAAAATCATGCTAGAAAAACATTTATATAAACAAAAATTTCCCATTTTCTTTGGGCTAGAGAGAGGTTCCAACACTTAGACCTGCATGCAGCTATGTGCCAATGCTTTCATTCTTAGTCATGTGGAGCTGTATTAATCATGGAAAAATAACTATATCCATCACATAATGTGTTGCTAGACCGTTCTTAAGGAAAAAATTAGTCAACATCCATCCATGCTCATCAAAAAAATCGTTAGATATCAATGCTCCACTCTCGTGTAACTACGTGGGAACCAACTAACTCTACTTGTAAGCCCCCCATATGAGAAGGCATTTGAGAAGCTCAGTTATCCGGTAGGTCTTGGTTTGGACACCAGATGGGGGCCATGTGTGGCCTGATGGCTAGACGGCTTCAAAGTTGGCACACCGCCAACTAGGCTACATGCAAGTGCAGGAAGGCATCCCTTGACTGACCGCACTGAGGGTAGATGGAGCATTTCTTGAGGCAGCCCACTCTTGGGTTGCGGGGCCCGTTTGGAGTTGCAGATGATCCCGGATGGCTCTAGGCCGAACGGACACCGTAGGTTAGTTGCTCTGTTTTGCGCACCGGTTCTATCGTATGGTTGGTGGCCTACTTCGGGACCGACCCCCAGTCGACCGCTTTGGGTGAACTGGTTCAGTCACCCAATTGAGCCTAATCGACTACGACTGGTGGCTATATAAGAGCAAGCCCGTGAAGCCCATTTTGTAGTCGGTGGCTATATAAGAGCAAGCCCGTGAAGCCCATTTCATCACTGGCTACAGCAACCCTGATTCCTTAGCATCCAGCCTCCGTCTTCTACTGTTTCCAGCATGCCATCGAAGCTTCTTTCACAGGAGCACACGATTGGGAGGTAGCACCATCTATTGTATCAGTTCTATAGTAATCAAAATTTTGATTCTCCATACTATCTTGTTTTCTCTCTTGCGTACGAGATCCTATTATCTGTTGAGCACAGATGTTGTATTATTTTCTTACAAAAATATCCTACATAGCAGGGTAAGAATTATCTCCCTTGTAGTAGAAGGGTTTCACATCAAGTATTCCTACTCCTTGCTAAAGAAAGCTAAGCAATAGATGCAAAGACAATCATTGCCAACACAAACCATGATTGAAACCTTCATTTCTATATGGGTTACGTTGTTGCCATTAATTGAAGAGTAAGTGGTCTAAAGTCACATGATTGGTGAAAGATGTTAGAAGTTATTATAATCAATGTGATGCATTTCATATTTTTAGTGACATAAGGACTTCTAATAATATGCATACCACATATATTAATATATTGCCTTTGAAATTGTAAATGCTCCAAATAGCACATTGTAGTTGCTTAATAGAGGGGGTTAGGAGTGCCATCATTTATGAGGTGTGCATCGAATTTCCTTCGTAAAATTGAAGGGATTTGGGAGAATTGGAGTGGAACCGATTTTGTTGGGGGAGATATTCCAAATGATACAGGGACCGGGTGGAAAGAGGGGCCGACTAGGAAATTACGGCAAAGAGGAGTCTCATTGAGAAAGAGAAGAAGAAAGAGATTCCCAAACCACTAATCTTAGGTTTGCCTTTTGGGGTGTCATCGATAATCTTCGTAGCCGTATAACTTATTCGATTGATTGAGAGTAGTAGCGAGGAACCTAGGAAAGCCTTTCTATCGAGAGGAGATCTATCATTTGGTGGAATACTTGACGAGGAATCTACATTCACCTCCTTCCATATACATAATTGTGTTTTTGAATATCTTGAGGGTACTTTAGGTCCATATCATAAAAGGAGATTGCAAAAGTCATTCAACTAGCCAATGAGAATTCAAGCCATTGAAGCAATATGTTTGATTTTGAGAAATTGTTTTTCAGTAAAAGCATTTTGGATATTCAACTACATTGAGTGGATTGACTGGCATATGCAAAAACTATGTAAAGTCAATAGATGTTGAAAGGGTGTGCAAGGTAAAGGCACATCTAGAAGACATGCAAAACATTGGTTGCTACAAGAATCATGTTTTGTGTTTTGTCCCTCCTCCCTCCTCCCATGGTCCTCCCTCCTTCTTCTCCTTTGCTCCCATGCTCCCACTCTTGGCTGAGCTAAACTCCATAGGCTAGCCTAGGGGGTTAGATTTTAGGCTAGAGTTCCCAATAAGTTGATCCTATTCAAAAATAGCTATAGGAAATCTCTCTCTAGCCATCACTCACCTTCAGACAAAGTTCTACCAGCTTACTGCTTCACTTTGCTTTTTCATAGGCGAAGAAAGGAGTGTAACATTTCAAAGTTTGCTCATATCACTTCAAAGTAAAAACCAAATTTATTTCTTAGACAATAAGCTATAATTTTTTCTTCTAAGTCAACAAAGCTTATCATCCTCCTTGGGATTGTTGACATATAGGAGATTGCCATCTTTTAAGTGACTACCATCCATGAGGACATCATTCCCAATCTTTTCACATGAGGCCTGTGTAGATCCATACTAGACTCTAATATTCTTCGAGCCCAAAAACACCATGGTATTACAAGGACTTTCAAAACTCTCAGTGTAATATTCCTAGACTTCTTTTGACATGTTGCATCATAGACTTGACTACCATCCATGAGGATATCATTCCCAATCTTTCCACATGAGGCTTGTGTAGATCCATACTAGTCTTCTTGAAGCCCAAAAACACCATGGTATTATAAGACGTTTCAAAACTCTCAGTATAGCACTCCTAGACTTCTTCTAACATGCTACATAAGAGACTTGACATGCATTTGTGTAGTACTATGGAACTAGCTTAGTCTGAATTAATTGTACTACCTTACATACTAGTTTATCATTACTACCATAGTAGTAAATCAATACTAGCATAATACAATAATAGAGAAACAAAATGGTATTAAAATAATAAAATTATCAACTAGTACTAATTAGTACTTAGGCTAAAACATGATTGGGTGTAACCCTTTTTTGTGAAATTTAGGGTTCAATATATTGCATATGGATAACTTGCTTGATTCGTAACTTATGCATTACTCAATGGAACTTGAAAAACTTGGTATCTAACTAATCTAAACATTTTGAACTTGAATTTGAGATTAGAACATGCATTTTGAATGAGACCAAACATTACATCATTGGCATTTGAGATCATTAAAGTATTGCAAATGCTATTATGCCTATGAAGGATGTATCTTTGATTATATAGGATATCCAAATTATTTTAAAATTTTAAAATGATTGTTCAACATTTGTAAAACAACTATAACCCTTTAGCCATTACAACAAAAAGAGAATCGTTTAAATGCTCGTACATATGCTTCATTATTCCTGCTCTTTGATTTTGCTATTGCTAGAGGACCACTCTTAATCATGTCTTCTTGAGTAGGAATGATCTTTAAGTGGACTTCCCCATGATCCCTTTATTTCTTTGAGTAGTTGGTTGTGTGCCTCGTTAAAGTTTGGAAATTAGGGATGTTTTTATCAAAGGTATAGAAATATAGTATTATAATATACTGGCGAAATTTTTCATAAATTATTTTTAAAAGTTTCAAAGAGTTGGCGAATTATATCTTTTGTTATAATTTTTGTTTCAAAACTTGGCTAAATATTCTAGGGCATTTAAAAAACTTTCAATTTTCACAAATATACTAAAAGCTAGTTATATTGAAATCTCTGTCTTTTCCGTTTTACATAATTTCAAAATACATGAAATAGCTAGGATTTAGGATATTGTAGAGTATGCAAAACATAAAATTGTTTAAGGATAATGAATATCCTTCAAATCCAATGGGGGAAAAAATTTCTCAAAGTCTAGTTTAAATAGTCCAAAAAAGCTAATTATAGCCTTTTCTTTTACAGCTTGACTTCCAGAGTGCTAATGCTCTATCATACGGAAAGCTACTAACATCATAAGAACAAGAGTATAATCTCAAGCTAAGATCTAAGCTATCATCTAGCTTATTACGAAGCTTATTCTTCAAGTAACCGAGAGTACTAAAACACCTTTCATCCTCAACTGAGCCAAGAATAAAGGTTTGACATAAATTTGCAAGCTTGAAGTACTCAGAAATGTTAACTTGTAGGAATGTACTGTGAGAGAGCTCATTCCAAAGCCGAACCATCGAACCTTGCATTTGAACATTTTCCATTAAATTACTTTGTTGGTGCATGACTTCTCTAAAAAGGGAAGACTGTGAATAAAGCTTTCCAAAATCCAACAAACCATTGTACTTTATATTGTCCATGTCAATGTCCTATCCAAAGTGTTTTTTGAGAGCATCCAAATGATTCTTTAGACCTGCTTTGATACTTTCATAAGATCCATTGACCCAAAAATGTGAAAATATAATGGTAAATGCTTCCATTAGGTCATTTCGTGGAAACCTACTTCTAATCTCATCTACCACTGCACTTGCAGCTTCACTAAGGGCATTTTTCACTCTTTGTACTTTCTTTAAAAAAGCCTCTTTTTAAATGTATTGTAGTCTTTTGTGTCGTTTATTTTCTCTCGTCATCCTGAAAACCTGATTGTTTGCACGAAGGCAAACATATCCTTCCTGGTCACATGTTAAAAGTGAGGAATCCCCACCTAGGTCTATTAAACTTTTCCAATCTTTAAACAATTTCTCGTCTTGAAAACTGGAGCTTGACTTCTTATCGTATGCTGTTGTTATACTCAAATTACTGAGTTCTATTGCCTTGACATATTCATTGATATAATATCCTTCGATTGCGATATTTTACTCAACATATTCATTTTGTCTAAAAGTGGAATAATTCCACACAATCCCAATATCGAATCTATGTTGGTTAGTTTATGATACAAAATATTTTCCTTTTCAACCTCTTCTTCTGCCTCCATGTGCATTAAATAGACCAAAGTCTTGTATTCATCCCATAATCTTTTCACTGGCTGAACCAAAGATATCCATGTAGTATCCACATTCTTCAAAATCTTCCTCCCTTTTGTACCCAGTGCTTCTGTAATAACTCTAAATTGATTGTATCTTTTTGGACTCTTGCAAAAGTAAGAGTAGCTTTTTTTAACCAACGTCTCAATTCGTTGTACTGATGGAAATGTGGACACAACTTTGTAAGCTAGATTTGTGCGATAAGCCATACAATGTATCCCAACATAGTAAGGAGCATATTTTATTTCTATTTGTACAGAGACACCATTCCAACATTAACCTTGCAAGACTGAAGCACCATCACATGCAAAACAAACAAGTTTCTTGACCTCTCAGACTCTGTCATGCCTCCATACTCTTTTAAAGCTTGGATCAAAACTTGCACTAAGTTATTAGCATTGGATTCTGAATTAAGTTTGTGTACATGTTAAAAATATGATTTTCTCTTATTGTTTTCTACCATGTACAAATGCATTCCCAACCACGATGTAGTATCCATAGCTGTGTCCTCATTAATATCATATGCAAATGTTGGGTTCCTTGCGCATGCTTCATGAAACCCCGAGCCAAGACATTCCCAATGTTGCTCTCTACCCATAGCATAACATCAGTGTCCCATTTTGTGATCTCGACTAGGTGTTTCTTGTTAGGATCCAGTTCTACTTGATGCCTTCTATTCAAAACAACTTTGCTCTTTAGAGTATGCAATCTAGAAGTGCTTTCTATGGTCATCTCCATCTCCTTTGTACTCATGTTATTTATCTCTGCAAGAAGCTCATCTCGAAGGACCTGATTGACATACTTCTGTTGTCCTTTAGATAACTCAAAATCAATAGCCTTATGCTTAGATCCTTCCATCCCTAAACCATATGTAGGATCAAAACAAAAGAGCATTCAAAAATATCATAGCCCAACATACATGAAATTGGTATCAACTTATTAAAAAAAGAAGGATCACATCACATCATGCATACCAAACAATAATGCATATGCATATTCACAACATAAACTTAAAAAAAATAAAAAAGCATATATTTCTGCAGGTTGTCAGCTAGAACTAAGGAACTTGGTCCTAGGTCGTGGTGCCTCTTAGCCCCCTACCTTGTGAGCACAAGAACCAGACACCACTTCCTGAACCAAGCCCTTCTTTCATGTTTGAAGTTATAATACTACACTACATAAAGCATGCCAAACCAATTTCAACTTACTCTATGCAATGCACTAATAAATACATTAAAAAAGAAAGAGCACATCACAGACAATGATGCATATGCATATTCACAACAGAAACTTTTAAAAAATAAATAAGCATACATTTCTTCAGCTTATCAACTAGATCTAAGAAACTTGGTCCTAGGTCGTGGTGCCTCTTAGCCCCCTGCCTTGTGAGCACAGAAACCAGACCCCACTTCCTGAACCAAGCCCTTATTTCATGTTTGAAATCATAATACTACACTACATAAAGCATGCCAAACCAATTTCAACTTACTCTATACAATGCACCAATAAATACATTAAAAAAGAAAGAGCACATCACAGACAATGATGCATATGCATATTCACAACAGAAACTTTAAAAAAAATAAATAAGCATACATTTCTTCAGCTTGTCAACTAGATCTAAGAAACTTGGTCCTAGGTCATGGTGCCTTAGCCCCCTGCCTTGTGAGAGCAGGAACCAGACACCACTTCTTGAACCAAGCCCGTCTTTCATGTTTGAAATCATAATACTACACTACATAAAGCATGCCAAACCAATTTCAACTTACTCTATACAATGCACCAATAAATACATTAAAAAAGAAAGAGCACATCACAGACAATGATGCATATGCATATTCACAACAAAAACTTTTAAAAAATAAATAAGCATACATTTCTTCAGCTTGTCAACTAGATCTAAGAAACTTGGTCCTAGGTCGTGGTGCCTCTTAGCCCCCTGCCTTGTGAGCGTAGGAACCAGACACCACTTCCTGAACCAAGCCCTTATTTCATATTTGAAATCATAATACTACACTACATAAAGCATGCCAAACCAATTTCAACTTACTCTATACAATGCACCAATAAATACACTAAAAAAGACTGGCTACCCATGTGGCAGCAGATCTACTGCCTACATGTTAGCCTTAATTCTTTCCCTACTGTAGTCAATCCTCTATAGCTACTGGCTATGGTGTATCAAAGACCATTCTATACATGCTATTTTTGACAACCATGTTTCTAACAATTGAAAGTCACAGGCTAGAGAAATGTTGTAGCATTGTTACATTTTTCTACGTATACACGACTTCTATTACCAGACTTTACCTCCAACAAATGCAGAGCACAAAGGCCAATGCTTTTACCTCAAGACAACTGGCTTGCTGAAATGATGAGACTTTTCTTCTTGAGTTTAAATAATATGAATTGTGGTTCTCACAATTTCCAATACCAGTGTTGGGCTCTGTAACAATCTATATATGGTTCAAACCAATCATGACTCAAGACCACATTAATGTGTCCTAACACAACACAGAAATGTCATCATGTCTAGTCAATGGAGAGTTGAATCTGGGCATGTTGACAAAAGATTGTTGAGCATATGCTGTCTTTCAATTAAATCCACTCTCAAACCATGCTCTATATCAGTGCCTGTAAAATCACTATCTACAAAGCCTTGGGATTAATAAAATTATGGGAGCTACTATTGTCCACCAGTATATGATCAAAGTCTTGCTTTAATATGTCTCTGCTTTGAATATAAGTAGTACAATCTCAACAAAGAACGAAGTAGTATGTGCCATCATATCACTTGTGACTATAGGAAATTACCTCCCTAATTGTCACATCCAAATGACCACCTGCACATAGAAGTCATTATGTACAACATCCAAGAATCTTATTGTAAATGTGTATACTTGTTTTCCTTTGTAGGATCTCAAGAAGGTACTTCTATTCAAATCAAATAACAATACTTGTCCATCCCACTATATCCAGAAAGAGCCCATTTTTGAATACTAAAAAAAGAGGTTATAAAGCATGTTGCGAAACTTAGCTCAGAGTTGCAGTTTGAATTAATTCCGGTACTAGTATGCATTTAAAGAGAAAAAGGAACACAAGAAGAGCAATACACTCAAAAAACAAGTAGATAAAAAGAATGTTGAAAATTTTGAGACTAACTCGTAAAGTGTGCTTTGAGTGGTTGCAGGTGAACTAAACCTGACTGCTTTGACCAATTTACCTTCTTGAACAGATATCCTTTTGTCTTGGGGAGACAAAGACCACTGGTGGAGGAAAGCTCATCTCTAAAAATGTGTGAATCATATGACTTGCTTTTACTGGCTTGATTGGGGAAAGGCTGCAGAGGTAGTTGAAAAATGGTGAACCCTGTAGCCCAAAACCAAACATTTAAAAGAGATGAAAGAAACTTATGAGATGGAACCTGGATGTGATGAAGTTGCATATTGAGCCTGCTAATTAGTCCTCACTTGTGCAATTAGTTTCTCAAAACAGAAACTCTGCCATGCAAAATCAAGCAGAAATACAGACAAAATACAAATAGAACTCCTACCATGAGCAGTAAGGATAAGACCAGCCACCCTGAGTAGAAGAACTTGGAGTGGTGACATCTCTCTCTCTCTCTCTCTCTCTCTCTCTCTCTCTCTCCCCCCCTACCGTTTGTGCATTATATGTTTTGCGATAGCATACCTGACTATCAGAGCCTGCAATTGTGAGATGTCGATTTGGAGAATCCATGCCTATAGCCATCACTCAAGTCATTCGTTAAACCTTAGAACGTTTACTGTTCATAACAAGCTTGATAAACTATTCTTGAATCTTACAGGTACTTCCAGGCAATAACATGAAAAGATCATGAGGTGCCCACGTTTAGCTATCAAAAATATACATAAGAAGTTCCCAATAGACAACAAAGAGGCACATTTTATATAACCACCATAAGATACAAAGAAACACGCATCACAGATGACTACATGAGGTCAACGCCGTAGGAGAAACTTTACAACTCTTAACAACTTGTGGCTGACATGCTACACCGTTATTCCAATAGTCTTGCCCCTGATTGTGCTGCCAACCCACTTACCCTTCCCTTATATGTTACCGGAATACTAAGACGAAAATGTCTAATCAAACCTCTTATATTAGAAGTATGACATCATTCACAGAGAAATATCTAAAGGAAACCATGGAAAAAGGCAAGCTAGATAATACACTAGCTACAACATTTGTTACCAAGCACCCAGTAAGGTCTGCTCTGCATGGACAAGCTACATAATGGCAGAATATCTCCCACTTCAATGCTGCATAGCTATCTTTGACGACAATGCCCATTCTCACTGTGCAAATAAAATTTTTGATCAACTGTCCTCTAAAGCAACCTCGCTACTAAGAGCATTGCTTGCCACATAAAAGGGATAAGATGAATATCCTAGTCCCAAATTCGTGATCACATCAACCTCCTACTATACATGAAGCAACAAAGCAAAGACAGCGAGCCTGGGCTTAAAACAGTCCAACGAGTCGGCACACTCAATCTTAATAGCTCATTGCTGAACTCCATCCCATGGGTTCAAAAGCAAGGGCCAGAGGCCTCACAAATGAATTGCTCATTTACACTATGTTGATTCCATTACTATGGCGCATGAACAGCAGCGGCTCTTGTAAATATTGAGGACGTGATTCTTCCTCCGCTCCAGCTATGGCACCTCAGAAGCTCTAGCTACTGGTGAAGGATTGATTGTATGCTTTCCTCTTACTCTCTTGCAGCCATCTCGACCCTGGCTATGGCACCAGCTGTAGAGTTGAGCTACAGCAAGTGATTTATTGCAAAGTTTGATCATCTAATTCCATTCTCTCTTTCCCATGGCTATGGCGCGCTATGCTTGTTGAGAGTTCACGCTCAACATCATGTGATCATGTGTGCATAGCACCATTAGGTGATCATATGTGCATAGCACTAACCTTATAGAGTGCTATAAAGGAAAGGGTTAGATCCCCTAACCCTAACCCTAAAAGGGTTTGTATATATTCTATTTTCTCAACTAAATCGAGTGTACAGTTAGTCTCAACTAAAGTTATTCTGAATGGACTAGGAGAGGGATACGAGCATCTAGTCCAAAGTATTGCCATCCAACAACAAATTTCGACACTGGAAGAACTTCAATCAGTCCTACTTGGTGAAGAATTCAGGACTCAGGCAATTCAAGCACGTAAAGGTCATTCTAATGATTAGGCATTCATAGCTTCAGACAAAAGCAGAGGCAAAGGCAGAGGCAGAGGTAGATCATACCAGAAAAGTGGTCATGATCAACAAAATCAAAGTCAGAATCAGCATCAGCATCAGCATCATCCTCAGCAACATCAAAATCAGCAAAGAGGAAATCATTCCAATCGAGGAAGATTCCAAGGACGAGGGAATGCATCCACCAATGTGTCAAACATCCAGCGCAACTACTGTCACAAGTTTGGACACTATGAAAGAGATTGCTGCAAGAAGCAATACGACCAAGGCGGTCAATCCAGCAGTAATCGAGGGAATTCTCGAGGCAGAGGAAATCATCGTGGTGGACATTCTAGTCACAATCATTTTGCAAATGAACATGGAAATATGTTTCTTGCAAGCGAGAAATTGCATTAGACTAATACAGTGTACCTAGACACTGATTTCAATCCCAAAGAGGATTACAGCTATTAAGTCGACCAAGTGGAACAAAATCCTTGGTACATCGACAGCGGTGCATCATCTCATATGACAAATCATCAGGAATGGTTCACAGAAATGAAACCATTAGAAGGATAGAAAAATGTCATCTACACAGCAGACAATACACCGAATCCGATTCAAGGGACAGGTGTTATCCCTATGAACAATTTCACTGGTACAAAAGGATTAGTCAAAGATGTGCTCTATGTTCCGAAGCTCAGCAAGAACCTTTTGTTAGTAGGTCAAATGACGGAACACAATTACAAAGTCATCTTCGACGGTGATGAATGCATTATCAGAGATAAATCCAAAAGATGTCAACTAGTAGCAAAAGGTGTCAAGGAAGGACGCTTATATAGAATGCTAGCTACAGTACCAAATAAGCATGCCATGTCAGCTCAAATGCAACAGATGCCACTATCTGCAAAATGGCACAAGAGATATGGTCATGTTAACTTCAAGTACTTGTTAGATCTCAGGAATCAGAATATGGCAATTGGGATTCCGAAGCTATAGTTTCTTGGAAAGGTTTGTGAAGCATGCTGCTTCGGCAAACAAAAGTGAACCAACTTTGTCAGAAGTACCTCTCGTGCATGAGGTATTCTTGATTTGATACATACAGATGTATGGGGTTATGCCTAGACCCGCAGCATCAATGGTTCACTTTACTACTTGACTTTCATCGACGACTACAGTAGATCTACTTTCTGAAAGAGAAATCTAAAGTGTTTTCTAGATTTCAAAAATTCAAAGCCATGGTGGAAAACCAAACAGGCAGAAAGATCAAGGTCATGAGATCAGATAGAGAAGGTGAATACATGTCTTCAGCATTCATGAACTTTTGCAAAAATCATAGCATTCGAAGACAATTCACATGTGCAGATACTCCTCAGCAGAATGCAAGAGCTGAAAGGAAGAATGGGACTTTAGCAGAAAGTGCTAGAGCAATGCTTAGTGAAAAGCATCTTCCAAATCAGTATTGGGCAGAAGCAATAGCTACAGCAAACTACTTGCTTAATCGGCTTCCTACCGAACCGATACAAAGTATGACTCCTTACGAAGCATTCACTGGACACAAGCCACACATTGGGCATCTCCGCATATTTGGTTGCATAGCATATGCCCACATACATGATGATCATCGTAGAAAATTGGATGCGAAGTCACGCAAATGCATCATGGTTGGCTATAGTGAAGAAGGCAAATCATACAAATTGTATGATCCCATCAACCGCAAGGTCATTATCTCCAGAGATGTAATCTTTGATGAGGAATCAGAATGGAAAACCTCACCTACATAGGAGATAGAAGCATCGACTTCACAATCATCTACAGAACAGGTTGATGAAGAAGAGCAAGAAGTGCTAGCAACACGCCAAGTAGAGCCACAGGCTCAGATGGTCTACTAGGGAAAGCAGACCACCAACCAGATTGACATATGCTCAGAAAGGCAAAGCAATTCAGGTGGAAACCACCAACTATGCTCTTATGACTACCATCATGGCTACAGAAGAGCTAGTGTACTTCGAGGATGCAGTAGACAAGCCAAAATGGCAAACTGCTATGAATGAAGAAATGGATGCTTTGTATAAGAATAATACTTGGGAATTATGCGACCTTCCACTAGGAAAGAAGGCCATAGCAAACAAATGGGTATACAAAGTGAAGTACAATCCAGATGGCAGTATTCAGAGATACAAAGCCAGACTAGTTGCAAAAGGATTTGCACAACAATATGGTCAAGACTATGATGAGACTTATGCTCCAGTAGCAAAGATGGATTCCATACAGTTCTTGATATTACTAGAGACACTTAGCAGATGGAATGTGTATCAGCTAGATGTCAAGAATGCATTTCTCAATGGTTACTTAGACGAGGAAGTCTACATGCAATAACTAGCAGGTTATGTTGAACCAGGAAAGGAGAATAAGGTTTGCCATCTCAAGAAAAGTATCTATGGCTTAAAGCAAGCACCCAGAAGTTGGTATAGCAGAATTGACAAGTATTTTGCTAATCTGGGATACATGAAATCCAATGCAGATCATACTCTCTACTACAAAGTTCAAGGGGAAGACATTACTATTGCACTTTTATACGTAGACAATCTAATTATGATAAGAATCAAGGACAGCTTCATCAAAAAATTGAAACAAGACTTATCTGCAGAGTTCGACATGAAAGATCTTGGACTATTGTCTTGAAGTTGAGTTCTGGAGAGATTTAGATAGCACATTCATGAGTCAACTCAAGTATGTTGACAGTCTCCTGAAGAAGTTTCATATGGCAGGTTGCAAGATTGTAGCCACTCCCATGGAATAGAGTTTGAAACTTACTAAAGATTCAAAAAAGCCTACAGTCAATGACAAATACTACAGGTAACTCATCGGATCTCTTATATATCCGACAATCACATGGCCAGATATTTGTTATGTAGTAAGCTCACTAGCACAGTTTATGGCAAATCCAAAATAGTCTCACTAGAATGCAGCCAAAAGAGTCTTGAGATACATCAGAGGTACAAGACAGTTTGGGATAGAATACAGAGGAAGTCATTCATGGTTGCATGGATACTGTGATAGTGACTATGCCGGAGATCATGAGACCAGGAGATCGACACAGGGATATGCATTTTTCCTTGGTCAAGGTGCTATATCATGGTTGTCAAAAACAAACAACCAATTGTTTCGAAGCAGAATATAGGGCACTCACTACAGGTGCATGTGAGGCTATATGGCTCAGAAGACTATTGTCAGAAACAGATTACTTTGATGAGTCAAAGCCAACAACAATATACTGTGATAATCAATCGGCTCAAGCATTGGCCAAAAATCCCGTATATCACTCCAGGACAAAGCACATTGATGTGAGAGAGCACTTCATCAGAGAACGAGTGTTACTTGGTGACATCACATTGCAGCATTGTGATAGCAAAGAGAATATTGCAGACATCTTTCCCAAACCACTCGGTAAAGAGCTATTTGAGAAACACCAACTAGCTCTTGGTTTGACGTAGAGGAAGGACATTCCCATTAAAGGGGTGTGATGGAATGTAATGCTCAATCCTTCTTCGATTTCCCAGAATCATCATCTTGAGGGAAGGCCTACTTCATGATGTTGATCTTGAGGGAAGGTGTTGAGAGTTCATGCTCAACATCATGTGATCATGTGTGCATAGCACCATCACGTGATCATATGTGCATAGCACTAACCTTATAGAGTGCTATAAATGAAAGGGTTAGATCCCCTAACCCTAACCCTAAAAGGGTTTGTATATATTCTATTTTCTCAACTAAATCTAGTGTACAGTTAGTCATTTGTGGTGTGCTCTCTAGCTATGCCCTCTCTCCTCATCTCCACTCTTCTCCTCTCTCCTCTTCATATTTTGTCAATGCTCGTGATCCTTCCTCCAACAAAGCCTTCTTCGACGACCATGTCTCTACAGCTCGCGATCCTTCCTCCAACTTGCTCAATGTGTGGGTTGATTGGCAAATCACCATCCTCATGATCGCCACCATGTCTCTACAGCTCTTCCTCATCTTGGCTGGCTTCTTCCGAAAGCACACCTCCAACCGCGGCCTCCATGCTTCCGTCTGGGTTGCGTTTCTTGGCCTTGACGCTGCCCTTGACCTCATGCTTGGTTCCACCTACGACAATGTCCTCCCTCTTCGCCCCCATCTTGCTATTCCAACTCGATGCAGCTGACTCAATCAATGCTTACTCCCCTGTCGATAACGATCTCTAGTATCGCTACGGCTTCAGATTGGCCTTAGAGGTGATCGTGGCTGCGTATATTCTTAGTAGGTCGGCCGACTGCCAGGACTACTTGCCCAGCGGTGCCTTGGTGTTCACCGTAGGGGCTTTCAAATATGGCGAAAGGATTTATGCCTTGAGGGGAGTATGGAGGGCATTTGCCCTTGTTTTGAAGACCCACAAAGTTGGTGGGTATAGAATGGAAGTTGACCTAAAATGTAGTTCAAAGGGCCTAAAAGTTAACTAGCTGCATGATAATTGTGGAATGGGGTCTCATCTAGTGGGACCAATCACATGGAATCAAGTATTGTAAGGGATGAGGTTGCCATGTACATAAGAGACATGTGGAGTTGGTTGGCCCCTAAACTCAAGTGCTTGCACATGGCCATTTGGCATACATTAAATAGAGGCATGTTTAAAGACAAAGTAAATACCCTTTGCGCATCGTACATCAATGTTGTGACTCAAACCTACTACAAACCTAGGAACAGAAATGACGTGCATTTTTGGCAAATATTGTAGGAGATTACTTAATATCCTTTGCCCATTGTGCATCAATGTTGTCAATGTAACCTACTACAAAAGCTATTGAACAAAAATGATGTGCATTGGCGCATTAGCAGAGGCTTCCTCGCCCATCAGCAAAAATGATGTGCATTGGCACATTAGCAATGACTAATGGTCCAAAGGGTTCAAAAGGGTGGCATTTCCATGAAGATTACGGATATAGAGATCAAGAGAGAAAGGCTAATAAAAAGCGAGAGCACGCATCTTGATAGGACAAAATGATGCCCATTTGGGGCTGGATGGCTAATGTGGGTATGGTATTGGGTTGGGAATGTAATATAGACATGGCAGATTAGGGGGTTTCTTGATTTGTCCTTTCTTCCACTATCACCCTTTGCTCATTCATCAATGTGCATCCCTAAAGTGAGCTGGGAGAGAGGGGATTACAACATGTTATGTATCCCCATAGACATTGAATTATATTAGGACAATCTCTAGGGACATATCTTACCTTCCTTAGCACTCCACAAGGACATCTAGAGGTGCATGTAGCTAGGAGAGGTCTTGCTCATATGGGACTTCAATGCCAAGACCAACAACGTGTGTGTGTGTGTGTGTAAAAATAGCAAGAGAGTATGTCCCCCTATACATTGATACATACATTTAAGTATTTGCATGTGGCATTTTAGTTTAGTTCATTTCTTCTTATTTCTTGTCATAAATCTGTAGAATCCACTATACAAGATTGTAAGACTGGATACATGGCTTAAGTGTACTAAATGTATGAGAATGCTTGAGGGGTAGATTTATATTTAAAGCCTCTATTGACTGGCAAGTTCTTTGCATTGTGATAACTTTCTAAATTTCTAAATGTATAGAAGTAGATGATGAAATTAAAGTTAGATTTTCACACACACACACAACTAAGACTGCATATTCACTACTCTAGCTCTATTCATTAATTTAGTTGAATTTTTACCTGCTTTTTGAGAATCATAAACTGCGACTAAAGAAATACTTAAAATATCTAACAAGACACCTTCTACCAGGCCATTATAGAAAATTTCATTCTTTAATTTTGTGTCATTTTAATCATTTGATTCTTCTTGCTAAGAATCTACTTGTTGCTTATGTTTACCTATGTATGTAGTGTCCTTCCATGTCCTTGTTGAAGATAGAAGCATGAAGAGATATATCCCTATTATATGACTTGATGAGGGTTAGACATAGTGCTGGTGATGGGCCTACCATAGGCTTAAGTTAGCCAAATGTACGTTGGATATAAGGCCACAAGTCTTCTTGATTGCACAAGTCTTCTTTTGGTGCTTAATTCTATAGATCTAGCCAAAATTTTAAATTGTATATATAATATGTTGGCGAAAATTTCCAAATATATTTATTTATTATATAAAACTTTGGCGAATCTTCATGGACTTTATTTATAATTTTATAATCTTAAAGGCTAAACCTAGCTCTTTTTTGAATTTTAGTTTCAAATTGTGGCGAATATACTAAGCTTTTATTTTTATAAAAGCATATAAACTTTCACGAGCCATATAAAACCTTCGCTTATTAATGAAACTAACGTGAAAAAATCATCCTTGTTGGAAATTCTTCATCAACTCTTTTTTGTTCCTATTAAACCATATCAAAAACATTATGGAGATTGTTAGCTATATATTAACTTGGCAATCCAAAGGCACCATAAAAGCCTAGGCTATAACTTGAACCTTGGAAACTTGGACCCTTAATAATAATAAGTTTATGGGTTCATCTAGCTCATCGAATACTTCTCCTAGAATGAGAAGAAGCAACAAATAAAGTGGAAACATCCTCTTTGTGTCCTGGGCATCTCTTACACATATCATCTCCCTTGCTAATGATGCCTTATTAAGGATAGATTCAGTAGGATAGACATTTTCTCAAGTATGGATTTAGGTGTGCATAGACCATGGTAGGGTAAAAATTTTATCAGTTATGAACTTAGCATAGACATTAACAAATTTGGCCTTTAAACAATATTTGTTTGCTATTTTCCACGTGGCCTTTAGCATCTACACCTCCTCAATATTAGATTTATCCTGCAAGGCATTGGCCACTATCCAAATAAACACCAAATATGAAAGTGTGAATCAATGATAGATCAATCATCATAGCTACCAAGATGGAAATTTGTACATCATTAAACAAAAGTGCACAAGTGGACATGGATATTGCCTCCTGGTAAAGCAAGAGCTGGATGCCAAAGAGAAAGCAAATGGGTTTTTAAAGGGGTTAGGCTATTGAAAGGCGATTTTGTAGGATGAATAGCAATTGAAACACACAAGTTAATTAATATTTTCCAAAATTACATGCGAAAATTCACAAAAGAGTTTCAATCCTCCACTATAGCACTACATCTAAGGAGACAGTGCTAGCAAACATCAAAATGATAATTGGAATGAAAGTCCCAAGTCACATGTCAAGAGTGAGCCAAGGACAATGGACACAAGTAACACATAATTTGGATAACACTAAGCATGTACTATATTTAGAAAAGTATGTGTTTGTATTAAAATTCAAACAAGTGTACGATGCATTTTCATAATTACATAACATCTAGAAATCCTATGAAACACCATGAAAATGGTGCACTTGAATATCCTTCTTGAGTTGAATTAAACTGAAAACTATTTCTAACTATGCAAGGAAGGTCCTTGGTAAGGAAAACAGTGACTTTAGTTGTCTAAGAATAACTTCTTGATTTTCTAACATCATTGCTCTCTCCTTGAATTTGTTTGATTGATATCCCCAACATAGTAGCCATCACATTGGTTGCAAAATCCATCACAGTGCTTGCAAATTTTCACCATCCTTGTATGTTCAAGGAGCTTTTCAACTGAGCTCCTTTGCTTCTTCATTTTTTACTTCTTTTTGGGTGGAGATCCACAACTCAACTCCTCCTAATTTCCCTTCTTTCTGGGTGAAGGTTCACTACTTGTCTCTCCATAGATTGCCTGGGTAGCTTGAACTCTCTCCTCATGGATAGTTTCAACAAGTAGGCACAATTGCTCTATACATGACTTACGCAATGGTGTATAACAGAATCTACATTTTGATATTGCCTTTGTCCACACCCCAAAGAAATACAATTGCCTAGGGTGACCACACCATGGCCATTGGATATGGGATCTGGGATTTGGGTGACCACACCATGGCCATTGGATCTGGAATCCATCTATGATGTAGCCATGGCACAATGTGCACTTGAGACCTTCTCGCATTTGAAGAGGGCAACTTTTGAATTTACATGTGTTTTTACGAGAACCATTGTCCAATTTGCTCATTGGCAAGCTGTCTTTTGATAGTTTCCTTAACCTAAGAGTGAATATATTGTCCTTCAACATTTCCATTGTATGCTTGCTCTGGGAAAAATGGCTCTATCCAAATGTTTTCGTAGGAGTTTGGCTCTCAAGCTTTCTTGTAGCCTTGCAATCATTGCTTTGGTTTGCTCATTGTTTTTTTGCAGTAGCTAATCTATCATGTCATCCTTTTCAATGTGCAATGCTCTTTGCATGTTGCAAAGTTGACATAAAAGGGCTTCCTTCTTCGCTCTATGAGTCTGAAGAGTTGCTGCCATGGACTTGAACTCGACATTGACACCCTCTATGTCCACTTTAGTGTTCTTCTGTTGTTGATTCAGATGCCCAATGTGCTCCTCTTCTTCTTGTTTCTCCGCCTCTCCTTCTCAATCAACTTTTCATCTTCCCTTGCCTAGGCCTTAAGCTACCTCGATTTGCTCTCATGCATGCAATACTTTAGCATATGCTTCCTCTGTCTTCAAATTGTGATAATTGTGCCTAGGCTTTTAGCCCCCTCCTTGAGATGTCACTCGTATTTTGTGGTTGATTTTGCTGGATTGAATGTTCTCTTTGCCTTCTCATCTCCTCATCCAATTGATGCAATGATGCAAGAAGGCTTGTGCCCAACTAGTGCACTCCAAAATACTCTAGACTAGATTCTCGTATCCCTCTCCTAGTCCATTCAGATTGACTTGAACCATTTCTGTGGGGTTCATAGTCTCTCCTGCTGCTGCAAGTTGATTGTTGTAGTCTTTTATGCGGAGTACATAAGCATGACCGGTTTCACTGCTATTGTGAAAACTCTGCTTGATCTGGTTTCTCAGAGTGAGAATCTTGGATGTGTTCTTGGACTCATAGAGATCTGCAAACATATCCCATGCTTCTTTCGATGTCTTGACTATGTTGAGCTATCCTAGCATGACATCTTCCACATTCTGGTTGATCAGATGATCGGCGTACTTGTCTTTCTTATCCCATTCTGCCTGAGCTCGAACAATGGTAGGATCTGCTACAGGTGCAAAAACTGTTTGTGTAGCTGTAGATCCCATTGCTGGTGCTGTGACAATAGGTGGAGTAGAGTTACTGTTGTCCCATTTGTCCTGAAGTACAAGAATGATCTCCATTCGATATTTCCATGTACCATAATTGGAGTTGTCTAACTTAGCAGATGCCTCCAGATTGAGTTTGCTAGTCGTACACATGGTGCAAGAAATGTACTCAAAAGTGTCATGAAAATCTCTGTATGAATCAACTGCAAATACACTGACTATGGCAAGTGAAACCTCTGAACTGTCGGTGAAGATAGAACTGCAATATGTAAAATCTGATTTATATTATAAGGCTTGTGGCAATGATGCCGAGAATAGCCAAGAGGCTTTACAAGGCTGAAATGATGTGCATGATGCCGTGAGATAGCCGAAGGCTTTACAAACGTAGCATGTGTGTGTGAAATTAAGTGCTATCTGCCCACTGAACAATCTACAATGCCTCTGAAGTTTGAAGTCTGCTCAATCACTGAACTGATGAATGTAAGGTTTTAAGTAATGTAATGATGTGAAACCGTATGTGAGTGTATGGATCGACTCCGAGTAGGTACTAGTCGGGAATTTCGGACATGGCTTAGATTGGCAACTTGGAAAAATTCAAAGCGTCCCCTCTATGGTGATCTGGTCTACTCTGATCTAGATCTATACCAACCGGTGATCGATGAAAGAATAACAAATAATTCCTTTTCTTTTGTTCTTTTTAAGTGCCGAGTCAGATGCGTCGATGTAGAGACAAATGTGCATGAAGGAAGTGGTTTTGTCGGTGAGGCTCAAATGTGAGTGTAACTTACGCAGAAATGTGCACATGATGTGACGAGCGCGTAGAGCACGAAAAAATGAGTGACTTTCCTTTAGGGACCGTCCTCAAACTCTTCCTGGATCAAGAGATACGACTTGATCTAGGTGGAGGGGCAAAAGGAGTGTAAATGGTGCTCAATGATGATGTGTCACCATGGGCCACATGCAGTGATGATGTGACATTGTGCTAAGAAAGAGGTGTGCTAGTGGAGCCCTGTGCTGAGGTGGCAGGAGTGGTCACATGAAGTGACTGTGGAGCACTGTGTGTGCCTGCAGAGGTCCAGTGTGCCACGTGGCACTGATGATGTGAGAGATGATGATGTCAACAATGATGATGTGGTACTGAGGATGTGGCACTAGTGACATGGCAGAGGACATGGCCAAATGATGTGGCCAGATGACATGGCAGATGATGTGGACTATTGACGTGGTAGATAAGGTGCTGATGTGGCAACAGGATAGGATTTGCTGACGTGGCACAAGGATAGGGGTGCCACGTGGTAGGTAGAGTGATGACACATGGCACGAGGATAACATGGGGCTACTGACGTAACAGTCGGTTGCTGAGATAAGGTGCCACGTGGATGGAACCGGTTGTGCCACGTGTCAATAGAAGAGCCCTTGGGTGGCAAAGCTTGGCCAGGGTTAAATTTGACCAACCACTCTTGGTACAACCTTATCTGCCACGTGTCGACTAATGGCTTCATCAAAATCTAAAGAAGATTCTGTTGAAGATGCTGATTTTGATGTTCTTTCATCTAATTCACTCGTGTGCTTGCGAGGAGCGCTTGGAGTCGTTGGCCTTAGAGCTGCTGCTATTGGCTTTTGTGAGCTACGTTGGTTGCGAGGAGGAGGCAGCCGTCTACTGCTTGCTAGACTGAGGTTATGGGGCTGTGCGCTGCTCTTTGTTGGGTGGAGTGGACAACAGAAGCAAAGGAGACAGAGGCAAGAAGCAAAACGTGTTTCTATAGTAGAATAACTAAAAGTGTTGAAAAGTACAAAAGACCACCCAATATGATGAAACCCTAAGATAGGTGTACCAACACAACTAGGTGTCATAAAAGGTACATGTACTAAGTGTACCATGTAACCTAAAGTCTAATAACTAGACCTACAATGCACATACCAAGGAATGAGTGGTACCTATGGATAGCCCATAGAGTATCCTACAAACCCCCCTCCACGGTATGGGCTGGAGTATCCTAGAAACGTCTCAAGATACTTGGAAGACTGAGTGTCATGGTTGCACAAATTCATCCAGTGTGGATATAGCAACCTATGACTGTACAGAGAATGTAGATCACGTAACAAAAGGGACCAAGTGCAAAGCTTGTCGAAAAGCTTCAAACTTAGGCCGCGGAAGAGCCTTAATGAATAGATCTACCAAGTTGTCCTCAGTGGGAACATAAGACAAATTGATGTCACCATCTGACCATCTCTCTCTGACATAATAATAATGGACCTCAATGTGCTTTGTGCGAGCATGAAACATTGGATTTCGTGCTATAGCCAACGCACTCTGACTGTCAATATGGATGAGGGTAGGAGCTGTCTGACCAACTAGAAGATCTGCAAGTAATTTCTATAGCCAAACACACTCAACTGTAGCTGTGAAAGCTGCCATGTACTCAACTTCACAACTAGATGTGGCAACTGTAGCCTGCTTCTTGCTGAACCATGAGATGCATGAAGAACCAAGCATAAAACAATTGCCACTGTGGGATCTGCATGTATCTTGGCAACCAGCCCAATCACTATCAGTGAATCCATGCATGATAAGTGAAGTATCAGCCCTGTAGAGAAGGCCCAAGTATTGTGTGCCTTTGGTGTACCTGAAGACACATTTCACTACATGCCAATGGTGATGAGTAGGACTGTGCATGTATCTGCACAACTAAGAAACCACATACTGCAAGTCCGACCGAGTATGGCACAAATAAAGCAAACAACCAATTGCCTGCTGATAGGAGGTAGCATCACATGGACCACTGCCATCTTCAATAGAGAAATGAAAACCAGTCTCTAATGGGGTGGAGACAGGCTTACAATCCTTCATTTGAAATCTTTGTAGAAGCTGCCCAATATACTTCGATTGTGACATCACAATTCCCCCCTCAGATCGAGTAAATTGAATGCCTAAATAGTAGTGCAACTAGCCAAGATCAGTCATGGAAAAAGACTGCTGTAATTCCTGCTTGAAATCTGCAATTTTGTCGGGATGTGGCCCCCAGTGAGAATCATATCATCCACATAGAGGATCAAAATCATCAAATCTGCCCCCCTCTTGTGGATATATAAAGTCACCTCTGTAGGACTATTCTGAAAGCCAAGGCTGAGCAAATGAGTGTGAATCCTATCATACCAAGCCCTGGGTGCCTGCTTCAGACCTTCACAAACTTAGAAACTATCACTCAAACTTCTCACAATCTAAATATCTCTCTCTCAAAGAGTTGAACGGAAATCTCTTAAACTCTCATGGACAGAATCACTCTCTCACTCTCTCAAGAATCGCAATGCCTTAGCGGAAGGCAAGGGAGCTCTGATACCATGACAAAATATGAAGAGGGGAGAAGAGAAGAGTAGAAGAGAGGGCACAGCTAGAGAGCACACCACAAATGACTAACTGTACACTAGATTTAGTTGAAAAAATAGAATATATACAAATCCATTTAGGGTTAGGGTTAGGGGATCTAACCCTTTCCTTTATAGCACTCTATAAGGTTAGTGCTATGCACATATGATCACGTGATTGCGCTATGCACACATGATCACATGATGTTGAGCATGAACTCTCAATAGAAAGAACAGATAAGGGATGTGCTTATTCAAAAGAAGCATATTAAACCCTTGGCAGGGATTGGAGCTAGGCCTGCAGATATGTATGAGGATGATTGGAATGAGTTGGATGCATTAGCAAAGTCTATTGTTAGACTTCATCTTGCAGAGTCATTTTATTTCATAGTAGTAAATGAGTAGACTACGAAAGATTTGTGGAAAAAATTATGTGCCACTTATGAGAAGGAAACTGCCTCTAATAAAGCTTACCTCATGAAGAGGTTGTTTGAGCTGCAAATGAAGGAAGGGGTTTCCATTGCTTCTCACTTGAATGAATTCAATATTATTTTCAGCCAGCTTCAAGATCAGAAGACGAATTTTGATGCAAAGACTAAGGCAATATTCCTCTTGTGTTCATTGCCATCCTCATGGGATACCTTTCATAGTAGCTGTCAATAACTCTGCACTTGGTGGAGTGCTGAAGTTTGATGATGTTGTGGGTAGCTTGTTGGCCAAGGAGATTACGTAGACTAAAGTCTATGGATGGCAACAAGTAGGATGCAGCCTTAAATGTGCAAAGGGGCAAATCACAGTACAAGCTAAAAAGAGAGCAAAAGGATAAGAGAAAGAATTCAAATTGGGGTGCAAATAAGAAGGAAAAGAGTCCCAGGGAGGACACAGGAAAAATGAAGATCGAGGAGATTAATGTCGTTACTGATGATAGTGACAATGACATTCTCTTCATGACTAGTCTACCTGCAAACTTGCTTACCACTTCAGATGAAGCATATTTCGAGAATTGGATTTTGGATTGTGGCGCTTCATTCCATGTTACTTTCCTTCTCCACTTATGACAGTGGAAAGACAAGTTGTGTGCATCTTAGAAGTAACTATATATGTGATATAGTGGGAGTAGGTTTACTTACCACTTCAAATGATGCATATTCCCATGATTGGATTTTGGATTGTGGTGCTTCATTCCATGTTACTTCCCTTCTCCACTTATGACAGTGGAAAGACAAGTTGTGTGCATCTTCGAAATAACTATATATGTGACAGAGTGGGAGTAGGTGACATAAAGTTTTCTTTTACAAATGGGTCTACATTTGTTTTGAAAAATATGAGACATGTGCCTAAGCTAACCAAGAGTCTCATTTTAGCAGGTCAACTAGATTCAAACCACTTTTGGCTTTCAGAGTTGGAAAATTCAAAAGGGCTCTATGGTTTTGGCCAGGGGTGCCAAGTGTGGGACTTTGTATCCCTTACATGTATTAGGGGTGTCTGATCATGTTGTTGCAATAACTGAGCATTGCAGGTTGGGGCACATGAGCTAGAATGGAATGAAACTCTTATGCCATTTGGGTTATGTACCACATTTGAGTTTTTCTGACTTTGAATTTTGTGAGCATTGTCTCTATGGGAAGCAAACTAAGTAAGTGCATAAAAGAAGGGGAAAGAAAGAGCTTGAAGTGCTTGATATGGTGCATTCTGATGTATGCGGTCCATGCCTACACGGTCATTAGGTGGGGCTGAATACTATGTCACATTCATTGATGATGCAACTAGGAAAGTGTGGGCTTATGCTATAGCTCGGAAGAACAATGTGTTCCAGGTATTTCAAAAATGGTTGGCTTTGGCTGAAAATTAGTCAGGTAGAATGCTTAAATGCCTACGTACTGATAATGGTGGAGAGTATATCTCTCACGACTTTTAGCATTTATGTGATACACTTGGGATCAAGAGGGAGCTCACGTCTCCTCATTGTAGAACAGATGATCCACACCATTAAGGAAAGGTTGCAATGTATGCTTTCCAATGCAAGTCTTTTGGTGGTTTTGGGCTGAGGCAATGAAGACTATAGTGCATGTGATCAATTAGTAAGAGTTTGGATGGTGGTATTCTTGAAGATGCATGGAGTGGCAAGAAGCCCTCTTACTCTCATTTGTGTATATTTGGGTGTGAGGCATATGCACATGTGCTAAAAGAGCTTCGGAAGAAGCTAGATCCTAAGTCTAGGAAATGCATATTTTTGGGTTATGATGAAAGTGGAGAGATGGGCTATCGTCTCTGGGATCCAAAAGCAAATAAAATCATACAAAGCCATGATGTGGTCTTCAATGAGAAGAAAATGCATGACACCCATGAGGGATGTGGAAATGAGGAGAATCACTTTCCAAAATGTGAATCCATCTGCATGTGTTGATAAACAACAAGCTATCCATACACCGAATGTGTAGGAAATGGTGCCACCAGGTACTCCCATAAGTACACGATCAAGGGCAGATGATGGATCATCTATTCATGGCAATGATGAGCCAAATGTGGCTGATATGCAAGCGGAACAGCAAGCTGAAATGCCCTTGAGAAGAACATCTAGAGTGTCTAGACCGCCTGAGAGATTTGTTCCAAGGGTAGACTACGTGATGCTTACTAATTGCAGGGAGCCTTCTTGCTACAGAGAGGCTATGATCTGCGAGGATTAGCACAAGTGGGAGTATGCTATGCGATCGGAGAGAATTCACTCATGAAAATAAAGACTTGGGGCTTGGTTTCTTTGCCACAAGGAAAGAAACCATTGCCATGTAAATGGGTCTACAAGATGAAGGTAACAGGTGATGATGTGTCTAAGTACAAGGCCTGTTTGGTTGCTAAAGGGTTCAAGCAAGAGAAGGGTGTGGACTTTGATGAGATCTTCTCTCTGGTTGTGAAGATGACCACACTTAGATGTGTACTTGGACTTGTGGCACTAGAGGATATGGAGCTTATGTAGATGGATGTCAAGACAACTTTCTTGCATGGGGATCTACATGAGGAAATTTACATGGTACAGCTAGAAGGCTTTGAAGAAAAGGGCAAAGAGCATTTGGTTTGCAAGCTAAAAACGAGTCTCTATGACCTTAAGCAAAGTAGCTAGAGAATGGTATCAAAAGTTTGATGCTTTCATTTGGTCCCAGGGTTTCAAAAGAAGTGAGATTGATCACTACCTCTACACGAAAAGGGCTAAGGATAATAGCTTGATACTCCTCGCACTTTATGTGGATGATATGCTATTGGCTAGCAAGAACACTTATCAGCTAGATGCATTGAAGGTCAAGTTGCATGAGGTCGTTGACATGAAGGATTTGGGACCTGCAGGTCATATTTTTGGTATGCGCATCATGCATGACCAGAGTAAGAAACTCCTTTTGCTTTCATAGAAGGAGTATGCTACAAAAGTGTTGCAGTGTTTCAATATGGAGGGGGGAACGGAAGTAAGTACTCCATTTCCTCCACATGTAAAACTGAGTTAGGTAGATAGTCCCAAATCAGATGAGGAGAGGGCCATGATGGCCAAGGTTCCTTATGCATAAGTGGTTTGGGAGTCTTATATATGCTATGATAGCTACTAGACCGGACATTGCATTTGCAATGGGAGTTGTTAGCTGATATATGGCTAATCCAAGAAAGAGGCATTGGGAGGAAATTAAGTGCATCATGAGGTATATGAAGGGTACCAAGGAGATGTGCATCTACTTTGGTAGAGGAGAGTTTTGGTAGACGAGAGATGCATGTACTTGGGTACACAGATTCAGACTATGCAGGGCATGTTCACCTTTGCACGTGGTGTAGTGTCATGGATGTCTCACACACAAAAGTGCATTGATTTGTCTACCGCAAAGGCCGAGTATGTTGCAGCCACTGAGGGTTGCAAAGAGGCGATATGGCTTGATCGGCTAGTGGGAGACTTAGGGATTCATACAGGTGTACCGACATTGCATATTGATTCCATAAATGCTATTCAGTTAGCACAGAATCCGATCTTTCATGCAAAGACCAAACACATTGAGGTTAGGTACCATTTTATCAGGGAGGTACTTGAGGACAAGGGCATAGAGCTTGTCAAGGTTCATACAGATGATAACCCTGAAAATATGCTGACAAAGAGTCTACCTAGTCACAATGGTTTAAGTATTGTCATGTATTGATGGGCATTAGATAGTATGCTCAGTGGCTATTCTCCCTTAAAAGAACATTGGCCTTTAAGTGGGAGGTTGTGGGGGTTAAAGGCCACTCTACCTTAACCTCGGCTATGTGAACACATATATATATGGATGATATAGAAGATTAGGGTGTTCTGCAACCACCAAAACTTATGTGGCTCTCTCTTCAGGCTCTCTCACCTTCTTTCGTTGTTGAGATCTCTCACCAACTTCCTTCAAAGAAGCAATGCAAGTACCAAAATGGCAAGATGCCATGGATGAGGAGTAACAATGCCCTCATGAAAAGAACTCCATTTGTTGCAAATGGGTTTATAAAGCCAAGTTCAACTCAACTGGAGCAATTGACAAATACCATTAATGCTATATTAGCTATTAAGGGCATATCCCTAGAAATATGAAACTTATTATTAGGAGACATTTGCAAGTGCTATAAACAATAGTGATTGCCACTGCTTCAAATTTTGACTAGCCTATCCATTGAATGCATGTTAAGAATGCCTTTCTAAATGGATAACAACATGAAGAAAACATATTCTACTGCTATTTGATAGAACATGATGGCAATCTTGATAAATGAAATTGGATTCCAAAAAAGCACATTTTTTATGGGTGGGTTAGCTAGGGGGATTACAAGAAGACCAATTCCACATCTAGGCATTAAGATAGTAGCCAATCTTGTTAGGACTAGAGTTGGTCAAGGAACACTTTCTAGCTGATTGGGCCTATGATTCATTAATCAAAAGAACTTGAGGTAGTTTTTTAAAGAATAATTTTATTTCCAATGGAAAAGGGTTAATATGTAGTTATATATGGGTGAAAGGGAAAACTCCATGATTAACAACTTTTTGTGGTTAGTTTCTCGTGGACAACCATTGTCACCAATGACTTAAAAGCATCGCCTTGAGTCTTGTCGGATCAATGGATGGTTGTGGGATCGAAAGGTAGGATCCATCAACAGACTCAGAAAAAAGCTCATTGAACCCACACGTGAAAGATTCTAAGTGTCATGGGGCGATGGCAGATGATATTCACAGGGATGGAGGAGTGCAAGATATGATTGTGGATCTCTAATCTCAAGTGGAGTCATGAAGTTCAAGGAGATGAAGAAATTCCCTACATCAATCAGAGAAAGAGAATGCTTGAAGAGAAATCCAAAGACCATGCTAATGCAAGTGTAGTCTTGAAGTTCTAGCAAATGGCGGATGTCTTCTTGAAGGAGCTTGGGGCTATTGTGGGTGAAGAGGCGATTCAGGATATGGAGTGGGAAAACTGCTTAGCGGCGGCCGCAAGTGGGGTTTGGAGGTACGTGTCAATGACTATCAATGGAGCCGAATTGGCAAACCCTTTAATAAGGAAGGGATGGAGGAGGTGCTATCAAAAATGGTAGATGAAAGATCCCCAGGGCTCGACGGCTTAACTGGCGAATTCTACTACGCCTTTTGGAGCTCAGGGGGGAAGGACCTGTCAGATATGGCCAATGCAGTGATGGCGGTGGGCTCCCTCTCAAAAGATGTCAACACCAGGCTAGTTAATCTCTTCGCCAAAATGCTGGACTAGGATGAAAGTAGGAGATTGGAGGCCTATTAACATGTTAAATATGTCATACAAAATAATAACCAAAGCCCTAGCGATCCGGATCACGGAGGTATGAGGGAGGTATGTAGATTGGTGGTTGACAAGGAACAGACTGGGTTCGTCAGAGGTAGCGATATCTTCACTGTTGGGGTAAAGGCACTGGCCACCCTATGTAACAATTTTTAGTCTAGTACTGCTAAGTACACTAAGTATGCATTGTACTTAGTGCCTAGTGGTCCTAGCCTTATCCAAAGATATATATACTACTGTGTGTACTTGGGGAGGTACCACTCATTGTTTATCCCCACCGATTGGTGTCTACTGTGGGTGTGTCTCCTCTCCTCACTCCCAAACTCCTACTCTCTCCCTCTTATACATCAACTGGTATCAGAGCCACTGCTCTACTACTCCTCTCCCAATCCCCTCCATCCTCACGGGTCACGCTTGTTCTCAGCCAGCCAACGTGCAGCAGCAGAACATCACAAAAGTACAACCGTACCCGTTTCCACATACTTTTGGAGCAGCTACAGCAGCTTCAGCTGTACTTTTCCTTAGAAAACGTGCAACAGGCACATTACGCAGGTACAGGCACAGCGTGCACGCAAATCATGCAAGTACAACGCCACAACTTCAACATTGAGTGCCCATAGGCACCTATTCCTGTGTTTTCCAGCGGGCACACTGTTGTGCTTCTACAACAGCAATTTCCTGTTTATTTCAGCACTTGGCACGCTTTCTTGTGCAGAAAATTCTGCGAAGCAGCAAGGTACGCAGGTACAACTGTACTTGCTGTATTTTTCCTGTTTTACATAGGTTTTGTCAAGCTGAAAATTGCAAGTTATCTTCACTACTCTTGAAAAGAGGGACGCACTACTGTGCAAGCCCTATTTTGTAACTGCCAGGTACTTTGCTTTCTTATGCACTGTATCCTGTGATTTTCTGTCATTTCAATACGCATCTTGTACTGCAAAGGCATGTACAAGTGTTCTACAATGGCAGGGCATCACTCAACTCTGAGGCTTAGCTTATGCCGCAAACAGAGTTGAGACAGGTTATTCACTTGGCCAGTGAAGGGTTACACAGCGTATGCATTGACAGATTTGCAGTGTGTATGCCTATTACCTGAGCAGAAGTCTATGCCATCTTGATGCGGTGTATGCATTGTCACTTGCAGTGTGTATGCTTATTCGTTGACAGAGACAGATGCATTAGTCAGGGGTGTTACCCACACATGCAGTAAATGCAGGCAGTCTACAAAATGTTGTAAAAAATGCCATTCTAGAGCACAGCAGCACTCTAAAATTTGGGGCTTTGCACCTGCTCCAGTGTATTACTGTTTGGGGGGAAGCTAATGCTCTTCTCATTCTACATTGGAACCCATGCATTTCTAAAATTGTGACAAAAACAGGCTGCTGTACTGTTTCTACAGCACGGGGGAAGAGTGGTTTATGCCACAAAAACAGAGTTCTTTTCATTGAAGCTTCCGCTTGCGGGAGAGATCTTTTATTTGTGCTTCACTGCACATACATTCAGGGAGTCAGGCAGTTCCATTGAGGAACAAACTCTTCTTTCTTTACCATGAGTTCCAGCAGCGACGTATCGTCCTTGTTTCAGATAAAGAAGCTCGAAGGAGCTAAAAACTACGACATATGGAGGACACAGTGCTACAATGTGTTGATGCAGAAGGACCAGTACAAACCTATAAAGGAGAAGGGTGTTAAGCCCTCCAACATTACTGATGAGCAGTGGGAGAAGATGGACAACTTGGCCATGTCAACCATAATGCTTACAGTTGTTGATTCACTGGTTGTAGGCATCAGAGATGAACCTACTGCGTGGAGAATGTGGCAGCGTCTTGGGGATACATATGCCAAGAAAAGTGCCACGGGCAAAGCTTACTGGTTGAAGAAGCTTGTTGGGCTTCAGATGAAGGAGGGGACACCTATGTCCACTCATATTATTGAGTTCAACAGCATATTCAGCCAGGTGATCAACCAAGGGTTGAAGCTCGATGATGAGCTGAAAGCTACACTCATCCTATGTTCTCTACCTGAGTCATGGGATACATTCAGGACTTCTACTAGCAACTCGAATGCCATTCTGTTATTTGCTGATGTGGAGAGCGCTCTTCTACAGGAAGAGATGAACAGAAAGAACAATGCTGTTGGGAAGTCAAATGCTTTGAATGCACGCAGCAGGTCCAAAACACGTGGAAAAGACAAAGAAAGAGAAAGGAGCAAGTCCCGCTCGAAGAAAGATCTTGTCTGCAATTATTGTGGCAAGAAGGGACATGTAGAGAAAAAATGTTTTCAGAAAAAGAACAACGAAAGAGCCAAAGAAGGCAAGGCTCAAGGCAAGTCAAAGGGCAAAGAAAAAGAGGAGCTGCATGTTACTTATGTTAGTGACAGTGACAGTGGACGTGAGGTATGCTTCACTTCATCACTGAAGGCTCATACACTTCATGTTGGAGATGGATCAGATATGCTTTCCTGGATTATAGATTCAGGTGCTTCCTTTCATGTGACACCCTACAGAGATCTGTTTGTCAGATATGCAGGTGGGCAAAAGGGAGTTGTTTTTCTTGGTGATAACCATGCATGTTCCATCACTGGCATAGGTGATGTCAGGCTTGTTCTTGAAAATGGCCAGCAGTTAATGCTCAAAGGGGTCAGGCATGTTCCTGAGGTGAAGAAGAACTTGATTTCCACAGGGTTGTTGGATGACGATGGTTATCATACCACCTTTGGTAATCAGAAGTGGCATTGATCTAGATAAGGTGTATGACAGGATTCATTGGGACTTCATCGCAAGTGCCTTAGTCAAATTTGGTTTCATGTTGGAGTTTGTTGACAAGGTGAAATGCCTGTTTGGGAATACTGTTATGGTTCTCTACATGAATGGGGGGGTTGTTGGTTGCAAAGGTTAGTGAGGCAAGGATGTCCCTTAGCCCCCCTCCTCTTCTCCCTGGCTAGAGTTCCCCTAATGAATGTGATAAAAAAGGCATGGGAGGAATCGATCAAAGGACTCTCCTTGGCCTTGGGGGAGTAGCTTGATTACCACCTCTTTACGGATGACACTATGGCGATGACGCAAGAGGACCCGATCAGTGTCAACAAGCTCCTAGAGATCTTGAAGGTTTTATGTACTACATCGGGCTCCAAATGTAGCTGGGCCAAAAATTTGCTGTTAAGGACAGCCAATGACCCCACACCAGACTGATTAAGTGGGCTAGGGGTAGACATTATCCCAAAAGGTAAAGTGGTCCGCTATCTGGGTTCCCCGTTGGGTCTTGATCTTACCATGCATCCGAGATTTGAGTGGTTTCTTGACAAGGTTAAGGGGAACTTGTGCGCATGGATCAGCATCATTTGGGGAGGAATTCACGACTTGTGGTGGTTCACCATATTCTCTCTGCTTCAATTACCTATACTGATGGGATATCTCAAGGTGTATGCCTCAGGCACACCTTGGTTTCTATGTGTGAGTGCTAGAGGCATAGTTAGGTGCCCACAAGCACAATTAGGTGGTGGAGAGCCACATAGGATGATTGAGAGAATCTAGGAGCAGATTGAGGAGATGATTGTGGAGCTCTGAAGTCATTAGTGATGTCAGTGAGCATGTATGAGGTGCCTACTTAAGGACCTCACTCTTCTTCATTCCATAATGCAAGTATTCTGAGTTTGTGTCCACTCTTTGCTTTCCTTTCAGCTTACCAACATGGTATCAGAGCCCTTTGATCCCCCTTGAGCCCATTTTTGCCACATCATCTTCTTCTTCTTCATCTTCTTCTTCTCCATTTTCCTCCTTCTTCCCAAAATCTTTGAGAGCTTGGTTCTCCGCCTACAAATGACCATTGCCCAAACCCTCTGAGCTGTAAACTCCTCTAGTATGGGCAAACTTCCGCCTGCAAGCAATTGAAAAAAAAATGTCTCTGTTGGCTGCCATTCTCCAAAGAGTGCATTTCTTCTATTGCTCAATACTCCCTGCCTGCTGCGCCATTGCTTGAGCCCTCTTAGGAGTGGATGGGCGACCTCAAGACAAAGATTTTGAGTCATTTTTCAGCTCATTTGGTTCAGTAACGAAGGAGAAATCGTCAAAACTCAGGTTCAGCCTGTAGCAACTCCCCCGGGCAAAAGCGCGCACCATTTCGTCCAACCTCTGTGCTGGACCCTCTTTGGTATATGAGCTTTCTTTTGCTTCAGAAAGCCCTCTTTTCCTTGCTTTGAAGAGTGAGCTACAAGCCCTCCAAGTTCAGCCTGTTGGTTTTGACAGTTTTGACAAGTTTTTGAAGAAGATGCTACATAAGATGCTATTCTAGCATTTCTGGTTTTTTGAAACTTTCAATAACTTTAGTACAAGTGTGGCTTCAGTTTTGTTTTCAATTGCTAGACCTGGTTTTGATTGGAAAGTACTCATTTTAGCCACTTCTATGAAGCATGTAAGAAGAAGCATCATTGATTGAATATTGGTCACTAGTCTTTGCTACATCAAGTGCTTATATTTTGGAAACCTTTCAGTTATTTTTTGGCTTGTAAGAGAGAAAGACACTGCCCAATATCTGGGTTAGACCCTCTCATGGCTACCCTATTGAATCTAGAGAAGTTCAATGGAAAGGGCTTCCACACATGGCAGATGAAGGTGAAATTTGCATTGATGAGGGAGAACCTATGGGGACTTGTCAAACCGACTCCAACCGCTTCTTCTACGGCCTCCAATGCTGGAGAATCCTCAACTCCGACACGACCGGCAAGGGATCCCGCTAGAGAGGAAAAAGCATACGGTATCATTGCTCTTGCTTTAGGAGATGATTATATTCACCACATCTCTGACTTAGAGTCTCCTTCAGAAGCTTGGCAGAAGCTTGACATGATTTTTGGTGCTAGCTCTCACATCTCTAAATTATCACTTAAAATCTCTTTCTTTGAATTGAAGATGGTTAGTGGCACTACTTTGGCAGCTCATGTCAACTACATGTGGAGTCTTATGACTCAATTAGCTTCTATCAACTCTCCTATTACTCCAGATGATGCTATGGCAGCGTTACTTAAGAGTATGCCTAAAGATTATGATCACATAGTTAGCACTTTGAAAAATCTTCCTAATCCTAATCTTGAAGGTATTATCTCTGCTCTCCAAGAAGAAGAAAGGCATATGGAGCTCAGGAAAGGCAATGACACTGTTTATGCTGTAAAAGTCCAGAAGGGCAAGTATACTCCTTGCAATCACTGTGGAAAGACAAATCACCTTTCAAAGGACTGCTTCAAAATTAATCCATGCAAGCACTGTGGCAAGAACAACCATCATGAGAAGTTTTGCAGAGCCAAAGCAAAGACAGAAAATGCAAATCTACTTTCAGTTAATGAGCCTCCACAAGATGAGGCATCCTTTGAAGATTATGCATTTTAAAACATCTCTATGTATGCTCCAGATCTCTCTTTTTATGTCAAGGTACTCAGCCTGGATAGTCCTCCAAAATGAATGAAATAAACTATTGTGTTTTTTATGTGTTTTGTAAACACCTCTGGTCACCTTATGATGTAGGCCATGTGTTTGTTTTGCTCCATGGTACCTCTTGCAGACATTGTGTGCATGTACATGTAGGGGAGATAACCATTGGAAAGTCTTTTTGTATCCCTTTTGTTTACCTTACACCCATGGGAACCCTTGCTAGCATGAGAACCTAGCCATAGATTTATCCTTGACCACCATGAGATGGCATGAGAAACTATGAGACTAGATGTATCCTTGACATAGCCTGAGGCATTCCCTTGAGGGGGGGTTTGATGGGATATCTCAAGGTGTATGCCTCAGGCACACCTTGGTTTCTATGTGTGAGTGCTAGAGGCACAGTTAGGTGCCCACAAGCACAGTTAGGTGGTGGAGAGCCACATAGGATGATTGAGAGAATCTAGGAGCAGATTGAGGAGATGATTGTGGAGCTCTAAAGTCATCAGTGATGTCAGTGAGCATGTATGAGGTGCCTACTTAAGGACCTCACTCTTCTTCATTCCATAATGCAAGTATTCTGAGTTTGTGTCCACTCTTTGCTTTCCTTTCAGCTTACCAACATATACCGCATTGATATGGCACTCCACTTAAACACAATGGCTCGAAACCAATAAGCTATTCAAAGGGTTTGTGTGGGCAGAAGAATGCCGCCATCCTAGGTAAGTGGCTTCCATGTCTTTTTGAGGTGAACATGCCTTATCACGAGTGGAGCTCGATATCTCAACACTCCCCCTCGAGCTCAATCCCAATTCCAGCACACCAAGCAGGTCTCTAAACTTGCACAGCTTCTCTGTACCCAATGCCTTCGTGAATATGTCAGCTACTTGATCCTCTGTGCTGACATAAACTAGATCAATAAAACCTACTAGAACCTTCTCTCGCACATAGTGATAATGCACCTCAATGTGCTTTGTTCTAGCATGATAGACTAGGTTATTTGCCAAGTGTATATTGCTCTTGTTGTCACAATAAATGACAATTGGCCCATCTGTAGACTCATGCATGTCATAAAGTAGCTTATGTAACCAAGCTGCCTCACATGCAGCCATTGCTGCACCCCTGTACTCAGCCTCTGTGCTCAACAAGGCAGCTGTAGGCTGTTTCTTGTTGCTCCAAGTGATTGTAGCACTCCCAAAAGAGAACATATATCCACTAGTAGATCATCTATCAGAAATACTACCAACCCAATCAGCATCAGTGTATCCATGCAACTGTATATGAACCCCAGTCTCATAAAATAGTCCATACTACAATGTGGACTTCACATACCTCAGTATGCATCTAGCCTCATCCAAATGTGGTTTCCTTGGAGCCTGCATAAATTGACTTACCAACCCAACAGCATAGCTCGGCCTGGTAATAGTCATATAAATCAAACTTCCTACTATGCGTCTGTACATAGTAGGGTCTTCCAAAAGCTCACCTGCATCTGCGCTCACTTTACATTCTGCTCCAAAGGAACTGAAATAGGCTTATAGCGTGTCATCCCATATTTGGACTGCATGTCCAAACCATACTGCCTTTGTAAGAGCCATATCCCACTTGTGGATCTAATCACCTCAATGCCCAAGAAGTAACGTAGCTCTCCCAAATCCTTCATCTCAAACTTCTACTTCAATAGCATTTTCACATGAAGGATATCTTCATCACTATCACCTATGATGATCAAATCATCAACATAAATGACAAGCAGCATAATGCCGTTCTCTATTTTCCTCACATAAAGTGAGAAGTCTTCCTTGGAAATCTGAAAGCCAATAGTGACAAGATACTGTCCTATCTTGTCAGACCATGCTCTAGGTGCTTGCTTCAAGCCATACAAGGCTTTCTTCAACCTGCAAACAAACTCAGGATGAACAGCATGAACATAACCTGGTGGCTGCTCCATATAGACCTCTTCTTGCAAATCACCATGCAAGAAAGCATTCTTTACATCCATTTGATGTAAAGACCATCCCGTTGATGCAGCCATAGCAATGACTGCTCTTATGGTTGCCATCCTTGCAACTGGACTAAATGTTTCTTCATAATTAATGCCATATGTATGTGCATACCCGTTGACAACTTATCTTGCCTTGTATCTGTTCACAGAACCATCTGCATTGTGCTTCACCTTATAAACCCACTTGCAGCCAATTGCATTCTTGTCTTTAGGCAAAGGCACCAATTCCCATGTAGCATTTGCTTCCAAGGCATCCATTTCTTCATCCATGGCTTTCTCCCATTTTTCTTTTCCCATGGCTTGCTCAAAAGAAGTGGGTTCTAGTTCATGTATCACTTTGACCATATAGGCATAGTGAATGGCTGTAAATCCATCATATTTCAGCCTATCCACAGGATATCTAGCTCTGGTAGACCTGCACAAAATAGGCTCACTACTAGGTGCTCTCAAAACATCCCTTGTCTTCCTTACTCGAGGTGTAACAACATAAGGAATACCCAACTCATCATCAAGGCTCTGTTTTGAGCCACTGGATTCACCATCCACATAAGAGTGACCTGCATTCACATCAACCATGGGCTGAACTACTTTCTCTTTTCCTTTTCGTGATACTTGCATACCACTATCTGCATTGCGTTGAGGAAATCCTCCTGATCTCAGTCCGCCTGTCCATGGCGAAGTATGTGAACCACTACAAGAGGACTCTACATGTCCATATATTTTGTGATTGTTGCTGTGAATTTTATGCACCATTACCATTTTGTGCATCTATATCATCAATCACATTTACTGGTTTATACTAGCTGCTCATCTCATCAAAAACAACATCTCTGCTCACTATAAACTTTTGAGTAGAAGGGTTATAGCACCTATACCCTTTTTGCCGTGTAGAGAATAACCAATAAAGATGCACTTCTCAGCTTTTGGATCCAACTTGTTTTTCCTTTCTGCAAGTCCATTTTGCTGTGGGGTATGACTGCATGAATATTGCTGCTTTATGCCATGCTCCTGCAGGAGACTTGAAACTCATTTGAAAGGTACTCTCCCCCTCCATTTAACCTTAGGCATTTTATTTGCAGGCTTGTTTCTTTTTCAACCATAGCTTTAAAAGCTTTGAAATGCCCAAACACTTCACTTTTCTTTTTCATAAAATACACCCAAACTTTCTACTATAGTCATCAATAAAAGTGACAAAATAATGACAGCCTCCAATAGATGCAGCTTTAGTAGTCCACATATCAGAGTGGATTAATTCCAATGGCCTCTTACTCTCTTGAACATGTCCAGGAAATGGTTTCCTTGCCTGTTTTCCGAATTGACAGGCTTCACATACCTTATGCATTTTTGCAACCTTGAACTTAGGCAATCCTGCAATAATATTTTGGGCATGTATTAATTTAAGTTGCTGTACATTAACATGACCAATTCGTTTATGCTAGATATCAATATCTGCAACTACACGGGTCCCATGTGCAAACATTGCTGCACTCAATTCAGGCATGGTGGAGGCAGGTGCCGTACTATAGCATAGCAAGTGAGGAGCCATGTAGAGTATGCATCCAACTTGTTCCTTACCTTGGATTCCAGAGGCACCATTGTGTCGGACTCAGTTGTTGTTGTCGGCTTCCTTGGAGAAATGAGCTTTCGTGAATCTATCTCTGGGGCTGGCTCCCGCTTGTGTGAGTAGGGCGATGCCATTACCTTTGAGTGTCCATCCCTAGGGAGGGGTTCTCTTGTAACTCTTTGTGGGGTGGAATTTGGTTCCTGTGGAGTTTCTCAACTTGTGGTGGTGATTCATGTGTTGAGTCGGACCGGTCGTTGCACTAGAACATATTCGATGCTTTGAGGATGGCATGTTGTTTCTGGTTCGTTGGCAGGTTCTTGTGGTGTTATATCTTGGAGGTTCTTGTGGTAATACCTTTGATGCCTTCAGGGTTTGCACTATCTTTTTTTGGATCCAGGACTTTGTTGCCTTGGCCGTGTGAGCGGGTGGTGTTGCTCGAACTGTTGGTGATGCGTGGCAGTGGATGAGGTGTGAGCATTGGGCGCGGCTTTCTTTGGGTAGCGAATGTGTGTGGGGGGAGCGATGATCTTGAGGTGACCGGAGCTGCTATTGCCACGTTACCGTTCTCTAGGCATCGGTTCTGATCGAGGTGACATTGGGTGTAGAGGATAGCATCTTGTACTTGCAGCTCTCAGATTTCTTGAGCGGAGGATAGTAGTGTTGGTTGAGTGTGCAATGGCATTGGTTTACCACCATTGCGGCGAGCTTTCTTCTCCTTTTGAGTTGGGCCCTTAAGCGGTGTGCTGGTGGAGTCTGGGGCTTCCAATTGGATTTGCTGTGTCATTTCATTGTTGTGAATCAGCAAGATCGGGGCGGAAGAGGGGGGGCTTGGTCTGCACAGCAGAACTACCGCCGTTTGACCACCATTGGTAAGCGAAGCAGTTCGGGCGCACAAGTCGATTTGGCAGTTGATGGCGTAGCATCAGGTTCTTCCTAGAATAATCTGCTCTTCGGTGGCTTTTGTAGGGAGAATGTAAAAGTGTTTATCCACAGCTTGGCAAACAACCATTAGACTTAGATTTACATAACCCAAGGTTTGTAGAAGTTGGCTCAGTGGTTCACATACTTCGCCATGGACAGGCAGATTGAGATAAGGAGGATCTCCTCAAAGCAATGCAGATAGTGGTATGCAAGTATCACAAAAACGAAAAGAGAAAGTAGATCAGCCCATGGTTGATGTGAATGCAGGTCACTCTTATGTGGATGGTAAATCCAATGGCTCAGAACAGAGCCTTGATGATGAGTTAAGTATACCTTCTGTTGTTACACCTAGAGTAAGGAAGACAATGTTGAGATATCGAGCTCCACTCATGATATGCCAGGTGACCATTGTGCATTTATGTCATCGACTTGTTAGCTGCAGATGCAGTTGGTACACTGCCCATGAATAATAGCTGGATGACAGCTATCTTTATGTACTCTAGTTAGTGGCTCAGTTAGTATGCCACCTAGTTTGGTTTGAGACCCACATATAGGGTTCATCTATTCCTTTTTGTAACAGAGAGTGTTTTGGCTTTCACAACTAAGAAGAGGAAAACTGTTTTCAGCCTCCACCTTTATGTGTATTCCCCCATTGTGTATGTGAGAAAGCTGCAAGTGAGACTCCTTACCTCTCTTCCACTCTCTTCACATGGTATCAGAGCTTGATTCGTGGTAAGGAGCTCAAGGAAGCAAACCAAGTTCGCAGTGTCTTGGTAAGAGGATCAGTGTTGCTTTCCTTTTTCGAGTTTGGGAGCAAATCGCTGCAGATAGCACAACCGGAAAGTGCAAGAGTGCACTATCTCAGATTGAGATGCCCTTTGCGGTGGGACGAGAGGGTAGTATATGCTACGGGCAAGGGCAAAGCCCTTGGTGACATTATTTTTTTTATTTGAGGCCGTTTCGGGGCTCGTTTTAGTGGCGGAAGTTTTTTCGCAGGCACTCAAAAAAGTGGCCTATTTTGGCTGTGCGACCATTGCCGCTGAAATTACATCATATGCCTATGCGCAGAGATATTGGGAGTGACAGTATCATTCTTATTGCCTGTTGATGCAAAATCATCACTAGGAAGTGACTGTGTGGTCAAATACCACTTTCGTCAGTTTTGCAGATTTGCCTTGTGAGGCAGAAGTTGTGTTTTTTGCAGTGACAGAATATTTTCCAATGTTCTGCAATGGCGTCTGACTCTCTTTCACAGATTGTCACTGAAAAGCTTGACAAGAACAACTTCCAAGCATGGAAGTTCAGAATGACAAATTTCCTTATGGGAAAAGGCTATTGGGAGTTCATTACAGGAAATGAAGAAGAACCAGTTCTTCCTAATGTTCCCAATCAACAGGAAATGCAGGCATTTAAAGGCTAGCATGAGAGAGCCAAAAAAGTTATGTACTGGCTGTCTATCAGTATTTAACACATATCCACTAGTAGATCGTCTATCAAAAATACTACCAGCCCAATCAACATCTGTGTATCCATGCAAATGTATCTGAACCCTAGTCTCATAAAATAGTCCATACTGCAATGTGGACTTCACATACCTCAGTATGCGTCTAGCCGCATCCAAATGCAGTTTCCTTGGAGCCTGCATAAACTGACTTACCAACCCAATAGCATAGCTCAAATCCTGGCCTGGTAATAGTCGTATAAATCAAACTTCCTACTATGCATTTGTACATAGTAGGGTCTTCCAGAAGCTCACCTGCATCTACGCTCAACTTTACATTCTGCTCCAAAGGAACTGAAATAGGCTTACAGCCTATCATCCCATATTTGGACAGCATGTCCAATATATACTGCCTCTGCAAGAGCCATATCCCACTTGTGGATCTAATCACCTCAATGCCCAAGAAGTAACGTAGCTCTCCCAAATCCTTCATCTCAAACTTTTGCTTCAATAGCATTTTCACATGAAGGATATCTTCATCACTATCACCTGTGATGATCAAATCATCAACATAAATGACAAGCAACATAATGTCGTTCTCTATTTTTCTCAAAGTGAGAAATCTGCCTTGGAAATCTAAGAGCCAATAGTGACAAGATACTGTTGAGAGTGCTCTCAATGGAAGCAAGAACAGAAGAGGGAGAGAGAGAGACAGAGAGCCACACAAGTTTGGTGGGTGCAGAACCACCCTAATCTTCTTTTTCATTCATTTATATATGTGTTTGAGTATTGTACATAACCGGGGTAAAGGCACAGTGACCTTTAACCCCCACAACCTCCCACTTAAAGGACAATGTGCCTTTAAGGGAGAACAACCAGTGAGCATACTATCCAATGCCCATCAATACACGACAATACTCAAACCGCTGACTAGGTAGACTCTTCGTCAGCATATCTGCAGGGTTATCTGTAGTGGGAGTCCTATTCATTATGTAGATTGCTGTAGCAACTGCTTCAGCCCAATAAAAATCTATCAGGTCTTTTTCGTTGAGCATGGCACGAGATACCTCTCCAATTTGCCTGTTTTTCCTTTATCTAGTCCATTTTGCTGTGGGGTATGACTGCATGAATATTGCTGCTTTATGCCATGCTCTTGCAGGAACCTTGCAAACTCATTTGAGAGGTACTCTCCCCCTCCATTTGACCTTAGGCATTTTATTTGCAAGCCTGTTTCTTTTTCAACCATAGCTTTAAAGGCTTTGAAATGCCCAAGCACTTCACTTTTCTTTTTCATAAAATACACCCAAACTTTTCTGCTGTAGTCATTAATAAAAGTGACAAAATAATGACAGCCTCCAATAGATGCAGCTTTAGTAGTCCACACATCAGAGTGGATTAATTCCAATGGCCTCTTACTCTCTCGAACATGTCTAGGAAATGGTTTCCTTGCCTATTTTCCAAATTGACAGGCTTCACATATCTTATGCATTTCTACAACCTTGAACTTGGGCAATCCTGCAACAATATTTTGGGCCTACATTAATTTAAGTCGTTGTACATTAACATGACCAATGCGTTTATGCCAGATATCAATATCTGCAACTACACCGGTCCCATGTGCAAACATTGCTGCACTCAATTCAGGCATATCCGCATCCAACGTAAACATCCTGCCCTTCTTCTTCCCTTTTACTATCAAGCGACCTTTATTTTTCATATCCTCAATAAAGTATCCATGAGAATTAAATTTGACCTGCAAGCCCTGCTCAACCATTTGACCAACAGAAACCGGGTTCTTGGTGATGTTCGGAACATGAAATACATTAGACAAGTATTTCTTTTTCCCATCCTACATAGACAAAGGAATTTTACCAATCTGCACAATAGGATGTGCAGTATCATCACCAATCTCCACAAATCCTGGTTTTTCCATTTTCCTTGCATCTTGCATCCATTCTGATGACCTGTCATGTGGTTTGATGCACATGAGTCAACATACCACACATCATTGCTTTCTTCTGCACTTGTCACAGAATTGGTCATGTGATGCACCATAAACAAATGCTCATTTCTGTCATCACCCTGTCTACTAGAGGATGCATAATTGCCTTGCTGCAATTTTCCAATCATGATGTCATTCTGCTTTTTGTAGCAGTCTTTAGCCATATGACCCATTTTACCACAATAGTAGCATTCAACATTGTTGTTTGCATTTTGGCCTCTCTGCCATCCACCATGACCTCTTTGGTTCCCCCTTCCTCTAAGGTTACCACGCCCTCCTCCATAGGATTGGTTTTCTTGAATTTGCTGCACATTCTAATTTCTGCCACGGCCTCTAGATCGGCCTGCTCTACCTCTACCTCTACCTCTTCCAGCATTTGAGTAGAAAATAGTTTCATTTGAAGTTCCTCCTGGAGAAGATGCACCACCATTTCTCTGCTCTTCAGAAATTAGAAGAGCAATCAACTCCTCAAAATCGGGAAATTTTTCATGGACGGCAATGGATGTCCGGAACTGTGCATAATCCTTTCCTAGACCATTCAAGGTCACAAAAACTAAATCATCGTCTTCCACTGGGGAAGCAAGTGCATCTGCAATCTTTTTCACCTTCATGTGGTAGTCATTGATGCTCATATTTTCTCTCTGCACATTGTGCAACTCCTGCTTGAGTTGCAATTTACTGGCTTGCGTATTTGTGCTGTACATTTTTGCCAAAGTATCCCATGCCTCCTTTGGTGTGCTTGCATCTTGAATATGCACAATCATAGAATCTTGCGTAAGCTACTTTATGATATGCATCAGTCTACAGATGGGCCAATTGTCATTTATTGTGACAACATGAGCAGTATACACTTAGCAAATGACCCAGTCTATCATGCTAGAACAAAGCACATTGAGGTGCATTATCACTATGTGCGGGAGAAGGTTCTAGTAGGTTTTATTGATCTAGTTTATGTCAGCACAGAGGATCAGGTAGCTGACATATTCACGAAGGCATTGGGTGCAGAGAAGCTGCACAAGTTCAAAGACCTGCTTGGTGTGCAGGAATTGGGATTGAGCTCGAGGGGGAGTGTGGAGATATCGAGCTCCACTCGTGATATGCCAGGGTGACCGTTGTGCATTTATGTCACCGACTTGTTAGTTGCAGATGCGGTTGGTACACCGCCCATGAATAATAGTTAGATGATAGCTATCTTTATGTACTCTAGTTAGTAGCTCAGTTAGTATGCCACCTAGGTGAGCTGAGTTTGGTTTGAGACCCACATATAGGGTTCACCTATTCCTTTTGTACTAAGAGAGAGTTCTTTTGGCTTTCACAACTAAGAAGAGGAAAACTGTTTTCAGCCTGCACCTTTGTGTATATTCCCCCATTGTGTATGTGAGAAAGCTGCAAGTGAGACTCCTTACTTCTCTCCCACTCTCTTCACAGATTCTTTGATTCATCACCTCGACTTCAAGTCAACGGCCAAGGAGATTTGGGCACGCCTCGAGAATATATTTGGTAACAAAATCACCAACTCCAAGGTTTTTTTGAAAATGCAATTTTATAAGTTGAAAATGGAAGAATGAGATACCTTGAGTGCACATATAGCAAAATTTCAATCTTTAGCTCAACAACTCTCCAACTTGAAGTGTCCCCTAGATGACGAGGACAAAATGGCTATCCTCATGACAAGTATGGAAGGGATCTCTCGCTTTGAGAAAAGTACTTCAAAGTGCATCAGCTACCTTCGAAGATATGGTGTCTCTTCTTCTTGAAAAGGATCGCCGCAACAAAGAATCTCCATCCTACTCATCGGAGACTACTAGGCTCTTGCCTCCACCAGCAAATGGAGACCTAGGCCATCACCTCCACCAACACGAGGAAAGACATTCAAACCATTCAAGTGCACATGTTGCAACAAGCTTGGTCCTATGGAGGACAGGTGCTACCAGAAGCTTGCCCAACAACAATAGAAGGATGATGCCAGTTGGGTGGCATTTGCCACCACTAGTGATGATGCAGATGAAGATGACCATCCGACACAGGATCATGCTCTCACTGCTCAAATCCGATATGTCTGTCTCCAACATCTAGAGGATGATGGAGATGATGATTCATTTTCTTTCTGAGCATGATGTGTTTGGGTACTCTACCCTAGGGGTGTTTCCCAAAAATGAATGCAATAAATCATGTGTGTTGAGTGAATAAAGGTACTCCGCCTTGGATAGTCCTCCTAAAATGATGTATTTCTTTTCTATTTTTGGTGTGTGGCTCCATGTTCCTCATTAGTCTTTGGAGCCAGGAGGGGATGTACTATGGGAGCCATATGTTTTGGCTTTGATAGGTCTATTTGTTGGTGCATTGGTCTCCTAGACCTCTGAGTTGATCATGCATCCATGCATGATGAGCCTCTAAGCCATGCTAGATGAGCTTTCTATGCTATGCTCACTAGCCTTTGAGCCATGCTCACTTGCCTCTAAGATTGTGTGGGAACCATGTCTAGTTCGCATGCACAGTTTTCATGACCGTCATTATCATGACTTTGGTTCCATTCGTATAGTCCCTCACCTTTCCTCCATGGGGGGGTGTTAGGAAATGGAGTCAATTTGAGTGACTTTTAGTGTGTTTCTATTGAGTTCTAGAGTAGTACTATACTACTTTATATCCTAGAGTGCCATGTGTCACTATGGGACTTATCCCATATACATTTGACACTTAGAGTGTGTGCGTGCCTATCCTATAAAGGCATTGTACTTTCTCATGTCAAATCAACCAAGCCACAATCCTTTCTTGGTCATGTAAGTACTTTTCTTTGGTTGTACATTTCTTTCTAGCATTCATTGCCTAGTCATGCTTTTCTATTTCCTTTCCATTCCATGTTTGCATCTTCAGCAATGTGTCTCCACACGAGGGGGAAGGCGAAGAGGGGAGAAGAGAGGGGAGAAGGAGAAGGGAAGAGGAGAGTGAAGGGGTATGGAGTCGCAGACACAAGGGCACTACAATGGAAACAAGAGAACACCCAAAACACTCTCTTGGAAGAGAAGAGGGAGCTTGTATTCAAACTTGTGCAAACAACAATGAAGACCAAAGTCAACACTTTGGCCTTTTATACAAGTCACCTTTTAAAGGGAGGGCCAACCCTTTTCCTTTTTAGCACTCTCCTTCTCTTTACAACCAAAGGCTCTTGGGCCCGTAGGGTGACAAGGCATATTACTATTCTTTCCATCTCTCCCTACTGGTAGAAATAGCACTTGTGTTAACCATATTAAAGCGCTTGGGACAAACCTGGAATTAGGAGGTGGTCCTTACCACTTCTCAAATAGTGCTTGTGTTAGCCTCGTGCCTCCTAGGCTTAGGTGATTTGGGGCTCAAACTCTTTGAGCGCCCTCATGCCTTAAATCATTTGGGGCTTGAACCCCATGAACGCGGCTCAAAACTTGGAGTGGTGAGGCTTGACTTCCGCGAGACACTCCACGGCAACCTTGCACATTGCCTAGAATCCTTTGCTTCAGATATTTGGGGATCAAACTCCCTGAGTTTTAGCTTTGCTCCTTTCATGGCTATTTTCGTTGGCGTGGCTATTTCTGTGGACGTAGACTTGAAATGTGCATGTTGCCTGCAATCTTTGGTCTTGGTGTTAGCTGGAACATACAACCTGTGCCTAGAATCCTTGGACTTTGCGGTGGACTTTGGGTATTTGGGGATCAAACTCCCTGAGTTTGAGCTATACTCCTTCCGGGTGCACATTGCTTGCTATCACTAGCTTGTCTATTGAAGTAGATCATGCAGCCTGATCACCTCTAATCTCTGATTACCCCTGCATTCAGTGGCTGTACTTTGTGGATGTTAACACAAGTTATGTTCATCCTTCCCCATGAACATTAGAGGCTCATATATCATTCGTGGCCTGTTCCAAGCATGGAAGATGTGTGTTGAGATTATGGCCTGGAAGGGTAGGAAGGGGCTGCAAGAAGGTGCATGCCTCAAAGAAAGTCTATGGTGGAGTGAGGCGCTAGACAGAGAGGGGGAGCTGTTCGCCCTCCATGATAACTGCGGTGCAAGGAGCATGTATAGGAAGAGCATTAGGACCTGGTAGGATTTGTGGGATCAAAGGGTGGCTGACTCTGGCATAGCCTGGAGCAGATGCGGACCACCTTTTCCCTTATTGACGGGGAGGAGGATTTGCTGCAAGCAGTGCTTGATCGAATCCCTGACTCGCGGACCTCAAACACAGTGCTGGTAGCGGACTGGAGAGCCAATTAGTGGATAGTGGGCAAGACCTCTCTTTGCAAATTGAGTGCTAGAACCCTCTACAAGCAACTTTTCCAGAACAATTCTAGGTTTTGCAGAACTCAATCGGAGATGGAACCTCAAGCATGGAAGAAGATGTCTATGGCGATCTGGCATTAGGACCTGGGAGGATTTGTGGGATCAAAGGGTGGCTGATTGGCATACCCTAGAGTAGATGCGGACCACCTTTTCCCTTACTGACGGGGAGGCGGATCTGCTGCAAGCAATGCTTGATCGAACCCCCAACTTGTGGCCCTCAAACACAGTGCTGGTAGAGGACTGGAGAGCCATAGCCAATTAATGGATAGTGGGCAAGACCCCTCTTTGCAACTTGTAAGGAGGGGTTGATGATGCTATGGAACAATCGGCCAGTAATGTTATCCGCCACTTTCTAACATTCACCCTCTGAAGGTAACCTAAATGTTCTTCCAAGCAAGTCGAATGTAAGGCAAGCATGTTGAATGCTATTCAAAACTGAAATTTAAATGCTAGTCTACATTTCAAATGCTTTGTGCACATCAAAATAATTCACCTTAAATTTTCAAGATTTTGTGACCTTCAAATTTTCTTCATAGAAAGTTTGCAATTCACGTGACATTAAGCCTCACTTTTCATTAACATGCGTCTTATATTTCTTCATTTCAATTTACCCTTCTTTGTCACAGACACACACACACTACATTTTTTAACAATTTTCCCTCATAGTTTGTACCAATTTGAACATGAAGGTGTTTCTTAGACTGACCTTTTTAAAAGTTGTTGGCTCTTCTCATTCTAGAAGCTCTCAATCCAATAACAAGACACATCACATCCCCATATTACCAATAAACACTTTGTATTTATTGCAAGTAACCTAGGCAATTTATTATATATGCCACTTCATAGTGCTTTGGTCCCACCTAGTCATGTCTTTATTGATCTTAGAGTTAGCACATGTCCATATGTCTTTAAAAATTACTATTTATTAATGACTATTTGTTGATGTTATCTTGTGCTTCCATTTTCCTTAATCTTTTGTGTTGTATGATTGGACTTCACAACTATCCTTTGCCTCTCCATATGATACCATTTCACTAGCTTTGTTGGCCTCTTATTACCACTTTCCCCTAAGTAAGGTACAATACTTTGAGTGATGATGATCTCTATTCATGTCACTTATAAATATGCATCCAAGCATGCATATACATGTGCACGCGTGTAGACGTGTGCGCATGCACGCACGCACACACACACACGCACATGCACGCATGCGCATGCACACACACACACACCCCCTTTTTGGGAATAAAAACACACACGCGTGCGCCCGCGCATGCAAACACCACGCGTGCATGCAAATTATTGGCTTTCTATTTATGTTCCCTTCATGTTGAAGTTAAGGACCTACCTTGTTTTCATCTTTTCTTATTTTTTATTGCCTATCCTTTGCACCACTTAACACATAGTGTTTATTGCAAGCAATCCCAAGAATCTTGCTTCAATGTTGTCATGTATACATTGTAAATTATCTTGAACAACATTTTATATTGCTTTTTAAAAAAACATGCCAAAATATATTGTAAGGGTGAGCGCCCATTAAAAAAAAGATGAGTAATACAAAAACATGCTGGATATATTGTAAGGATGGTGAGCCCATTTTAAAAAAACTACTGGTTAGGTAAATTTAACGGTGCATCACCATTAAAGAAAGTTGTGAGGGGTAAGCAAAATGAATGATAGTTCATCGTCCCATCGACGCCATATGAAGGGGACAAATTGAAAGCTAAGAGTGAGAGAGAGTGATACAAATAGCAATTCAAACTTAGTTGATTTCAAGGAATAGAAAGCAACTTAGTCCAATTATATTTGAAAAAAATTAAAGCCTAGCTTTTCCCTTTCCAAAAACAAGGTGAATGATATATCTATCATTCATTAGGCCTGCCTGTGTATGGCATAAAATTGGAGGCCCAAGGGATGGAGATTAAGAATGTGGAGAGAGGAATGGCCCAAAAGTCATACAAGGGGACCCCAAATCATCAATACTCTACAAGTGCACCAACCACAAATTAACACCTAAGAGAGCATAAATAATAACAATGATATTATTTTTCCAAGTCTACCTACGACAGGCCAACAAGCTTTGCCTACCCCTCGGGCAGGCCAAAAAGGGTAGGAGCAACAGACTAGAAATGTAGGAGGAACTTAGGAAGGCTCTAGTGTAGTGGATAAGACCAAATAAAATCGCACAGAATAATTGTAGCTTTCAAAGGGCAGGCAAAAAAGTAAGGGTAAGTTTTTCATTATCTAACACTAAAGGTATAGAAGCATTTTAATTACGACAATCGGGACAGTTATGGGCCTGGCAGTGTACTAAATGTTCAATGGAAAATTATTTGTGGTGCACACCACCTGTCCCGATCGCCCGCGACAACCCGTCATTCTCGTCGGTGCTAGTGATGCTGTGGTTGGAACTTGGACAGTACTGCTTGGGTCGAGATCCTTCGTGCTTCTTGGACATTGCCTCAGTGGCCATGGTGGTGCACTGGTGCTGTACGGGTTCGGTAGCTTCGGCCCTCGATACAAGATGATGCTGGCAGAATCTTACGCGTGTTGCGACATGGACAAGTGACGAGTCGTGTCACGACTCTGGGAGTTCTATTGTGTGATCGAAAGTCCTTTCGCGCACAGTAGAGGGCTGAGGTGGGAGGAACGAAGCCGGTCGGTGGACGCGACACAGCCAAGCTATCACGAGATGCTTGCGGGAGATCAGTGAGGGGCGGGTGAGGCTGCAGAGAGAGCCAGGGTTTTCTAGAGAGGAGCAGGGGTGCACGAAGTGAACGCGTGCAGAGAGAGGGCTAGAGGAACACTTTCTACGAGTGGAATAATAGGAGAGGAGAGGAGAGGGATGGCGTGGGAAGGAAGTAGGATAAGAAGAGCAGTTGGAGAGAACGGGAAGACGAATCGGGTGCGAGAGGAGAGAGAGGAATAGAGGAAATTGGGAGAGATCGAGGGAGGGGAGACGTTGTTGGTGGATGGCTCATTCATGGCTGCGGAGAGGTATGATGATGGGCGGGAGCAGAGACGCATGGTTGTGGTAGTAGACGATGCAGAGTCGGCTCGCACCGCTCTCGGTTGGGCCATGCACAATGTGGTGCGCGGTGGCGACATCATCACACTCGTTCACGTACACCCTTCTTCTTCCCGAGGTGCGTCTCTTCTTCTCTTCTACGCAACTCATGAACGCTGCAGTTCAGTTCCTTCCTCCGTTTCTATGAGCCTTCTGATGACTTCAATCTTAAGCTTTCGATCGGACTGAAATTCATCTTCTTCCTTTCTCACCGTGCTATTTGCTAGAGCTGTTATGAAGCACATATGGGCGATTTGGGCTTGCTCCTCTTGTTACACGTTAGGGAGCGATAAAGTGATGGAATGCTCTTCCTCCATTTGCACGATTTCCTTTCCATATAACAAAATGGCCGAATCTAGCCCCATCTGCTTGTTTCTGTTAATCAATCGATTTCCATTTCCCCCGGCATCACAGAAACTAACTTGCGTTCTGTGTCAGAGAAACCCTTTGTTTTGGCAGCCTTGTGTTTTTTGTATTTATCCACAATTCAAGCTCCGAGTCGGGGCATTGGTTTCTTTTATAATTTGAAAGATAGTACAAGCAAGATTGTATAAAGATGCAGAAAAGGTTAAGTTAAATATCTTATTCAGAGTTTCGTAGCAAGACCCCTTATCAAACAAGATGATTAAACACAAGAAGCCAACCATAAAATCTCTTTGTTTCCAGCAAGATTAGCAGATTTCAAGCCAGCGCAATGGCAGAGTTCTAGTTTCATTGAGGAAGCGCGAAGGTTACTTCGCTTGAAGGGATTTCATCTCGCTCTCTCGTTCAAGGATTTATGTGACTTGAATCCCGAGGTACCGTGTATTTCTTCTCCCCCTAACTTCCCCCCCCCCCCTCGACCTCCTATCTTGTTGATGATTATAGCTGTATAGCTGTTAGGCTACACTTAGTGCTAAGAAAATGTATTAACAGGAAAGACGGGTCTTCCGATCAAAAGCTCCATTGCTAGTGTTGTACCCTGTTCCGTCTGAGTGGTTGCACGCCGTTTAACTTTGTTCTGTCCTGTCTAAAGTACTTTTAAAGAGGTGTGAAGACACAAGGTATGGATGATGTTCTTGTATTGCCCACTGGCGAAACGGATATCCATGGATTACCAATTACGCTGCCATCTTTGTCACAGCTTTTAAGAGCTTCCAAAATGTCTGTGTTTCATTATCTGGATTTTATGCAAGGCAGCTGCTGTGATTGAAGCAACCCGGTAGTTGTGAGAGCGATATGGCCTTGCTAATTCAACAGACATAATACTTGCACGGACCATGTTCACGTATTCGAAAGTTACAAAAAACTGACTCAATGACTGTCCTCTTTGTTCCATTCAACAGGCAAAGGTAGAAATTGTAGTCATGGAAGGTGATCAGGGCCCCACTATCGTTTCTTTGGCAAAGAAGCTTGGAGCATCTGCGTTGATCTTGGGTCAGCATAGACGTGGTTTGTTTTGGAGGTATGATGATGAAAAGTGGACTTTTGGTTTCTTTGGGTGCTCTTAACAGATGTTAATACATCCCGTGTTTCAGGATGCTAGGCAAAAAGGACACACCCGATTACTGCATGAAGAACTCGGAGTGTCTTGTCCTTGCTGTGAAGGATAAAAGCAGAAAAACGAGATTTATAGGGCACAGCAAGACAGCATCTGAAGTTAGGATTGTTAGATATCTATGACTTTATAGAGCAACTGCCAGTACAAAAAAGGTCAATTTTCTTCTGCAGACCGAAACTTGTACATAGTTCTGTACAATTGTATTTTAACTCTGAAGTGATGTTTGAGTCAAATAAAGGTACATATATTTCACTTACCCCTTGCCACTTAAATGCTAAAATCTCTGCGGATGAGTATGTGCTATCTTTGTATAGCCACTCTGCCTATTTGGAATCATGTATAACCAAAGCTGCCAACCAATGAAAAGTTTGAAGTCATCTGTTGTGAAAGATCAAGAGATGTGGCCTGAAGTTGAGGTTGCATCCTCGACGTTCACCTGCAGGAATGTCAGTCTCACCATGTGGACAATACAAGGGCAGGCTTTTTGACCTTATGCCCAATTCGTGTATTCAACCTAATTCCTTTAGTATACTTTTCTTTATGCCAGTCTCCTGCTGGCACTAATGTCGATTTGGAATTTCATCTTTGTACCCAGAAAATGTATTGTTAGAGAAATTCCACCAGTGTAAATCAACAAGTCCCAGGCAAGCTCAACTAAACAAGCTACCTGGATCAAGTTGTCCACCCCAACTCCAATGTGACACTGCTTGTCTACCCTCCCTGAAAAGATTTTCTAGAGCAGGCTTTTATAGATCTTAATTACAATGCTAGATCATGATCACTCTGAACTCTCTCTTGTAATCAATTAGTTCTTCTCATTTTCTAAAACCTGAGCTTGTGCCAATGAATGAAGGCGGCCCACTGCTGGAAAAGTGAAACCTTTTTGTGAAAGGGTCACGTGACACTGTCTTTCATATATATTCCTTTGAACTTTATTATTTTGGTATATGGGTCCCTCAAACATATAGGGATTCCTTGTTACGTTGGAAAATAAAACTTAAAAGCTTTCTCAATGCTCCCACTAGCTTAAACTTGCTACCCGGCATTTGGCTCTCCTTATTTCTCCCTTTATAGGATGCTACACAACTACTTGTTGCCTATCTCCACCTCCATAACGTCTTTCAAGCACTGGATTGCCACAGCACAACTCATTCTCTAGATCCAAAACAGTACTTGTATCTTGCAGCATTTTTCAACAGCAGCCTCTAGATCTCCCTATATAACTCTCTATCTATACATATTATAGATATATATAACTCTCTATCATGTTTGCCTTAGATGTGAAGAGCATCATATATAATATCTGCTAGGATTGCTCATTTTATGAGCTTGTTTTCCTCAACTTTTGTCAAGGTGAATTTGGACGATCCTTCCATTAGAAAGTTTGCAGTATGTACACTCCAATTAGAAGCCTTCTGTTAGTTGACAAAAAGGAGCATATATCCAATCCTGTTGGCTCCTGGCTGAAGTGCAATTGGGGAGATGGTAGAGATGCTTTGCTTACAACTACTATGAAATCAAAGTGGTGGTGCAGAAGCTCCAACAGCTAAAAAGGAAAAAAAAAAATCTAAACGTATATATTCTAGTCTTACAAAGGTATATACAATAAAATCAAATTCCTCAAGAATGAGTAGTTGTGTGACTTCTTCACCATGTGCAACAAATTGATGATGCACGTAGTAACCTAAAATGAGTTAGGAGGAGGTTGTCTTTTTCCTTGTGTATCCTCTTTGATTGTGGTATAGTTTTTCTTTGCATCACTCAATTTATGAGCGGCAAAGTGTCATTATATTTAATTCTCTTATTTGGGTTAATATGCATCCAATGTGTAAAAGCATGAGTGATTTGGCCAAAGAGTGACAAGCAAATTTAGGATGAACCTTTAATTATATCCAACATGCCTTATGCATATTTGAAAACCTTTGTAGTTGTTTGGAGAAGGCAAGGCAAATATCCTTTGCATTTTTTATTCTTTAAAGTCTACAAATGTGTTCAAATCTGCATAGGCTGCGCAGAGGCCATTTTTGACATGTTGAAAGTGCTTATAAAAGGAGTCAAAAATGTAAGGGAAATTTTCCTTGCCTACTACAACGGTGTTCAAATATGCATAGGGCATGTTGGATATCATTAAGGGTTCGTCCTAAATTTTGCCTCGGTGGCTAAATCACTCTCGTGCTTTTACATGGACTAAATGAATGCACACTAATCCAAATAGGAGAATTAAAGAAAAATTATATTGGGACACTTTGCCACTCATAAATTGAATGATGCAAACAAAAGTAATATTGTGGTGATTCGCCAAATACCTTCTTGCATATCAATGCTAAGTTGTGGGCACACGGTCCTACGATAACTCAATGTGTCAAAATTTGCAATTTGAGGGATGAAGGGAGATATAGTAGAGGTCAAATTTCAATTCCCTTTCATGTGTGCCAAATGTCCATCTCATGTAGCGTGCATCTCCCCATTCAGTGACAAATGCAATTTTTTCTTTGTCCTCTTAAGCCATCCTTATTTGATTGTAACCACTGAATCCATCCAAAAAGCTATAAAACTCATGGCCTACCACAACATCCAACATGGTATCACAAAAAGGTAAAGGAAATGGATCAGTAATAGTTGCTGCATTCAGCTTCCTATAATCCACACATATTCTTAGCTTGCCTTTCTTTTTTGGGACTATGACAATAGGTGACAACCAAGTGACTCTATCCAAAGGATATATGAACCCAAATTTCAGAAGCTTATCCGACTCCTCTTTAACTTGCTTAGCATAATTAGGATTCATTCTATATCTTTGATGAACAATTGGAATTGCACCTTTTTTAAGATTTATCTTAGATCCTCTCCTCCTCAGCTGTTGCTGCTGGGCTAACGTCCATGGCTTCCGCCATCGCAGCATCAAGAGCTTGTGGGGCTTACTGCTACTGATGCAAGGGTGAATGCGGACGTTGAACCTCCAACATGGGAGGTCATCTAGCTAGGCGGTGTCCCCTTCCACGGGGGGGGGGGGGGGGGGTGGGTTTCCATGTAAGGGATCTTGCCTGCTGCTCCTCCTCAAGTGCCTCTCAAAAAACCTTCTCTCTCTCTCTCTCTCTCTCTCTCTCTCTCTGCGTCTGGCCCTCTACTTGCGGGCTTGTTTGCTTGGTTTCTTTTTCTTTTTGACTTGGGTCGAATCCCCTTATGAGGGGACCACCCAGGGGGTATGAGACTCATGTTGCTCCTATCTAAGGGGTGCTGGTGGGCTCTAGTTTGCTGACTCTACCTGCTCTGTGAGGGTTGGGGGGGGAGGCGCTCGACCATGGCCATGGGGGCAATCTCTGGCTAGCTGACCCATCTGTCTACAATGAAGACACTAGCCTGGTAACCCAGAAATCTCCACTTGCTGGTGAAGTGTGCCCCCTTCAAGGGTCTCTAGGAGAAGCAACTCTAGGAGGGACTCTAGGCTCACAACCACCAGTCTGATCTTGGGGACCCCATCATCTGCTACCCCACTGTTGTGGTCAAGTCTGGAGGAGACTCGAGTGCGGTGCCAAATTGCCCGACCAATGGAGGGAGGATGGTTCTATACTCCTTTGGGAGCCTTGGGAAGTGGAGTGTCACCAGGAAGCGGGGAACATGGTGTGTTGTGTCCATGTCCTCCATTGTAAAGCCATGGTACCAAGAAAAGAGGTACACCAAATGCGGGTCGAGGAGGATGGGGCTCTGCTCCACAAGTGTCAAGATAGTATCAATGCGGAGCTCAGCTGGATGAGGAAGACGCCTCTTCCATAGACGGTGACCTCTTGAATGTGGTCACCCTCTAGTGCCAAGCTTGCCTGGATCCACTCTCGCACCAGTCGCTGTTAACATCCACAGAGTACGGCCGCCAAATGTAGGGTAATCAATGAGTAAAGGTGACCAAGCTGAATGATCTACATCAACAGGACAAGCTCAAGGGAGTTTGATACCCAAATACACCAAGGTCAATGATTACAAGCAATGTGCACACGGAAGGAGTATAGCTCAAACTGAGGGAGTTTGATCCCCAAATACCCAAAGACCACTCCAAAGTCCAAGGATTCAAGGATCCCAGGCACAGGCTGTATGTTCCAGCTGCCCCCGCCCGGAACAAGGAGGTGCATACCAGGAACAAGGAGATGCACACTTCTGGGCCACGAAGAGTGCATGCGCCTCGCACTATTCTGCTCCACATCCACAGGAAATAGCGATGCCAACGAAAATAGCCACGGAAGGAGTACAGCTCAAACTCAGGGAGTTTTTTCCCCAAATATTTTGAAGAAAAGGCTTCCCAGCAACATTCAGGGTTGTCGTGGGGTGTCTCACGGAAGCCGAGCCTCATCACTCCAGTTTTGAGCCTAGTCTACAAGGTTCAAACCACAAATAGGTGAAGGTGTGACGGCACTTCGAGAGTTTGAGCCCCAAATCACCCGAGCCTAGGAGTGGCGAGGCTAAAGAATCTCAGTTTAGCTTGGGTGTCCCCAGCCAGAGGCATCCCACATGCACTTGAGGTCGAGAAGGATTTTGCCAAAGGGTCCAGTGCCAGAAGAAAGCACGTCGAGTTACGCTCAGAGCCCACCCTCTGTCCTAGTTGGGAGTCCGGAAGCTCGATCCCGCCAAGCCTCCACTCGTTCGTAGGTCCCCGTCTAGACACTCCATCTAGTTCAGACGAAACAGAGAGCCTTGAAGGAGTGATGCAAGACCCCTCAGGTCCAAGGGCATCGGAAGCCCCCTTCATGATTGTAGCCTCTCCCAACTCTCTTGCACCTTCAGTTGCATCCAAGCTAAGAGGTAGGTTCTCCAACATGTTCAGCTGCTTAGGACGAACAAAGTCGGCGGACATGGAAAACCCCTTTGTCGGCATGTCCGCAAGAAGGAAAGGCCAATAGCATACAGTTCCCGAGCCAAAGACTGGGATAGAAACTACCTTTGCCAATCCAAGTTCCTCCGCCTATGCTAGACCCCCCCAATGGGAGAACATGGATGATGAAGATCCATGGATGAGGGAACTCCGTAGACAGGACCTGAGTCGAGGGGATACTAGGAACTTCCAAGATGGAATTCCTTATGACCCTCTAATAGCCCCAAATCCACCAGACTTCGTCAACTATGGGGCACTGTAATTTCCACCCTACCGTAAGGAGCATATTTTGTTTCTATTTGTACAGAGACACCATTCTGACAACCTTGCAAGACTGAAGCACCATCACATGCAATACAAACAAGTTTCTTGACCATATCAGACTCTGTCACACCTCCATACTCTTTTAAAGCTTGGATCAAAACTTGCACTAAGTTATTAGCATTGGATTCTGAATCAAGTTTGTGTACATGTAAAAAATATGGTTTTCTCTTATTGTTTTCTACCACGTACAAATGCATTCCCAACCACAATGTAGTATCCACATTTGTGTACTCATCCAATGACACAGGAAAAAAGTTTCAAGTTTTAAAGTCTCCTTTAAATCGTCAATTATGACTTGGTTCATATGGTTAGCCATATCTGTTGTGCTACTCCAATGCATGCTTGCCAAATTAGGAACATCCAAAAATTGAAGATATGATTGGTAACCCAAGAAGTGTATCAATGAGTGGCCTTGCTTCAATATTTGCATGATAGTTGAGAATTGCACTATCTTTTCTCTATCAACCTGATCATCGATACATTCCCAATGCTTTTTCAATGATCCTTCACTTTTATTTTCTGCTAGACTCTTGTGCAAGCAAGAACTTATTGTACTCAATCTCATTTTTTAAGTGGCGGTTATTTTTCGTGTCCCATTCTTTGATCACTTTCTTTTCATTACTTGTACCTTCTATAGTATTGTTAACCTTCCCACAATGCTTCTCAATCGTATCAATCTTCAATTGTAACCGTGCCTCCTTTTTCGTTGTCCATGTGCATATTTTACAAATGGCCCACTTTGGTGCATCCCCAGTGTCCACTTGTTCTACATCTAACCAAGGATATTTGGCTACCCAATCTTCTTGAAAATTCCTATGAATATCCTCAACTTACATTATAGAAAGGACCAATAAATACATTAAAAAAGAAAGAGCACATCACATCATGCATACCAGACAATGATGCATATGCATATCCATAACATAAACTTAAAAAAAATAAATTAGCATATTTTTCTTCAAGTTGTTAGCTAGATCTAAGAAACTTGGTCCTAGGTCGTGGTGCCCCTTAGCCCCTGCCTTATGAGCGCAGGAACCATACACCACTTCCTGAACCAAGCCCTTCTAGAACATTGGCAAAGCACATAAGTAGACCATGATATATAAGATAGTTCCACATTCTACTAAGAATCATAGAAGCCATGAATTAAGGACTACATAGACATAAAGAAGCAGCTTCTACTTACTTGTTATATATATCCTCTTTTTTTGTATCCGAGTCAAGCAGATCAACTGCTAGAACATGCAAATGTTGAAACCATAGGCATAAAGTCTCACTTTTCTCATCAAGCATAATGCATACAAACCTACACTCATGGGAGACATGCACACCCACAACACAGGCCCTCTCTCATCTATGCTACCCTCACTCACTAGGTGGGTAGACCCATAAGCAAGGCCCTATCTCTCTATGTGACATCAAGAAATGTTGACCTCTAATACTATCTACACCAGCTTTGCACATTTCAACCTTGGATTGGCAAGTGAAAACCACAAGATTGACATTAGAAACATATCGGCACTAATCAAAAGGATTATAGAAAAGATAATCTAACCTTCAGCATTTCTAGAGCATTTTGGATGCGAGTGTTTCTCAGCCAAATAGGTAATCTTGCTACTGCAATCGTGCAAGAGGTAATACAAATACCTAGATTGTCATTTCAGTAGTTGCAGAACTCTTTGTCAGCCAAGTCTCATTTTCTATGTTAATTTGAAAAGTGATCGCCAGCTAGGGGCATCATGATCGATGCCAGCTATATTTTGGCATATGTGGGATTTGAGTTGGAGATCATCACTTACAATGATGGAACCATTTACTCTCAAGGCATAAGTAGTGCACACTCTCTCAAAAATGCATTAAGCAAGAAGCTCGCCTCTTCAAAGAGGTCTGGATGAAGTCATCAAGTCTCTTGCTTGAGACGACAATAAATTTTTGTTCACCCATTGTCATGAGAGCTTCTTCAAATCATCTATCCCTACCAACATGTTAATAGTTGCCAGTCTAATACCTATAACAAATTAAAGAAGAGAATTGTCACCAAAAGTAGGAGAACTAAGAAACATACGGGAAAGGTCTACATGGTGAATTCAAGAAGGGTTAGGGAATGCTACCTTGGAACATGTTTTATGAGAGTAACACTGTCACTAGAGTCTTGAGTTGAGCAAGCAAAGGAGGAAAGAACGTTCCTTGAGAAATCAAGCCTGCCAATGAATTCATTGGCAATGAGGTTCAAAAATTGCAAAGCCATGCGGTTTGCCAGAGTATTTGCCTCTCCACCTATCAACATATTTTTTCCAAGTTCAACATTGCTACAATCAATCCTCTATTGCCAAGTTTGAGTCTCTTCACACTAGAATAGCTAGCACTTTGATGACACCCATCAATCCACTTGAGAAACTCTAGTTTGTTAAGTCTCCCCATCTCAAGAAAGCGTGTCCTAAGGAATGGTTTCTGGCAAGGTCAAGGTCCTTCAAAGAAAAGGGGCGGAGAGAATATTGGAGAGGTGGGATGGCCAACACTGCTCTTGAAACCCTTTTGAGACAAGGTGGCAGATCCACTATGGCCCTACTTCCTACACCCAGTCATGAGAAGTATCGTAATGTGCAAAGTGAAATCTGCATATTCAATACTAAAAGACCACCTCAAACTTCTCATAATGATAAGCTATATGAGGGTGTACCTCACTCTTTTATTTCAAAAAATGAATGTACTCAGAAGTCCATCCCACAACAAGTGAAAGGTATCGTAAAGAAATTAGACCATAAAATATTAGCCATGGTGCCACCTCTCCTGGTAGATATCTATCATCCCATTTATAAATACAACTACTGGCTATGGTGTATAAAAGACCAAATAGAGATTGCACATACCAATTTTAGTAGCACCCAATCTTCAAGGCATCTCCTTTTGGTACCATGGATGTTGGTGTCGGAAAAATTCTGCTACTTGCTGATGGTTGTGGAATTAGTTCACCTTGCTTCCTTGTTCCTTGGCTAGATTGAGAGTGCAATAGATGGGGTGTTGCCCACTATACGCCAAGCCTCCAATCTTATCTCTATATTACACCTCAAAAATGATGGCCTGAATTAGGCCAAGTCGTCATAACCACGACCCAAGTCTTCAAGTACTCCTTCAAAGAGTGGAAAAAAGAGCACTTCTTTTTTAGTTGCGTCCGTCCCTTGAGCATAGCGGTCGACCATGAGACCTGCATCTTCCATTCATCATTCTTTGCAGGCTAGTAAGGACTTGAAGTGCCATTCATAAGTACAATAAGGGGATTTCATACATAGGGAGTATGCATATATGTTTACAGGGACAATGAGGTTGTACTTTTAAGGGAAGCTCCAAAGGCATTGCAGATGAAAGTTTTTACATCTATTTTGACTCTATCAGGTTTGAAGAAAATTTTTCTTTTTGCACTTACCCAATGAATCTACGACTGAGAGGAGTTGTCAAGGTGGGAGGATGAGTACTTGTGTAGGAAGGAAAGCAAGCTAGAGAGGGAGAGCTTGAAGTCGTCATTGCATTGGAGGGAACTGGATTGGTTATTATAGATGGAATATTGAGCGGCAGCAGGAAGACAAAAAGAGGTGATGAGAACCAGCAGCAAGGCGCACAAGCCCATTTCACCTCAATTAATTAGTTGGTGAAGACACCTAAATTAGCCCTTCACTCCGCTCAACCCCCTCTTGCCTCTTCAGCTCCCTCTCCTCCCTTGGCTCAGGCACCCCCTCGATCTCAATCCCATCATGCCACCACCTAGCACGGAGAGTTGTCTGCTTTCAATCAAAGAATGCGATATTCTACAAGGCAGTGAAGGCCTCTTACTTGATAAGGATTATGACCTCTTAGATGATTTCTCAAAGTTAGGGAGAGCTGAGAGGAGAGAGGGGTGGCATGGAGGGAGGAGGGGAGAAGGGAGTGAGGCGAGGTGAGGAAGAAGGAGCCCGGGTTAGAGTTGAGCTCTACAATGGAGGACTCACAGGAAGCTTGTCTATTTTGTGCTATGGCGAGGGAAGCATAGAGTAGAATTGTAATGCAGGAGAAGAAGATAAGGTTAGATAACTAAGGTCCCTCATTAACAAGTAACACTAACTTAAACACTAACACATCTACACAAAACTCGACCAAGCCCCTTCTAGGGCCAAAAATGGTGAGCTTGGTGCTATGACAAAAGAGTAGAGAGAGAGAGAGAGAGAGAGAGAGAGAGAGAGAGGTTTGGATAGGAACTACCATATCGGATCGTGATATGGGCTAAAGAAATCATCTTATCACCTATATTAGCATTGCAAACCCATATGTGCTTCTAATTTAATGATTAGAAAGTTTCTAGACTCACCTTTAAGTAAACAAGGAGCATGGATCCTATTGAACAACAAGCCCCTCTTCTATGGCGGACATTGGGAGTTGTTGGCTCATGAGAACTGGACCGGCAAGAGGCAACTTCACAAGGAGCACGGGTCCTATTGAACAACAAGCCCTTCTTCGATGGCGGACATTGGGAGTTGTTGGCTCATGAGAACTAGACCGGCAAGAGGCAACTTCACAAGAATATAGTTAAGCCAATGCAGATTGACAAAAAGGGGATGGCGAAGATGTGATGTTGCAAGCTAATAAATTTTTAGTCACGCGGATTTTGCAAATTGAGATTTAGCAAGTTGCTATAAATTGAGATTGTGATTGCCACCAAGATAGTTGCAAGGAGTGCAAAATTTGGACAAAGATGCCAAAAGTTCATTGTTCACAATGACATATTTGTTGCTACACATCGCATTTTTGTGCATTCTAGTGAATTGTGGAGCCTAATGTCATCAAAGAATCATCTGTTGAGATATCGAGCTCCACTCATGATATGCCAGGGTGACCGTTGTACATTTATGTCACCGACTTGTTAGCTGCAGATGCGGTTGGTACACCGCCCATGAATAATAGCTGGATGACAGCTATCCTTATGTACTCTAGTTCGTGGCTCAATTAGTATGCCATCTTAGTTAGCTGAGTTTGGTTTGAGACCCACATATAGGGTTCTTCTATTTCTTTGTACTAGAGTTCTTTTGGCTTTCACAACTAAGAAGAGGAAAACTGTTTTCAGCCTCCACCTTTTTGTGTATTCCCCCATTGTGTATGTGAGAAAGCCGCAAGTGAGACTCCTTCCTTCTCTCCCACTATCTTCACATGGTATTAGAGCCTGGTTCATGGTAAGGAGCTCAAGAAAGCAAACCAAGTTCGCGGTGTCCTGGTAAGAGGATCAATGTTGCTTTCCTTTTTCGAGTTTGGGAGCAAATCTCTGTGGGTAGCACAGCCGGAAAGTGCAAGAGTGCATTGTCTCAGATTGAGACGCCCTTCGTGTTGTGGCGAGAGGGTAGTATATGCTGCAGGTAAGGGCAAAGCCCAGGGTGACTTTATTTTTCTGATTCGAGGCCATTTCGGGGCCCGTTTTGGAGGCGGAAGTTCTCCCAAGCACTGAGAAAAAGGCCCTGTTTTTGCTATGCGACCACTGCTCTGCAGGTCGGTGAAATGTTGCCGTAGAAATTGCATCGTATGCCTGTGCGCAGAGATATTAGGAGTTACAAAATCATCCTTATTGCCTGTTGATAAAAAATCGTCACTAGGAAGTGATTGTGTGGTCAAATACCACTTTTGTCAGTTTTGCAAATTTGCCCTTGTGAGGCAGAAGCTGTGTTTTTTGCAGTGACAAAATATTTCGTAGTGTTCTGTAATGGCGTCTGATTCTCTTTCACAAATTGTCATTGAAAAGCTTGACAAGAACAACTTCCAAGCATGGAAGTTTAGAATGACGAATTTCCTTATGGGAAAAGCCTATTGGGAGTTCATTACAGGAAATGAAGAAGAACTAGTTCTTCCTAATGTTCCCAATCAACAGGAAATGCAGGCATTTAAAGGATGGCATGAGAGAGCCAGAAAAGTTATGTATTGGTAGTTTATCAGTATTTCAGATTCTATGATTGTACATATTCAGGATGCAAGTACGCCAAAGGAGGCATGGGATACTTTGGCAAAAATGTACAGCACAAATATGCAAGCCAGGAAAATGCAGCTCAAGCAGGAGTTGCACAATGTGCAGAGAGAAAATATGAGCATCAATGACTACCACATGAAGGTGAAGAAAATTGCAGATGCACTTGCTTCCATTGGGTCGCCAGTGGAAGATGATGATTTAGTTTCTATGACCTTGAATGGTCTAGGAAAGGATTATGCACAATTCCGGACATCCATTGCCGTCCGTGAAAAATTTCCTGATTTTGAGGAGTTGTTTGCTCTTCTAATTTCTGAAGAGCAGAGAAATGGTGGTGCATCTTCTTCAGGAGGAACTTCAAAAGAAACTATCTTCTATTGAAATGCTGGAAGAGGTAGAGGCAGAGGTAGAGCAGGCCGATCTGGAGGCTGTGGTAGAAATAAGCATATGCAGCAAACTCAAGAAAACCAGTCCTATGGAGGAGGACGTGGTAACTCTAAAGGTAGGGGGAGCCAAAGAGGCCGTGGTGGATGGTAGAGAGGCCAAAATGCAAACAGCAGTGTTGAATGCTACTACTGTGGTTAAATGGGTCATATGGCTAAAGACTGCTATAAAAAGCAGAATGACATCATGAATGGAAAATTTCAGCAAGGGAATTATGCATCCTCTAGTAGATAGGGTGATGGGTAATGCTGCACAGAATTCACAGCATCAATCACAAAATATTAGTGGACCTACAGTGTCCTCTAGCAGTGGTTCACATACTTCACCATGGATAGGTAGATTGAGATCAGGCGAATCTCCTCAAAGCAATGCAGATAGTGGTATGCAGATATCACGAAAAGGAAAAGAAAAGGTAGATCAGCCCATGTTTGATGTGAATACAGGTCACTCTTATGTGGATGGTGAATCCACTGGCTCAGAACAGAGCATTGATGATGAGTTGGGTATTCCTTCTGTTGTTACACATGGAGTAAGGAAGACCAGGGATGTTTTGAGAGCACCTGGAAGTGAGCCTATTTTGCCAGGTCTACCAGAGCTAGGTATCTTATGGATAGGCTAAAATATGATGGATTTATAGCCATTCACTATGCCTATATGGTCAAAGTGATATAGGAACCAGAACCCACTTCTTTTGAGCAAGCCATGGGAAAAGAAAAATGGGAGAAAGCCATGGATGAAGAAATGGATGCCTTGGAATCAAATGCTACATGGGAATTGGGGCCTTTGCCTAAAGACAAGAATGCAATTGGTTGTAAGTGGGTTTATAAGGTGAAGCACAATGCAGATGTTTCTGTGAACACATACAAGGCAAGATTAGTTGTCAAGGGGTATGCATAGACATATGGCATTGATTATGAAGAAACATTCAGTTTGGTTGCAAGGATGGCAACCGTAGGAGCAGTCATTGCTAAGGCTGCATCAAAGGGATGGTCTTTACATCAGATGGATGTAAAGAATGCCTTCTTGCATGGTGATTTGCAAGAGGTCTTTATGGAGCAGCCACCAGGTTATGTTCATGCTGTTCATCCTGAGTTTGTTTGTAGGTTGAAGAAATCCTTGTATGGCTTGAAGCAAGCACCTAGAGCATGGTCTAACAAGATAGGACAGTATCTTGTCACTATTGGCTTTCAGATTTCCAAGGGAGATTTCTCACTTTATGTGAGAAAAACAGAGAGAGGTCTTATGCTGCTTGTCATTTATGTTGATGATTTGATCATCACAAGTGATAGTGATGAAGATATCCTTCATGTGAAAATGCTATTGAAGCAGATGTCGCATCCCTACGCCTGTAGGGATAGCACTTGCGGCTATCCCACCGACCACGTGGCAAGATCTATCCCACCGATCTTTGTTGTGATACATCTATATCACCGCTCGGTATCATTCTTACTCCATCACCTACCATGCTATACCCATATCCCATCGCCTGGTGCGATGCCGGATCCCTTCAACCGTCACTATAGAGCTATCCCACCAACCATCACGATACCTCTGGGGTAGCCAAAGAATTAAAAAAGAATTCTAGAACCTTAGTGCTCAGCCAGAGGCATCCCACATGCACTTGAGGTCCGAAAGGATTTCGCCAAAGGATCTCGTGCTGAAAGAAAGTGCTTCGAGCTATGCTCAGCCCACCCTCCATCCTAGTTGTGAATCCAAAAGCTCGATCTTGAGCCTCCACTCGTTAGTAGGTCCCCGACCAAAAACTCTATCTAGTTCTGACAAAACAAAGAATTTGGAAGAAGTGATGCAAGATCCCTCAGGTCCAAGGGCATCGGAAGCTCCATCCACAAGTTTAGCCTCTCCTAACTCTCTTGCACCTTTGGTTGCATCCATGTTTGGCCGCTTAGGCCAAACAGAGTCGACAGACATGGAGAGCCCCTTTGCCAACATGTCCGTAGGGAGGGAAGGCCACCAGTAACCAGCTCCTGAACCATAGACTGGGACAGAAACAACCTTCGCTGATCCAGGACCCTCCACCTATGCTAGACCTTCCTAGTGGGAAAACATGGATGATGAAGATCCATGGATGAGGGAATTTCGAAGGAAAGACCCAGCCGAGGGGATACTAGGAACTTTCAAAGAGAAGTGCCTTATGAATCTCCAATAGCCTCGATGCCACTAGCCTTCGTCAACTATGGGGCACCACAATTTCCACCCTACCACCCATTGCATGAAACTAACGTTCCCATGTCCAGGACCCCCCTCCTCTGGGAGTCCGTCCCTTCCCGTCTATACCGATCGCACCAATGAATGCATGCCTTGGCACATTTGTTCCAATGCCGATACTAACAACTACGTAGGGACCACCTCCTGGGAAAGGCCAGTAGTCCTGTGCCCCGTCAAGCCCATAGCAACACCACCTTCGCTAACTGCTCAAACGGTGTTGACTGATGAGGCAATGCATATCTTGGTGAATGCCCTACGAAGGGGGGCAACACCATTGGGCCAGTCCACGTATGGTACTAAGCTTGTGAAGTGACACATGTCCCCCAAGGAGGAAGTGGTCAACATGGATTGTCAGCCTTGTCCAACTGTACCAGTAATGACATGTGTCCCATGCAATAAACAATTCATTGGTTGACATGACCCTTTGGATTAGTCTATGTGTGCCATTATAAGCCTAGCTTGCACCCTAGCTTGCACCTAGCTTGCATAGTTTACAGAACAAGAACAACAACACTTTGCAAGTACACAATCATTCTTAGGAGTACTTACTATTGATGAATGGTGGCTAGTGAAATAATGTGTCAAGTCTCTAATCTGACAAGACAACTGGTGAAATAATATGGGTTGTATGTGAGAGCCCTACCAATGCCCCCAATGAGATAATCATTACTTCACAAAAGAAACCTGATGAAAGCATGAGCCTAGCCTTGAATTTGAAATGGCATGTCCCCAAAACTTTTTGGCATTAGCTACACCTAATCATTCTTTGACCCCATTTAAAATCTTGGAAAGAGTTTGTTTATGGCTTCTTAAAATGCTCACCCACTTGCATGACATTGCACATCCCCAAATGCTTTCGTAATAAGCTATGCCCAATCACGCTTTGACCCCATTAAAAATCTTGGGAAGAGACTTTGTGTGACTAAAACTTTGAGATTTGGATCATTTCTTACATTTGGCATTGTCAAATAAATGTTTGAGATTACTTCAAGATGATAGATCATGTAGCCAACCATGTAAAACTCTCCTCTCTCAGACCCTTGGCACCCATTTAATGTGACCTAGATTGGTCTTCTTTTTATCAATTCCATCTATGATGATGGTAAGGTACTTTTCTCACTCCTCTTCTTGAGATGCTTTGCCATTCCTTTCTTGAGGTTACATTTCTTTCTGGGCATCCTTTCTTGAGCTTACATTTCTTGATGGTTTTAGAAAGTATTGATAGAATGTTTTGTACGATCTTACATGTGCATAAGCTAAACTAAGTGGGGAAAAAATAGCAAACCAATATTGTAAGCACCGCTTTTGTGCCCTTGACTTTGACTTTCCAAGGTCTTCAAAGTGGACACATGTATAGCACACACCAAAATGACATAGCTTTCATATTTTTGCATTGTTGAATTCATTTTTCCAAATTATCCAAATCTGTTAACAGCTCATGTACTTATCACTTGCTCATTATACATGATATTGATCGCATGTATAGGAGATGTCTAGAAATTTTGTATATCAAGTAGATTCTGCATCTCTTCTAACAAAGTTTTTCAACCATAACATAAAAGTTGCTTTTCATGTGGGGAGTAGAAACCTTGGGAGCTGTGGATGCAGGCTATCTCTTCCATTGATGACTATGAGGTGAGGATGGGCTCTATGAAGCACCAATGGAGATCCTTAATGAGTCAAGAGAGTGTTGAATCTTGTCCAATTGAATCAGGATAGGCTACTAGTGTGGATGGGAAAGCGAAGAACATTGAAGTGAAGGTTGACACCAAGTTTAAGAAAGCTCGCTCATACATTGATGCTATGTCCTATAAGCTATTGGGTAGTTTCTCCTTGCTTATGGATGATGAGGTTTGGTCTATGTTCAAACAAGAGCTTGCATGGCATATTAGTGAAAAGGTCTTGTGGACTCTTGCAAGAACCATGTTGTTGTCTATGAGATGCCATTGGAAGTGGTCTAATCCAAAGTAGAGCAGCTCTCAAAGCGAGGCATGCATATTTTCTTTACTGATCGTGTCCCATCCATGTGGGAGTTGGAGAAAATTCTAGAGTATGAATGTGATATTCCCTCCTCTGGGTTTACTACTAGGTCTTTTGGTCATGGGTTTTTCTTTTGCACTGTGTCTCTAAGGCTATCTACAACAATGAGTTGGTAGGTCGTTCTTTCTTCTTTGTTGGAGTTGTGGTGTTGGCCATAGATTGGAGTCCCTCTTTTAGTGTAGATTAATTCATCTATCAGGAATGTCCAGTCTGGGTTGAGTTCTTGGAACTTCCTGCTTGGCTAGGGAATGGGATGGAGAGGATTGCTACATCATTGGGTAAGATATTGCTTATTCCTCTATCGGCCCAAAAGGATTTCTTGCTTAAACCTAGATCCTCTAGGATTGTGGAGCCAATAGATCCTGATATATGGTACAAATCTCATTTCTAGATGGGGATATTTTGGTATAATCCATTCGATTTGGTCCATTTCCTTATGCTTGCTTCTTGTTAAGAAAATAAGGCACTATGCCCATGAATGCCCAAATCAACCTAAAAATACAAAGTTGGATAGAGGAGATTTGGAGGCTAGGACTCGGATGGTAACATTGCCTCAATAAGAGTTGTATGTATCTACTAACTCATGCCAAATGCAAGTGGTGCAAGAACCAAGTAAGGTGCTTGAGAAGTAGAATATGGATACAGAGTACGAAAGGATGGATGGTAGGAAAAAAGATGCTCCATGGAAGTTTGTCACAAAGAAGGGGAAGGTGGTTGCGTCCTACATATGAAGACCTTTTTTTACCTCTTTCTCAAAAGATTAGGTTGTTAGTGGAAGATCGGTGGTGATGGAAGGTGTTTGCTTTGAGTTGAATATAGATCTGAATTAAAAACCTCTAATCCCCTTATTTGTCTAGTGGTAAGGGTGTGGCTTGGATGGATATTGTACTTGATGATGATGGCTCTAGTGTTGTATAGCCATTTAAGGAGGCAAAAACAGTAGATGTGAATCAATAAAAATGGATTCATGAAGAGAAGTGGATGGGATTTTCCAATGCTTTATCAAAGAAAACGAAAGATGTGGTAAGCAACCCCCAGGGTGGCAATCAAAATCACTTCCTCACTTGCTATGAGATGTTGGTAAAGCCCTTTCCCACTTATTTTCCTTTGAATAGGGGTAGATCAAATACATTCGTTACTATGGTTTCTTGGAATTTGTGGGGATGTTGTGATAAGGCTAAGCAAAAGGGGTGGGGTGTCTTTGTATTTTCATGTGTAAGAGCCCTGATGTTGTTTTGTTGCAATAAATAATTGTGGAGAGTGGTATGTTCTTTGGATTGGAAGGAGACGCTAGTCCACCTTGCAAGTGAGACCTGTAAAACCTCCTCTGTAAGACCCTCCTCTGCATATAGGTCATCAGGAATTCTAATACTAGTAGATCGTGTCTCAAATGAGGGTCAAAGATAGCCATGAATACCAAAAAGTGATCTAAGTTGGAGACACTTGGTGCAATGCAAATGGAACCTCCTTTGTCCAGTGTCTAGTCTTTCACATAAAATCTGTCTATCCTTGCATGAATGGCCATAAACCACCTCATTTTTTACCGTGAGAGTAGAAGAGAATGTGCCAAGGCATGAGAGGCATCATCTATCCAAGCATCTCTACCACTGAGCTATAAAAGGAATGCATTAAGTGTTAGATATCAATGCTCCACTCGTGTAACTACGCGGGAACCAGCTAACTCTACTTGTAAGCCCCCCATATGAGGAGAAGGCATTTGAGTAGCTCGGTTATCCGGTAGGTCTTGGTTTGGACACCAAATGGGGGCCATGTGTGGCCTGATGGCTGGAGGCTTCAGATAGAGTTGGCACACCGCCAACTAGGCTACATGCAAGTTCGTGAAGGCATCCCTTGGCTGACCGCACTGAGGGTAGATGGAGCATTTCTCGGGGCAGCCCACTCTCAGGTTGTGGGGCCCGTTTGGAGCTTCAGATGATCTCGGATGGCTGTGGGCCGATTCTATCATATGGTCGGTAGCCTATTTCGGGACCGACCCCCAGTCGACCATTTTGGGCGGACTGGGTCAGCCACCCAATTGAGCCTAACCGACTACGACTAGTGGCTATATAAGAGCAAGCCCGTGAAGCCCATTTCATCACTAGCTATAGCAACCCTGATTCCTTAGCATCTAGCCTCCATCTTCTACTGTTTCCAGCACACCATCGAAGCTTCTTTCACAGGAGCGCACAGTTGGGAGGCAGCGCCATCTATTGTATCAGTTCTACAGTAATCAAATTTTTGATTCTCCATATTATCTTATTTTCTCTCTTGCGTACGAGATCCTGTTATCTGTTGAGCACAGACGTTGTATTATTTTCTTACATGGTATCAGAGTCTGGACTCTAGCAAGAAGATTTGGTAGTGTGTTTCTGTTTGCGAGCAGATTGTGAGAGATGGCCCAGCCCGCAAGACTGTGAATCCCACAGTTCGGCGAAAGCAGAAAGTTGGACGGCTCTAACTAACCTATTTGGAAGTTCAAGATAAAGACCATCCTAAGCACATATGAGCTTTGGGACACTGCTACTAGGGTGGACATGAGGCCGGTTCCGAGACCGCCGGATCCAGCCAATGCAGGACAACAGATAGTACCAACTGCGGATGAGATTCTCACATGGACAAGAAGAAATGCAAATGCACTATGTTCTATTGTCTGTAGTGTTAGTGATTCCATCATGGCATTAATTCAACATGTCACCACAGCGGAGGAGGCATGGACGGTCTTGAAAAATCAGTACGAGACCACAAATCAGATGCGGATTCAGAATCTGGAGACTCAACTCACGAACGAGAAGTTGTCTAAGTCTGAAGCGGCAGAGAAGTTCATCACCAGGGTGAAGAATCTGCGCAATCAGATGACTACGATTGGCATCACCATCACCAATGGGAATCTAGCACGAAGCTGCATACGGATTCTCCCACGAAAGTACGACAGTCTTGTTACGGCACTGAATATGCAGAACAGAAATCCGCCCCTCAACTTTGAGGATTTCAGTGCGATGCTTCTGGAGGAGGAGATGCGTCAAAAGATGAGGACTGGAGAAGATTCGGCTTTCTGGACCGGATCAAAGAAAGGTAAGGGTAAGGACTCTAGTAACCCATCTTCTTCTGATGATAAAAAGAGAAAGAAGAAGATCAAGTGCTTCTATTGCAACAAGGCAGGGCATAAGCAGAATGAGTGCCGAAAGAAGATTGCAGATGAGAAGAACGGAGTAAAGAAAGAGTCCAGCAACAGTGCGCAGGCAGTACCAATAGAGTTGTTTGTCAAATTGAGGAGATTTGCACGGAGGCAATTCATGTACCTGTGGATGAACCATGGATCATTGACAGTGGTGCATCGCGCCACATGACTAGTTGGAAGGATTGGTATACCTCTCTACAGCCGGTAGGGAATGACATCATGGTAGTAGTCGGCAATGATGCAAAATGTCCAGCAAAAGGAAAAGGTACGATTGCTCTCAAGTCAGATGGAGTTGTGAAATAGTTGTCCGATGTTCTTTATGTGCCAGATATCAAAAGGAACTTGTTGTTCGTTTTTGCAATCACGGATCGGGACCTCAAAGTTCAATTCGATAAGAATGGTGCACAGATCCTGAAGAACACTAAGCCGTGGCATGAGAGGTTTGGTCATCTAAACCTTAGTCCTTTGAAGGAGATGCATATTGCATACCTACCAGAAATTTTAGATCTACCCGATGTATGTGAAGCTTGCATGATGGGCAAGCAGCATCGGTAGCCCTTTCCTAAAGAGGCCAGCAGGGTAAAGGCTCCTCTAGAGCTCATTCACATGGACCTCTGCGAAAAGATGGAGACAGAAGCTTTGGGTGGTTCCTACTACTTCATGACGCTGATCGACGACTATAGTAGAAGGATATGGATATACTTCCTGAAGACGAAAGATGAGGCTTTTAGTAGGTTCAAGGAATGGCATGTAATGGTCGAGAGAGAATCGGGGAGGAAGGTGAAGAAGCTGAGATCAGACAGAGGTGGAGAGTTCACATCGACTGAATTCGAAAGTTACTACAAAAGTCACGGGATCAAGAGGCAGAAACCCCCGCCACATACATGACAGCAAAATGGAGTAACAGAACAGAAGATGCACGTCATCTGTGAAATGGGCCGGAGTATGATGAAAGGGAAAGATTTGCCAAAGACTTTCTAGGTTGAAGCATGTAACACTACAGTTTACATCCTCAATCGTAGCTACACGAAGGTTGTGAACGGGATGACTTCACTGCAAGCCTTTTCTGGTAAGAAACCTTCAGCTGCACATTTCAGAGTTTTTGGATGTGACTGTTTTGAGCATGTCCCTGATGCTACCAGAACCAAATGGGAATCAAAGAGTCGGAAGTGTATTTTCTTGTGCTACAGTGAAGAGGCGAAGGGTTACCATCTCTATAACCCTATTACCAAGAAGGTAATTGTAAGTTGCGATGTGGTCTTCTAAGAACAGCCGCATCAATTGGAGGAGGATGCTTCCTTCCTAGACAACCAGGACCACGATATCCATCCAGTACCGCCACCAACAGCAGACCGAACTCCCCCGACGGTGCTTGGGAGGATTCAAGACAAAGAAGATAAAGAAGAGCCTGCAGAACCACAACGGCAACGGACATTCCTGAAGTGGGTAAAGTAGGTTTTGGACGGTAGAGAACCTCCAACCATTGAGGAGGAACCATCCGAACACCACCGGTCCAAGAGATTAGATGAGCAAAGAAGGGCGCAAGAACACTTGGTCAACTATGCTTTGATGACAGAAGTGATCCATGCTGATGAACCCAAGTGTCTTGAAGAGGCATAGGGCGATGATAGGTGGATGGAAGCTATGCAGTCGGAGTATGGCTCCATAATGAAGAACAACACTTGGGACCTTATGGATCGACCACCAAAACGCAAGGTAATCGGAACCAAGTGGGTGTACAAGACCAAGTACAAGTCCGACGGAACATTGGATAAGTACAAGGCTCAGCTCATGGCAAAAGGATTTGCATAGGTACATGGTTTTGATTATTAAGATACTTTTGCTCCCACAGCTCGACTAACCACAATTCGCAGTGTTTTGGCTTTAGCTGCCCAGGGAAGTTGGCCCGTGTTTCAGATGGATGTGAAATCCACCTTTCTGAATGGAGATCTCAAGGAGGAGGTATACGTGGAACAACCACCAGGTTTTGAGATCCCTGGTTCAGAAGGGAAAGTCTGCAAACTGAAGAAGGCACTTTATGGGCTGAAACAGGCCCCACGAGCGTGGTACCAGTGAATTGATGCCTACTTTTTGCAAAACGGGTTTAGGAGGAGCCCATCTGATGCAAATTTGTATATCTTCAGAGAAGGAGGCAGGTATATGATCGTGGTCCTTTATGTGGACGACCTTGTCATAACAAGGAACCATGAAGAGAAGATCTCGCAGACGAAGCATGTGCTAGGAAGAGAGTTTGAAATGATAGACCTCGGACTGATGCATTTTTGTTTGGGGATTGAAGTTTGGTAGGAGCCGAAACAGATCTTCATTTCACAGCTAAAGTATGCTAGAGAGATACTAAAGGCATTTGGCATGGCTGAGTGCAAAACAGTTGGTACCCCTATGGAGGTTGACGTGAACTCTCAAACGAGGATTCATCACCACTGTTGGATGAAGCGAAGTACAAAAGGCTTGTGGGTAGCTTGATCTACTTGTACAACACACGGTCAGACATCAGTTTTGTGACTGGTGTACTAAGCAGGTTTTCCAATAAGCCCCGGGAGAACCATTGGGAGGGCAAGGATGCGGGTGCAAAGGCACACTTGATTATGGCATCACCTATACCAAGGGCAACATCTTGATTGGATTCTATGACTCGGATTGGGCAGGAGACGTGGACAGCAAGAGATCAGTGACAGGGTACTGTTTCTCACTTGGATCTCGAGTTGTGTCATGGGTTAGCAAGAAGCAACCCACAGTTGCTCTTTCTTCTACCGAGGCCGAGTACAAATCTACATGCTTTGCTTCATGCGAAGCAGTGTGGTTGAGGAGGATTTTGGGGGACATGGGTATAGTGCAAAACAAGCCTACGCAGTTATCATGTGACAATCAGAGTTGCATGGCGATTGCAAAGAACTCGGTGTTCCACGCTCGCACAAAACACATTGAGATTCAATATCACTTTGTACACGAGCTCATCATGGATGGAGAGGTCGACTTGGTGTACTATCCGACTACAGAGAATGTTGCGGACATCTTCACGAAGGCTCTTGGAAGAGACTTGCTGGAGAGGCATCTTCATCGACTTGGCATTGGGCTGAAAAAGTAAGTTCACTTGCAGGTGGACATTGAGGGGGGGTGTTGGATATCAATGCTCCACTCTCGTGTAACTACGCGGGAACCAGCTAACTCTACTTGTGAGCCCCCATATGAGGAGAAGGCATTTGAGTAGCTCGGTTATCCGGTAGGTCCTGGTTTGGACACCAGATGGGGGTCATGTGTGGCCTGATGGTTGGACGGCTTCAGATAGAGTTGGCACACCGCCAACTAGGCTACATGCAAGTGCGGGAAGGCATCCCTTGACTGACTGCATTGAGGGTAGATGGCGGAGCATTTCCCAAGGCAGCCCACTCTCGGGTTGCAGGGCCTGCCGTTTGGAGCCTCAGATGATCTCGGATGGCTGTGGGCCGAATGGAGATCGTAGGTCAGTTGCTCTGTTTTGCGCACTGGTTCTATCGCATGGTCGGTGGCCTATTTCGGGACCGACCCCTAGTCAACCATTTTGAGCGGACTGGGTCGGCCAACCAATTGAGCCTAACCGACTACGACTGGTGGCTATATAAGAGCAAGCCCGTGAAGCCCATTTCATCACTGGCTACAGCAACCCTGATTCCTTAGCATCCAGCCTCCGTCTTCTACTGTTTCCAGCATGCCATCGAAGCTTCTTTCACAAGAGCACATGGTTGGGAGGCAGCGCCATCTATTGTATCAGTTCTACAGTAATCAAATTTTTGATTCTCCATACTATCTTGTTTTCTCTCTTGCATACGAGATCCTGTTATCTGTTGAGCACAGACGTTGTATTATTTTCTTACATTAGGAGCTCTTTCTAGTGACTGTATGCCTCCTTCTCTTCCGCCCTTTTAAGTGAAGGGAATTCATCCAGGATTCCACCATGTTGAAGTCACTTCTAATAATCCATGAATCTACAAAGAGAGAAGTTATTTCCAAAAAACACACGTTCCCCTATATTATTTAAGGTGTACAGGCCAACCTTACAAATTGACAAGACCAATCTTATAGCCTTAATCAAGAAAATATTCCATTGCACTCTAGAGGGGATAGTGATACCGTGTCCCACCGCAAGGGGAAGTAGAGAGGCTTATTACCATAGTTTGAAATATAGTCCTTAAAAATTCTGATATAGGGCGAGCTACAGTTGAATTATGTGCTTGACCGTAATGCATAAATTTCATGTGACTCAAAATAGGAATCGAGCACTAAAGTTGGGGATTTAATCAATGATGATGTGAATATTTGCATGTATAGCAATCAAACTATATGGTTGAGCAAAATACATAAATTTCATGTGAGTAGAAACAAGATTGAGCAATAAAGTTTAGGATTTAATCACCCATAATGTGGATGTTTTCATATAAGACAATTGAAGTAACTTAAAAGGAGTGGGTGTGAGTTCTAAATGATACCAAGCCTTGTGCAAATATTTCCAAAAATGAGGGGCAATCATCTTGGGATTTTCCTTTTTGATTTGATGTTCCACATTTTCATGGTCACATGTGGTTTTTTGCTTGAATGCCTCAAATCCAAACATGTTAAAGGTGCAAATTGCTTCCAAGCAAGGAGTGCTCTACAAGGAAATGAGCTATCTTAAGAAAACACAAGTATTAATTCATAATTCATGTCATGGATCCTAGAGAAGAAACAACTTTAATATCTAAAAGAAGGAGCATGCAAAGAAACTCAATTGTGGTAGTACAAGCTCACATCAAGAGTGGGGCATAATACCCTTAAGAAGTGGGACCATGAAAGAGAAATGGCCACATCCTAGAGCAGCACATAATTTTTTTTGTCTTAAGGAAAGAAGGAGGTCCCTTTTCCTTTTACAAAAACAAATTAAAGGACCTATTAAAGTTAGGGTGTCCCAAAATGTGCATCATGAGCTACGATAAAGATCAATATTTTGTAAGGTAGATGTAAGGTTAAGTTTCTTGGTGACATTATGAATGTGGGCTTACAATCAATTTCAGCACATGTGAGACTTGGAGGTGAGATGGCTGAAGGGATATAATGGGTTTTGCCATCAATTTATGCTTTGGTAAGTCTAACATTGAAGATTGGCTTTGTGTGCAAATTGGAAGATGGAATGACATGAAAGGCCCACTATATATGAGTCATAAAGAGATGCCTCATCACATCTTTTGAGATTTCAACCAATTTTGTCTCATAGGAAGAGAATTAAAGTCAATTAAGGTGGGCATCTTTGGAAGGACATAAGTTCTTAGGAAAGGATTGGACTGGTCACTTGGAGAGGTGCTAGGAGGGATTTAAGTTTGTTAAGAGGACGTTGTTTCTAAGGAAATTATAAATATTATTCTGAACGGCCAAGCTTACTAAATGATAAATTTTCCAATTACATCATGAAAATAATTTGCAATAGGCATGGCTTACTTGACAAACTTTATAATTAGATCATGAAATTTCCAATTACATCATGAAAATAATTTGCAATAGGCATGGCTTACTTTGAAACACTTTATAATTTGCATGGCTTGCTTTACATACTTTATATTTACATCCACTCTCATGACAAGAAGAAGCAATCCATAGCTACAAAGATAGTGACCATAATCCACTACTATTAGAGCACATGGAAAAAAGTGGGAGTGCGAAGGTCTTTGCAAATTTTTGCCCTAAAAATAATAGAGAGCTCTCCATGCAAAAATAAGAGTAAGAGGGTGGTTATAATTACAAGGTGTCCTACTAGGACCCAATGTTAATTTTAATTCAAGTAATTATTGAATTCTCATTAGTATCTAGCAAATTTTTTTCATTCAAGTAACTGTTGAATTGTCATTATTGTCTAGCATTTTTTTCCATTCAAGTAACCATTGCATTGTTATTAGTATCTAGCATTTTGCATGCTACATACATAGATTTGCACAAGAGAAGGCATTTCCCCCTTTCCAATCCCTTTCCCTACCTCTACCCAATTGGACTTTTTCTTCTTGCAATTTCTCAAATTCTTGATGCATATACGTGAGATTTTGGACCCTTACCACAATTGAATTCCAACAAAAAACATCTAGGTTAATTCCATTGTGGTTCGATGCCATTTTAGTAGTTGCAGAAGCAACAACGCCTAGCATAGTAAGTGAGCAAGAGGACAAATGAATCATAGAAGATCAGACCTTGGCCTGGGAAATTTTTGAGATCAAGAAGGATTGGACGGGTTTGGGGCAAGAGGTGCGACCCAACCTAGAAGCTATAAGACATGCTAGAGTAGGGGGCAAGGAAATTACAACGTTAATTTCTCATTCATGGGGCTATGATTGTTTGATCTAGCCAATGAATCAATGGCCACGTGCATAAATTGATTCATCAATCACAGGAAAAAGTTAATCATCATGAAAAAGCAAAAAAAACAACTGATTTTGAGGCAAGTGATTTGGCAATGTATATTTGTAGGCAATGTCAGTCGGTCGGCTTACTCACCTCCCATACTAAATATGTGATGTATCAAAATGATGCTAGGTGGATGTTGGCTCATAATTCGTAAAGCATTTGTGGATCCCCTTAGAAAGTCTCCCTTCAGATCCAAATTCTTACAATAGTGTGATCAAAAGTCCAAGAGTCACCGCCATCCAACAAAAAACTCCAGTACTCAAAAAAAATCTTTGGTGCTGATATCTTTCTTCCGAAGCTCTACCATCCAATCATTAGGCACCCAATAGAATCTTCATTGCTAAGATCAAACACCTAGAGTGCTCAACGAATGGAAATCTAATTTTGAAGCCATGGACATGTACTTTGGCACATTATTGATGGAGTCAGAGCCCAAGTGAGGAGCAAGTTGCAATTGAAGAATTTGTTGCATTGGCAAGAGCTAGGCCCGTTGATTACTTGCAAATAGGAATCTGTTACTTTGTGAGAGAGATTGTAGGTGAGAGGGGGTGTGGGCCGATTGATTCGTAAAACAATGGCAGGCACCCCCATGCATGAATGTAGTATAAAACAGGACGTGTATTGAAGCTTTCCATCGACATGGTCCTATCATGGTGCAAATTTTGTTGTATCTAACGACATATTTCCATATGGCAGTAAGATTTTGGACATGAACTTTGTCGACTATGTGGCATATTCAATGGGATGGCTGGAATATCTCAAGGGTCTGGATGCTAATGATTTCAAATGTAGAAAATGACTCCTTTCAAGGGAAATCAACTGTTCTAGAGATTGCTGATTGAACTATGTAGTTCTTGAGGTATGTACAACTAGAAAATTTGAATAATGAAAGTAAATGCAAAAGCTGCACATTCTAGATCTGACTCAACTAACAAGCAAAGAACAATATCCAAACATGTTGTTGTTCATTTGTTGTAGTCGAGTGTTTGAATATTCTGTCTGCTCCATTTACCAACCCATCTGTAATGTCAAGATTTCCTAAACATATTTCTACTATCATTCTTGGTTTTAAATGTAGTGTTTTGTGTAATCCAGCAGTTTGTCTTGGGTTCGAAGGGATTGTTATGGTCTTACTGCATGTCTTGTGTCTCTTGTCAGTAGCTTCTAGAATATGAGGACTATCCTCTAACAAATGAAACACATCCTTGTTATGAATATCTTTTTATGCATTAGTATAGAATAGGTGTGAAATGTTTTGTTTGAATAATGGTTGTCTTAGATAGTTGTTGTTAATGTAGGATATGTCTTCTTGTGTATGTTCTCCCGTTCATATTCTATTAATATAGATATGAATTGCATGTTTGTTTGACGCATTGGAGTTGTGAGCTCATAATGTCTACATTGATGTTTGTGTTGAATGGTCGATGAAGATCCATGCACCTTTTGTGGGGCTAGCTTGGCATAAGTCTCCACACAATAAAACATAAAGTCCTCCAAATGGTTGAAGGTGGTTGTGTTTAATTTCTCTTAAACGAAGATCTGCTGCAACTAATGTGCTATGTCCAATCAATGACACCTCGTCAAAGACAACAAGTTCAAGATCTTGATAGAATTGTGATAGTTCTTGTACTTTTTTTGCAGAGAGGCTTGTGTAGTGGGATGCCATCAGTGAAAGATGAAGTTGAATGGATAGTTGTTCCACCTATGTTGAAAGCAGCTTTACTTGTGTAAGCCAAAAGAAGAACTTTTGGATAGTGGACATTGTGTGTTTGTTTATGCGAATAGTTTCGCAAAAGGGCTTGCACAATAGTAAGTAGCGTAAATGTTTTTCTTGTACCTGCGTTGCCTATTAAGAACAAATGGAATGATTTTAAAGGGAAGTATCTTTTTTTTAGCATTACATCCTCGACAATAAGTCGTTGGTCATTGTTGAGCGTTATAAAGTTTGTGTAGTAGTCATTGTTTGACTGAATTTTGTATGTTAAGAAATTGTTGTTGAGATACTTCTTAGAGGTTGGAGGTTTTGGCACGTCCATTCCAATATCATAAGTTCCAATGTTTTTGCTTCTTTCAACATTAGTCGATGATGTAGTAGTAGTAGTTATTGTTGAATTTGATGGTACTTTTGGAATGAGTTTGTTGGATTGCACTTTGTTTGGATCTATTATATGTTTGTTGTCATTGTACATATCATGTCATGTGGAGGTAATGTTTTCAAGAGTTGGTTCAATGTGGTGGTATGGGAGGAATAGAAGACATAGTTCTCTATAGTAATCTTCTGGGTTTTTTATTTGGTTGTAGTTGTTCAATCTTATGATTTTCCCTTTTTTTTTCTTTTTTTTGTTGTGTTTGAAAAAATTGGGTAGTTGCTAATGAAAGAAGCCAAGCAAATGTTGTGTAGATTTTTGGAACGCTTTAAATATTTTGCAATAACATCATCGAAGAAAGTGTTTGTGCTTTCGTGGTTTAGATTTTGCAGTTTCTCTCTACGCTTTAGTAGCAATGTTCTTTTCTCTAGTGGATTGGTATTAATGTATTCAAATTGCCTCATTAATATGGAGAGCGGTAAGGACAATGCTAGATATACTACTTGTTGCGAACTTATATGTTGAGTATTCAAGATTGCATTACCCACTCTTCTTATTCGTTTGTTAGATGGTGCGTTGGAATCTATGCTTTGTGATAGTGCTTGTTGAATTGTTAGAGTTGTTTCTTTGTCCACTTTTGTCATGTAAGATGTACAATAGGTTGCTGCACAATGAGGATTAAGTATGAATTGGATATCAGTGTTTGGACCTCATAAGCGGGAGAGAGTAGGATTGAAGTTGTTAGTGTAAATGTCTTTTGGTTCCCTTTTTAAGAATATTATAGGTTGTGAAATAGATGATTGTAGGACAAAAATGTACTCTTCTTCTGTCATATTTAAAGAAGCCAAGTATGCATTATAGTCTAATGTTTATGTATCTTCTTCTAGCAAATTTGAATTATTTAAAAGAAGTTTTTTAAGAGTATTTGTTCTTAGCTCATGTTGTAATGGAGCTAAGACTTTTGTCGTATACATGGGTGGTCTAGGATAACCAAATCGACATTTATTTATTTTCTTGAAGCATGTTTTACAATGTTTGTGTACTTGAATGTCTTTTTTATCACATGGGAAAAGCGAAATGTTTGTTGAAATGTATTTGTCAACAAAAGTTTCTATTTCATCATTAGAGGATATTCCAAAAGTGGGTCAATTGTCAATCCACAAAAGTCCATGATCATATTGGCTTCCCCTATTTTGGAATTCTGTTACGAAGTAGAAATCGCTAATTTTCCCAAGAATGGTATCATCTTTTCTTATAAGATTTTTGAGTGCTTGGAATTTGTGTACATAGTATTGAGCTATGGTGACACGATCAGCTCGAAGCAAGTTGTGTATTTCTATCTGTGAATCTGTATTTCCCTCTAGCGTATTTGAGCTTATTTTTTGGATGGCTTCGATTAATGGTTTCCATAGATTTGCAGCTGCTGATAGTGTCACAAAGAAGGTTGGGGTACCTAGTTGCCTAAGCATTGCAAAAAGGTTTCTTTTAAGGTAGTGCTTGTACTCTGCTGATGTTCTTAGGTGTGAGAAGTCAGAGTATCCTATGTTTGAATGAAGTATTTTCTCAATATTTGTATCTAAGAGAGCATCCTTTGCTTGTAGCGCTATTCCTTTTGTTTGTGCTTTTTGCATGCAAACCCAAGATGATGATAGAACTTGTTTCACTAAAATTTTCATTGTTTTGAAGAAGAGGTTTTCTATAGACAAAGCAAAGCGATACATTTGTTAGCTCCCACCTTGTGATGTCTTGGTAGGAGATATGCTTGGGAATGTTATACTGTTGTGGGTTTCCAACGAATATCTTAGGAAATGATAGTTCTCCACAATATTTATCTTTGAAGATGCTTAATGGTGAAAACCCTTCTGAAGGTACAATTTCAATAGTTTGTCCTTCAAAGTCAACAACTTGTTGACTTGTATAAATCTCATGGACTAAAGTATCTGTGAGAATTTGTTCTTCCATTGTTTCATCAAGGTGTTGTTCTTGTTTTTCACTTACGTGTTCAACAGCTTGAATGAGTTATACATGTTTTTCCCAAAGATCATTTATATAAACATTGTTTTGTTCGTACAAAGGACTCGACAATAATTCTTTTAGTGCAAGCATAGTAAATGTTGGCTGTACGATACCGCTCATGTAATTATGTTTGAATGAAAGTTTGCGCTTCAGTGCTACAGCAATCGTACCATAACTAGTTCAAAATCTTGGCAATACTCTTTGTGCTCTATCAACGTCTGCAAAAACATTGACAACACTTCCATGTAATCCATATTGACCTTCATATGATAGTTGTCAAATTTGTGCAAATGGTATACTAATTGAAACTAAGCGTGCCTCAATATCATTTAGATTATTTGTGAATTTTGTTTTTGGAACCATTTGCATGTTCTTTAAAGAGAGTGGTGGAATTTTTTCATTCTTAAGGCCTTTGTAGCATAGTGCACACGACCACCTAAATGATGATTGGTTGCTCGACACATCTATTTCATTTGCTTGAAGAAATATCAATAGTTATGGCTTTACTTCAATCATTTTATTTCAAAATTTCAAGCATCTGCAACAAATGCATGGGAAAGTTGGATTATCCAATATTTTTTTGAAATATTGTTATTCATATGAAACATGTTTTCTTTTTCTCTTTTGGCTAATGACTTGTTGTTGAATTGTAGATGTTTCTATTGTTTGAGTTGTTTTCATAGGAAAAGTTTATGGTTATAAGTCAATTACACGGAACTTATAAATTATGTTAATAGTTGTTTGATTGTTGTGTTTGCATTCTGAAGGGTTTGCTGAGAACAAATTAGCTATCTCTTTAGTCGAGAGCATAGGATTTTGTGCAATAAGGTTCTTTAGAAGCAAGTCCTCCTATGAAGACCATTTATTGTAAGTACGTTTGGCTTCTAAATGCATCAATGGTTCAATTGTGCAAACATTAGTTGCTTCATTTATTAGTAGCAAGGTGCATGGATTATCTTGTTTTTTCTTGCCTATGGTATTTTTCTTTGGAAGCTTAATTCCATCATATCTTAGTAGAGCAAAAGACGATCCAAATATAAAGTGAAATCGTTAAAGAATGTCCACAACTATAATGCACGAGATGAAGCTAAGTTATGAGACCAAATTTCAAGGTTTTCAATTGTAAAGGGATAATTTCCATGAATGGAAGTGAACATGTGCCATGGTGTATATATTGTTTCCCATTCTTTTGAAATGTTGCTAAAGAGTGTCTTAAGTAGTTGTTCATATGTAAGACTTGGAAAGAAATGCAAGAGGCATATGAGAACATTTGTATTCATTGGATGAGAAAGCAAGAAATTACTGTTATGGACTAGATGTCTTTGAAAAAGAACTTTGCTAATGTCCATCTTTTTTATCAAAGTATAGTTTCAATTTCCAATGAAATTTCTAGTAAAAGTTCAAGGACTTGCATGTGAATATGTAGATTGAATGCAATTTCATAAAGAAAGGTTTTGGTCAATTCAAAAAGAAACATATGTACATCATGCATTTGCATCAAATACAATAACAAACCCAGAGCTATTTATAGTGAAGCTTCCACTAGGTTTAGTGGTCTTGAATTTACTCCTAGCCATCATCAAGTCTTCCTCGTATAGTTGTAGGAAGGGATAGGTCAACCCAAGAACAATGTCAACATATGGCCCTCTAATATGCATAGGCACTTGTTCACCTCCACGTTGAACAATGTCGCCTGTAAGAGGAGGAACCTACTCAATGCTTTGCTCGCTTTGGCATGAGTAGCAATAGGGACGAAGCGAATCATTACTCACTCGAACACCTCCACAAGCCTCACAAACGTGATTGATCAAGTCGGCGTTGACATTTGTGAAGTGCAAAATACCAAACACCTGTGCCAACAAAAGTATTTGTTAACATTTGCAATAACATGATTATATCATTCGAATATTTTGAAGTATTTAGCTTCGTTCCATAACCCAAGGTGAGAGTTGGCTCACAAACATGGCCTTCAAATCATCCTTTGTTGGTCCATTAGGAACATCTGCTAGTATCATAAAGTCAAAAACACAAATGGTTCCTTTTGCCTTCAAGAAGGATACATTCTTCAGAATGTACATAACCACTCCTTCTTCATTGAATTCTTGTACGAGTTGAGTGAGAGTGGCTTTTCTCTTATTCTCAAATGATAGCTGCAACGATGATAAATTGTGATTTCAAGAATAGCATTATTTCAATTCTATTTGTTGCAAATTGGTAAATAGCAAGTGCTTTGAAATCAACTTACTACTGCTCTATCTTCATTACGATGTCCATACGCAACAATGATTTGGTCCCCCATTCCCTCCTCACTTGCAACTTTAATTATCACAATTGCAATTGTGCCCATAACATTTGCAACTGTGTACTTGTTGAAATTGACCATTTCAGATGCCCAAGGTACATATGTGCTCAATGAGTGGTCAGGTAGTAAACAAAGGTTGCCCTCAAATGGTTCTCCTCTAATAATGCAAGTAGTGGAATCAAGAAGCAAGGAGAACTTAGATGTCCCACCCTCTGTTATACCCTTTGGCATGACACTTGCCCCTTCTATTCTACAAAACTCTCCAATTTGAAAGAAGTTCACAAATTGGTGAATGTATGCACTTGGTATGAGCAATGTGACTGTGTGAAAGCAATACCTATCCGTGAAATCTCCTTTCAATAAGTAAGTGGGATATTTTGGATTTATGACCTTGTAAGTACCATACTTGCAAAGTAGTTTTCCCTCAAAAACAAATCTATGAGGTGCACAATCAGATAATTGAGTTATACTCAATGAATTTCCCCCCCCAACAAAATTGTCATTAGAAGGAATGATTGCTTTTGCAATTGCTACATTGTGCGGTGAGGGAATGAACTTTGAAGGATCTCTAGCTACATTGTATGAATTCACCTCATCTTTGTCTTCTTTGCAAATTAGTTGTTTGCTTATTGCAAGTACAATTAATGAAAAGTATAAGATTTCATTTTAAAAGAAAACTCCCATCACTATAACATATCTATCTTTAAAATTTGTTACTTTTATCATGTTTTGATAATTTGGTCTCCCCAAAATTACATTAAACTATTTGCCTTTTTTGAAAATCATGCATATCAAGCAAGAGCACAATTCACATTGGAAATTATATATATAAAGTACTAAACCAATAATAAATTATTTCTCTTTGTCAAACATAATACATAATAAGCAAAATACAATCTACATAGAGAATTATGTATACAAATGCCAAAACAAATTTAAAAAAGTATAAATTCCAAATGATATACTTAATGTTTTTTGTTTTTTTGGAAAATCCCATGAAAACATTACATAAGTATCCAAAAGCAAACCATACAATTGAAGTGAAATACCAAACAATAGTTTTGACTCACAATGCTTATAACATCATTAACATCTATTTTAGGAGAATGTCCTGACTACGTCACATGTCTTTGCTGTTTTACTTTTGTTTTGCATTGAACATAAGATGTGATAGTCAATTTAAAACTAACATACTCGGGGTTCTCTTGTACGAGCCTTTTCACTGAGAAAAAAATGAAAAAGGCAAAGACATAAGGTATTTGTAAAACTAAAATTAAACAACACAAAAGTAATATTTCAAAACAAACCTTGCGCATACACCTCTTGCACCACTTCTTGAAATAAAGTCTTCAAAGATCGTGGTGGGATTTTTTTGATAGGGCAATAGATGCAGCTTTAGTAGTCCACACATCAGAGTGGATTAATTCCAATGGCTTCTTACTCTCTTGAACATGCCTAGGAAATGGTTTCCTTGCCTGTTTTCCAAATTGACACGCTTCACATACCTTATGCATTTCTGCAACCTTGAATTTAGGCAATCCTGCAACAATATTTTGGGTCTGCATTGATTTAAGTCGCTATACATTAACATGACCAATGCGTTTATGCCAGATATCAATATCTGCAACTACATTGGTCCCATGTGCAAACATTGCTGCACTCAATTCGGGCATGTCCGCATCCAACGTAAACACCTTGCCCTTCTTCTTTCCTTTTGCTATCAAGCGATCGTTATTTTTCATATCCTCAACAAAGCATCCATGAGGAATAAATCTGACCTCGCAAGCCCTGCTCAACCATTTGACCAACAGAAACCAGGCTCTTGGTGATGTTCGGGACCTGAAATACATCAGACAGGTATTTCTTTTTCCCATCCTGCATAGACAAAGGAATTTTACCAATCTGCACAATAGGATGTGTAGTATCATCACCAGTCTCCACAAAGCCTGGTCTTTCCATTTTCCTTGCATCCTGCATCCATTCTGCATGACCTGTCATGTGGTTTGATGCACCTGAGTCAACATACCACACATCATTTCTTTCTTCTGCACTTGTCACAGAATTGGTCATGTGTTGCACCATAAATAGATGCTCATTTCTGTCATCACCCTGTCTACTAGAAGATGCATAATTGCCTTGCTGCAATTTTCCATTCATAATGTCATTCTGCTTTTTGTAGCAGTCTTTAGCCATATGACCCATTTTACCACAATAGTAGCATTCAACATTGCTGTTTGCATTTTGGCCTCTCTGCCATCCACCATGACCTCTTTGGCTCCCCCTGCCTCTAGAGTTACCACGTCCTCCTCCAAAGGACTGGTTTTCTTGAGTTTGCTGCATATTCTAATTTCTACCACGGCCTCCAAATCGACCTCCTCTACCTCTGCCTCTACCTCTTCCAGCATTTGAGTAGAAGACAGTTTCATTTGAAGTTCCTCCTGGAGAAGATGCACCACCATTTCTCTGCTCTTCAGAAATTAGAAGAGCAAACAACTCCTCAAAATCAAGAAGTTTTTCACGGACGGCAATGGATGTTCGGAACTGTGCATAATCCTTTCCTAGACCATTCAAGGTCACAGAAACTAGATCATCATCTTCCACTGGCGACCCAATGGAAGCAAGTGCATCTGCAATTTTCTTCACCTTCATGTGGTAGTCATTGATGCTCATTTTTTCTCTCTACACATTGTGCAATTCCTGCTTGAGCTGCATTTTCCTGGCTTGTGTATTTGTGCTGTACATTTTTGCCAAAGTATCCCATGCCTCCTTTGGCGTACTTGCATCCTGAATATGCACAATCATAGAATCCGAAATACTGATAGACAGCCAGTACATAACTTTTCTGGCTCTCTCATGCCATCCTTTAAATGCCTGCATTTCCTGTTGATTGGGAACATTAGGAAGAACTGGTTCTTCTTCATTTCCTGTAATGAACTCCCAATAGGCTTTTCCCATAAGGAAATTCGTCATCCTAAACTTCCATGCTTGGAAATTGTTCTTGTCAAGCTTTTCAGTGACAATCTATGAAAGAGAATCAGACGCCATTATAGAACACTGCAAAAAATTATGTCACTGCAAAAAACACAGCTTCTGCCTCACACGGGTAAATCTGCAAAACTGACAAAAGTGGTATTTGACCACACAGTCACTTCCTAGTAACGATTTTGCATCAACAGGCAATAAGGATGATTCTGTAACTCCCAGTATCTCTGCGCACAGGCATACGATGCAATTTCTGCAGCAACTTTTCACCGACCTGCAGAGTAGTGGTCGCACAGCAAAAACCGGGCCTTTTTCTAAATGCCTGCGAAGAACTTCTGCCTTCAAAACGGGCCCTGAAATGGCCTCAAATCAGAAAAATAAAGTCACCTCAGGCTTTGCCCTTACCCGCAGCATATACTGCCCTCTCACCACACCGCGAAGGGCGTCTCAATCTGAGACAGTGCACTCTTGCACTTCCGGCTGTGCTACCTACAGAGATTTGCTCCCAAACTCGAAAAAGGAGGTTCGATATGCCCATAAGGCTGCATTTAGTTTACATAATCAGAACGCTTTGGTTCTACTACCTTGGTGAGGACAATGCACAATATTTTGTTGGTGGATTCAACTTGTCCATTCCCTTGGGGTAATAAGGTGTGCTCTTTCTATGGATCACCATAAAGCCAGACACGAGTTCTTGGATGACCTCATTGACAAAATGTGTGCTTCTATCTGATACAATTTCAATGGAACATCCAAACTGGGTGATCACATTCTCGTACAATAACCTTGTTGTGCTTCTAGAATTTGCCTTTCTGATTGCTTTAGCTTCAGCCCATTTGGTAAAGTAATCAGTGGGGCCACAATGATGTAGTGTGCTTATGTTCCCTTTACTGCTAGATGGATGGGACCCACAAAATCAATCCCCCATTTTTTTAAGGTTTTTTGTGCAATGACTGTTGTTAAGGGATTGAAGTCTTTGTGTTGTGGTTTAGAAGTTCATTGGCATACATCATAGCTTTTGACATATTCATAGGCATCTGACCAAAGTGTTGGCCACCAGTATCCTACGAGAAAGACTTTTCTTACTGTGGCTTCTCCTTGGAAATGTCCACTTGCAATGCCTTCATGTGCTTCACTGAGGATTGGCATGATCTCATGTGGCATCACACATCTCCTTAAAACCTTGTCCTTGCCCATCTTTTATAGTTGTCTTGCAACTATGAGTTGATAGGGTGCAACTTTTAGAATTAGTTTCCGAGCATCCATTACTTTCATTTCAGGAGGTGGTCTTCCTGCCATTAAGTACCCAATGATGTCTGCACACCAATTAGGCACGATGTCTATTTAAAATAATGCGGCATCTGGTAGGTCCTCTTCTATTCCTTTCGGCTCTTCTCCTGTCCTCAATCGTGACATGTGATTAGTAATGAAATGTTGAGCTCCTTTTCTCACCACGATTTTGAATATGAATTCTTATAGCAGTAGAAGCCATCGAGTGATCTGGCATGTGGTACAAGGCCGATTCACAAGATATAATAAGGCTTGATGATCTGTGTAGAAGATAAAGACAGTAGCCAATAAATAGTGTCGAAATTTCTTCACGCTGTAGATCATTGCCAAAGGACTAGTCCGCTTACCAGGACACCGTGAACTTGGTTTGCTTTCTTGAGCTCCTTACCACGAAGAAAAAAACATCATGATTATATCAATGATGTCGTATCAAAACAATGATGATGGGGCACATCAATGGAGCATGTGGCATGTGGGGATAATGAAAATGATTTGCAAAATCAGTAAACATAACAATGACAGAGTTCCATGTTCCTTTCCTACATAACTCTTTCTTTCTTCTTTTTGAGATTGTCAACGTTTATAAGCGTTTGAAGATTGCCTTGATCAAGCTTCTTGATATTACAACATGCGGTACCCGCACTTTATTTTTGACATAAAGAACTCTTTTAATTCATTCCCATGTTATAATTTTTTTTGTGTGTAACTCTATACAAGCAAAGAGAGTACATTGCAATTCTCTTTGGGGCGCAATGGTACTATATTTATATATTAGGAAAGGAAAAAAAGATACAAATACCCAATGAGTAAGTCACATTTGGCTTCACCATGACTACCAATATACTGACACTTCAAAAGCAACATTGCCACTTAGGCTCTTAAACAATTTACAAACTTTAACATCACAAGATTGTTACTAATTGAGCCACCCTAAAGATAACATGGTTCCCATTAGACCACATCCATGTATATCTCTAAGCCTAGATGACTTGAAAGACATTACATTGAAGATCGATTATTACAAAATTTATAGCACCTCTACTTATATTATTCGACCACATAGTCATTCAATCAATATAATGCCGCAGCAATGCGCGGGTTCCCTACTTGTTACGGTAGGTAGCCTAGAAGGAAGTTTTCCTTTTCTAAGCCCTCGTTAAGCTATGTGTCGTGATTATAGGCATTGATCTTTATGAAAATCCAAGGGTTTGAAACGTGCTTTCTAAAAAAGCAAACTTTTGTGAGCTCTCCTTAAGCCACGTGTACAAAACTTTTGTGAGCTCTCCTTAAGCCACGTGTACAATTTTAGGCCCTTGATTTTAGATTGATCTAAGACTAAAACACTCCTTTTAAATTTGACCCATAAGCATACTTTTTTATTTATTCTTCCCGCAAATCTATTATATAAGGAGGGAGATAATTGCATGTTTTCTTTCTTGCCATCACTTGATTGAGTAATAAAGCTCACTACCTTGCTATTGAAACCCCAATCGGATAATAGTGAGGATTCAGGTCCAATTTGGAGTTAGAGCCATGAGTGAAAGGTTGCCTATTGCAACCTAGTTATTGTTATGACAAGACAAAGGTTGTAGTTGTTCAAGGCAATACCACTATTAGATAGAGTCCCCAGCGCATATGTCTTTAAGCTTTAAAAAGCCATGACGTCATATAACTGACATGTTTTTCTCCTTAAGTATAGCACTGTGTATGGCTAACAAAAATTTGAAAAGCATCCTCAGGGAAAAGCATCCAAAAGAGGCTATCCCTATTTCCGTCCTCTCGCCCCTCCATGCCTAAGTTTGGCCTCTCTCTGATGAATGGCAGGCACTATGGCGCTTGGGCTTGTCGAATTACTTACACTTGTAAGAGCTTAGAAATGGACTGGCTGTCTGAGCTATTTGACAATGGATGGACAACAAGAACATGTTATGTCGAAGATTTAGTATAATCTCGATTGAATACTTCAGATGTGACATTTTCATGAACAAATCTTACAATTCTTGTTTGTATAAAAAATGATCAGGATACTATGTATTAACAGATCTCAAATTTTGCAGATATTTTATTGGAAGGCAAAATCTTTGCATGACTTTCAAATATAGAAGGTTTAGATGGAAGAACCTTCAATGGGAAGCAATGGATGATGATTTGCACGATGGGACTCACAGTCTTGTTGTTGAGGTATCAATTTATTGGCAAGGACATCCTGATCTAATGTTGGAATTGGAAGAGGAGTGGACCATGCGATTTATAAGGGAAGAATTGTAGTTGGCAATAGCAAGCCCTTCCCAAGACTATTATTTTAGACTTGATAATCGCAAAGTTAGATATAGAGATGAGACAAGTATCCTTTGTAGAGATAGTAGAGACATGATGGCATGCATTTCATAATATTTAGTCTCTTGGATCCTTAGTGCTTTAACAATGCACTTGGCAATGAGGCATTGTTACATGTATGAACATAAATCATAAATAATATAAAGTGTTGTTTCATTTATTATTAAGATTAAGTTTGCACCTCTAGATTGATGGCTTTCTATGGTTTATGAATGATAAAGCGATAAATATTTGTAATTTTAAATCTGTGTGGATATTTGTATATCTGTATTGTGCAAGAGAGAGAGTGTGTGAGAGATGGATAGCAATTAGAGTGTGTAAGAGAGAGAGAGAGAGAGAGAGAGAGAGAGCAATAAGAGTGAGAGAGAGAGAGAGAGAGAGAGAGAGAGAGAGAGAGAGAGAGAGAGAGAGCAATAAGAGAGAGAGAGAGAGAGAGAGAGAGAGAGAGAGAGAGAGAGAGTGAGAAGTTGAGAGTACAATAAGCGACAAATAATACACCTGACCATGAGGCAGAGTTAGATGTATGAATAGAGAGAGAGAGAGAGAGAGAGAGAGAGAGAGAGAGCAATCAGGGACACAAATAATGCACCTGGCAATAGACATTGTTAGATGTATAAATAGAGAGAGATATATACTATGAGAGAGAGAGAGAGAGAGAGAGAGAGCAATCAAGGACACAAAGGGAGGGAAAGAGAGAGAGGGAGGGGGAGGGACACAAAGGGAGACAGAGAGAGTTAAGATTGCATTTATTCATTTGCACCTCTAAGTTGAGAAAGAGAAAAATAAGAAAGTTAATTAAGATCTTTGAGAGACTATGAGATTGAAAAAAAACCCAGATACAACTGATCTAAAGGGTGGATCCGCTAACAAAATACAAAAAGTGTATATGTAAAATCAATGTCCATGACATAGATAGCTAAGGGCAACATGGCAACAAGATGATTGTCGGGTGTCAAAGAGAGGCACTTTGGACTCTGTGGAAGGACAAAAATTATAGAGTTTTTGGTGACCTGACTTTCTCAGCTTACTCTTTCTTCAGGCACTATTTGCAACAATTGTTTTATAATTATTTGCAAACAGGGTCTCTAGATCAGGATGTATATTTGTCATATATTAACATCTTCGCTTGATGTATTTTGAGCATATCCTACTTTGGGATGCTCATCTTGTAATATGAAAGCAACAATATTTTCACCAAAAAAAGAAATGTGTGTGTGTGTGTGTGAGATTATGCATGTGAGTGGGGGGGAGAAAAGAAAAACAAAAATAAGAAGAAAAAGAGGTGGAGGCGATCGGATTGGATTGAAGACAATTGGAGCCATTGATGTTCCCCCTTGGAGACTATTGGTGGATCTAAATGGGGATTGGATCAAGTTTCAAGAGTTGGAGACTTGGAATTTTGGCAGGATCGGGAACTTTTTTGGAGAAAATGGGAGGGATAAATCTATTTTAGTCTCTACCAAAAGTGATTTTCATAATAAATACAAAAAAATTCTACGTGCCAAATTTGCAATTTATTAGTATGACTTGAAAATGTAAAAAAATTTCTCATAGAATTTGAATTTTAAAAACCTTGATTCCAAAATTGGAAGACTTTAAAATTCAAAAGATCCCACTGCGCTTTCCTTACCCCCAGAAATCCAATGCATAACATTATTAATTTTCATGGTCCTAAGAGAGTCACGGCAGCTTCGCCTAAATTACTTAAAGTTCAAATCATCATTTCCCACGAGCCCTCTCTACACTACATTCTCTATATATCCAAGCTTTTACTTGGCCCTATAAAAGCCACACGCGCGGACCATATATCTTAGGCCCTAGACCAAGGCATGAATAACGATTACGAATTGCAAATACTTCAATAACAACCAATATAGCTTATGCTTGTTCAAATTTCACTTTTTTTGCTTTTTGGTAGGTCAAATAATTGCAAATCATTAATGTTTTCACATTTGCATTAATGCATCATTCACTAATGTCATATTTGGTCTGAGTCCCAAATAGCGTGAGAAGCATGCCATGATATTGGTAATTAAAGAATAGTAATTGATAAACCAATATTATTGAAAGTAAAATAAAAAGGCATATTATTGGTGGTAGTAGACCTATTATTGGCACTAAAATCCATATTATTGATGGTAATATACCTATTACTAGTACTGCAAGGCATATTCAAATTAAAAATTTTTAATTCCCTCTCCCCCTACCTCCCTCCATTCTCCTCCTTCTCCTCCTCTCATCCTCCTCCTCGTCCTTCTCTTCCACATGCCTCCTCCTCCTCTGCCACAGAGTTGTGGGTTTAGTCAAACACATGTGCACCTTTGAATTTGTCCAAGTTTGACTAGGGAGGTGGTTTTAATTTTTCTTTTGGGTTATGGCATTTAGAACCTTTAATCATCGATTGCCCATAACTTTTGGTGGTTGTATCAGAATGTGCTTCCGTAGAAAGGAGAAATGTTCAAAAATTCAAGATCTACACTCTGACAACCATCACATGGTCTGATTTATTTCTTAAGGTGCTGTTTTTCCAGAAAACATGCATTTTCCTAAACCGATAACGAAGAGTTTCAACTAGGAAATTATTATTATTATTTACTTCAGTTGGAAAAATTTTAGCTCTCCTAGCTCTTGAGTGATATGTTTATGAAAGTTCGAAGTAGTTTGTTTTTTACTCATACCTGCATATGTTTACTCGTTACTTGAGACACTAGTCTCCCTGGCAACGCCGCCAAATATTGGCTCTTTTCCATGGCTTTTGCAGGAAGAGCAGGGTATTCTCCGTATGCAGGGTTCTAAGGCTTTTTGTCACCTACAGATATATCAGGGTTGTTGTTTGTAGTATACATGTAGCTTAGGACCTTGAGTCGTGTTCCAGTGAGAGATGTAGGCTTAAGCGTGGTAATCAAACATAGTGCATGCATGTGTAAAAGGAACGTGTATCATCGTGGTTGAGGTAATGAAGGCTTTCATCTTCATTGGGGGTTGCAGGGTTTAGGAGGAGTTTAAGGGTTAGAACTACATTCCAGGGTTTAGAAGAGGTTCGAGGGTTAGAAGGAGTTCTAAGGTTTAGAAGGAGGTCCAAGGTTTAGAAGGAGGTTCCAAGGTTTAGAGAGAGGTTCTGAGTTTAGAAGGAGGTTCTAGAGTTTAGAAGGTTCCAAGGTTTAGAAGAGGTTCCAAGGTTTAGAGTAGAGTACATGGTGGAGAACTCGTCTCCCTTGTAGATCATGGAGATTAAGGGTTGAGGAACTAAGGGTTTAGGGGGAGCATAGGAGTGGGAGAGGAAGAAGGTGTAAGAGCATGGGGGAAAGAAGAGAGAGGAGGGAGGAGGAGGAGGAGGAGGAGGAGGAGAAGGGAGGAGAAGGGAGGAGGAGGAGGAGGAGGGAGGAGGAGAAGGAAGAGGGAGGAGGAGGAGGAGGAGGAGGGAGGTGGAGGAGGAAGAGGGAGGAGGAGAAGGGAGGAGGAGGAGGGAGGAGGAGAGGGAGAGGATGGGTTGCAAGGTTGGAGGAGAGGGGAGGAGCAGTCGCAAGGTTAGGACATGCTTTTGGACGTGGAGTGCAAGAAAGCATGGACACTTGAGACAATTGCTTGGAATACCAAAGTAGAACTCAACACAATGCCCCAAAGAGTGGGCTTCATTCCATTATGGGGTATTTATACAAGTTGGAGAGCTTCTCTCTCTGCATGTAGGAATTGTAAGACATTCTCTCTCTACATGTAGGAGTTGCATGTAGAACTCGCAGGTAGAACTCGCATGTAAAAGTTGCATGTAGAACTCACACGTAGGAGTCGCATGTAGAACTCGCATGTAGGAGTTGCATGTAGAACTCGCATGTAAGAGTTGCATGTAGAACTCGCATATAGAACTCGCATGTAGGAGTTGCATGTAGAACTCGCATGTAGAACTCGCATGTAGAACTTGCATGTAGAACTTGCATGTAGGAATCGTATGTAGAACTTGCATGTAGGAGTTGCATGTAGAACTCGCATGTAGAACTTGCATGTAGAACATGCAAGTTGGATTTCTAAGAGGGATTATTTCTAGCCTTATGTAAGTACAAGCGGAGCTTTGCTGCTACTCTACACACACATTCTGTTCTACCTAAGTCCATGTTGGCACAGAGACAACACCGTACCACATCCTGATTGATTTGGTAGTGGTGGGGATTGCCTGCTCCATCTCATAGGATGCCAATGTTGGTGTTGGTGTTGTTGTTGTATGCCTTAAGGAATTCTACCAATAGCTTCATGTCTAGGTGGCATAGGAGACGGGCGGTCACTCTGCTCAAGCCTACAAATCTGGGTGCCTCCACTATCGGGTCTTGGAATGTTGCGTATGCTGCTACTGTATGCTGCTACTGTATGGTAGTGGAGGGTGTAGTCGTGGCCGTTGTATGTGAAGCGTGAGTGTATAATGCAAGTGTCCAGTTCTTGGAGCCATGTGGTGAGTGTTCTTGGGAGCACACGACCTTCTACTACCTGCTGTTAGCGCCGAGGTGCGCTTTCTTGACCTCGAGGGAGACGTGCCTGCCGTGATCGGGGATCCTCCTAAGTGGCCTACTTGGTGGATGTTTCTTCGCCTTGCAAGTCTTCCAAGGGGATCTCAGAAGGCATGCAAATCGTGGCAGATGCAGTGCTTTGGGAGTCCAATGGGCCAGTGGCCTCTGGAATAGGGCGAGCATGGAGTCCCAGGTCTATTTCAAACTCGAAGAACTCTTGTTCACTATGCATCAAAAACAGGGATGGTAGTTGAGTGATGAGGGAGTCAGTGGATGAGGAAGAGTAGGAGGACATAAACAGGCTACTTAGATTGTAGTGGAAGGGGGCAAGAAATTGTTAGAATTCTGGGCAAATTTTACAAGAGTTTGGGGGCAACTGCTATGGCGACGACCCGGTGGGATAAGCCTATTTATATAGATTTCCCATCCCCCCGATTGGCAGGATATAGGTATGGCGATGGTCGGTGGGGTAAATAGATAGCGACGATCGATGCGGTTAACCGATGGTGACGGGTGGCGAGATGTGGCCAAGACCGCAACTAGTGTGATATGAGATGACGACGGGTGGTGCGATATGGATTAGCGATGGTCGATGGTGTCTTTCCTTGGCATCGACTGGCGGAATGTTGGAATCATGACGGGATACCTCTATGGTGACGATCGGCATGCTGTTGGGATCACAACGGCCGATGAGATGTTGGGATCATGATGGTTAGTGGGATACCTCTATGGTGACAATCAGCAGGATGTTGGGATCACGACAGTCTATGGGATACCTCTTTAGCGATGACCTGCGGGATACTAACTCTGTAAAAGAGTAAAAGAAAGAGAGAGTGGTGTTTGGGGGGGGGAAAGAGAGTGAGTGAGTAGAGTGCACTTGTGCGGTGCGGGCATGATTGTGAGGTCATCGTGCAAGATTATGAATAAATTCAAAAATGGATCCTAATCACTTAGTGCTAACCGTGTGTGAGTGTGTGGTGTGTTCGGTAGGGACTAGTGGGCTACGGGTGTGTCGGGTGAGATGTCTACTGTACTAACTCACCTAGACTTGGACTCGATGATTATGATGAATGTAGTGTAGGTGGATGGATGCCGTACTATGGCATAGCGTGTAAGGAGCCATGTGGAGTAAGTGCCCAGCTTGTTTTTTACCTTGGATGCTAGGGGCACATTTGTGCTGGACTTTGTTGTTGCAGTGTGGTCCATCTTCCTGGGAGGAGCAAGTTTTTGTGAGTTCGCCCATGGGGGAGGGATTGGTTCCTACGAGGTCCCTTGACTGGTTGTGGCAATACTTGTGTTAACTTGGACTATCCATGGTACCAGTGCATATTCGATACCTTGGGGCTAGCCTGCTTTGTTCAGTTCATTGGTAGGTTCTTATGGTGTTGTATCTCGGGGAGGCATAGGTTCTTATGGTGCTACCTTCGACACCTTCAGGGTTTGCACTGTCGACTTTGGGACTAAGGCAACTTTCTTGCCTTGGCTGCCCAAGCGGTTGGTGTTGATCGAGCTATTGGCAGTGTGTGGTAGTGGATGAGGTGACAGTGCGAGCGGGTGGTGTGGCTTTCTTCTTGTAACGCATGGGTTTGAAAGAGGCTTCATGGGGGCGATCGAAGCATTTGTTGTTGCTTTAATGTTCTCTAGGAGTCGGGTCTGATCAAAGTGATGTTGGGCACAGAGGATAGCATCTTGTACTTGCAGCTCACGAATTTCTTGGGTAGAGGATGGTGGCATCGATTGAGCAGGCAAGGGCACCGGTTTACCATTGCGGCTAGCTTGGTACCTTAGCTGGTGTGATGGGGCTTCCGGTCCATCCTACTGTGTACCTTCATTCTCATGGATCGGTGAGGGAGGAACTAAAGAAGTGGGGCTTGTTCCACACAGCGAAACTACCGCCATTTGGCCACCATTGGTGATCGAAGTAGTCCGGGCGTGCCAGTCAATTTGATAGTTTACGGCATAGCACCAGGTTCTTCCTAGTATAATCTGTTCTTCGGTTGCTTCTGTGGGGAGATCATTCAATCATATATCCACTACTTGGTGAACAACCATTAGACTTAAATTCACAAAACCCAAAGTTTGTAGAAGTTAGCAATGTATAGCTCTTATTGAAGCGACGGTGAGGGTTAGAGATACCTATAGCTTTCCCATACCTCGATCGAGAGGAAGTTGTGGCTTGCTCTTGGGTCCATGAGTGCTTTGATGCGCATGCACGGGACCTGCAGTTGAACAAGCAACCTGGCTGGCTCTACCCTTAGCTCACCCATTACTTGCACCTATTCAATCGTTGCCTTAAGTAGTGTCATTTTCCTATGCTATCGGAGCTTAGCATTATGGATTCTGGCTTCCTCGATGGCCTGGTGTTTCATCTTGGCCACCTCGACCTTGAGTTCTTTTTCTCGATGCATAGCTTGAAGGGTGGAGAGAGTGAGTGGTCTGTAGTATCTTTTTAATTTGCTCCTGTTAAGGTAGCCATCCATTTCTATCCCATCAAGGGTGGCTATTCCACTATGCGGTAAGGACCTATACCTTGGTACTTAAGCTTGCATTTAGTATTAGGGACGTTGTATAGGAGTGCCAAATCTCCTTCTTCCAGGTCCTTGTTCTTGAGGTTGCGGTCGAACCACTTTTTACGATGGGCCTTTTCTACTCAGAGAGAGTAGGCTACACACAACCTTGTCTCTTCTAACTTTTTGAGGTCGACTAGCCATTCTGCTAGTGCATTTTCTATGAGTCTCTCCTTCACGGCAAGATGGAGGCTAGGCACTACATACTCCATTGACATTACTGCCTCCACTCTGAAGGCTAACTTGAAGGGAATACAATGTGTGGCCAGTTTGTAGGAGGTCCTGTAGGCCCATAATGCTGCTATGAGCTTATGCTCCCAATCGGTACGATTGGCTTCTACCATACATGTGATGATCTTACAACATGTTTTGTTGGAGCTCTCGGCCAAGCCATTTGCCCTAGGGTAGTATGCCGTTGACTTCCTATGTATGATCATAAACTCACTAGTTAGGATTGCTATCATTTTGTTGAGGAATTGAGTTCCTTGGTCACTGATTAACTCCAACGGACATCCGAACTGCATAATGACTTGAATTTGGTGGTGGATCTCGCATCAGCCTTCACTGTGGCTCTTCCTTCTACCCACTTGGTGAAGTAATCGGTGGTCGGAATGATGTATCTTGCCCCGATGCCCCTAGCTGCTAGGCTTATGGGACCAATGAAATTGATGCCCCATTTTTCAAAGGGTTGGTCGGCCAAGATTCCGATCAGGGGCATCATGTCTGCCTTCTATGGGATTTGGATACGCTAGTAGGGATCGCATCGTTTGATGAATTCAGCCGCGTCTCCGAAGAGTGTTCGCCATCAGAGACTAGCTTGCAACACTTTACGTGTTGTAACATCAGCAGCAAAATGACCTCTTGCAATTCCTGAGTGGGCTTCTTCAAGCACATCTATGTATTTGTGTTTGCACACGCATCTTCTCACAAGATGCCATCCTTGCCCATGCAGTATAATTAGGCTACTATCAGCTGATATAGTGCTACATCCTTAATGAGTTTGTGGGCTCTATCCTTCTTAAGGGCATGGCCTAAGGAAAATCCGTTGGCCGTAGTAGCTGATTTTGGCCACCCATTTGGGAATGATGTCAAGGAAGAAGAGAGAAGTGTCGAGGAGATCATCTTCTACTCCTGTTGGGGCTTCACCGTTCGGGATCCTCGATAGGTGGTCGGCTAGGACCTGGTTTTGACTTTACGTATAGCAACTGTGAAGTCAAATTGTAGAAGGATCAGCATCCACCTAGTGATGCATCTTGTCATGCAGGGTTTGTTGGCCAAGTATAGCAATGCTTGATGGTCCATGAAGAAGACAAACTTGTTAGCCAACAAGTAGTGCATGAACTTCTTTACTGAATAGACCATGGTGAGACCTTCCCTCTCGGTGGTAGTGTAGTTAACCTCAGCCTCGTTTAGTTGGCGGCTCGCAAAGTATACCGAGTAATCTAAATTATGCTCCCCGGGTTGGGCTAACACACATTCGATGGCAAAGTTAGAGGCATCAATATGGACATGGAATACTAAATTCTAGTTGGGTGACCTCAACACTGGTGTGGTGGCTAGAGCTAGATTGAGGGTTTCAAAAGATGTTTGGCATTCCTTGGTCCACTCAAAGGATACTAGGAGTTTGTATAATGGACGCGGGCTGTGGAACAAGATGAATCTCCGGTAATAGCTAGTGTGGCCAGTAAATAATTGGACTCCCTTGGCATTGGTGGGGGGCAGTAACTCCAAGATGAGTTTGATTTTATTATGATCCATAAAGATTCCATTCCGAGACACTATGTGGCCTAGGATGACACCATGTTTGACCCAGAACTGGCACTTAAGAGGATTTAGGGATATGCAGTATAAGCGGCATTTCTCGAGGACAAGCCTGAGATACTTTAGGTGGTCATCCCACTTTGAGTTCATGCAGATGTCGTCTAAGAAGAATTCCATGAAGTCTCTCAGATACTCCTTATATACATCATTCATTGGAAGGTAGCAAGGGCATTGGTTAATCCAAATATCATCACCCTGGCTACATATACACCCCATTCAGTTGCGAAGGCAATCTTGTGGGGTCATCGACACTTGGTTGTAACCTAAAAATCCGTCTAGGAAGCTACACGCTTTCTTTCTAGCTACCCTTTCTAGAACATGTTTTGTGAATGGCAAGGGATAGTGGTCATGTCTCATGGTAGCATTAACCCTTTTCAAATCCACGCATACTCTAATTTTTCCATTTTTCTTTAGGACTATCATGATGGGTGATACCCACTCCATATGCCCAATCTCATAGATGAATCCTGCATCTATGAGTTTCTAGATTTCTTCCCTCACTATGAGTGCGTATTTAGGATTCATAGGGTAGGGGTGTACCGGCCTGGCATCTTCCAGCAAGGGGATTGTGTGCTGCACTAGTGCGGCAAGCCACAAAGTCTGACACCACTGCCCGAACCACCTCCGTAAAGCTATTCCAACCCTATGACAAGCAAGAGGATGAGAAGGAGTCTGACGACTTCTGGTATGCACCTCTCCCCAAGCCAGAATTCTCACAAAACTTGATGCACATCTTAGCCAATATAGATGTCCCAGAAAGAGTAGGGTTTCAGATCACCACTCCAAAGCTCGAGGGTCTTATCTCGGTGGCTCCCCTAAGAAGGTTTAATATGCTCAAACCCTGAGAGGTAAGCAAGGGAACTATGAGTGTAAAATCAAATCTTCATTGGCTGTCCTACGTAGGTGCCATGACTGCTCACCACGAGTTCTCCTCCAACTAGGGAAATAGGGCAAGTAGGGTAACCACCCTTGTTGACTCTATAAGGGCAATGGAAGAGCCCCCGTCAGGTCCCAAATCCCTTGTATCCAAAGGCAAGGCTAAGGCCAAAAGGACCACTACTCCGACAAAGAAAGAGGAAGAAACTAAAGATAGAGAGGACCTATGGCTGGTACCAACCCACTACAAGGCCTATACGATTTAGGATCATAAGATCTTATACCAACATGCCAAAAGGTCTCGGGAGGATGGTTGTTCTCAAGGGTATGATAGCCCAACCTTAGTGCAGGAGGTAAACCTAGCCTCGAAAGGGCCGGACCCACAACCCATTTTTGTCGTGATGACCTCACCCCCAATGAGGAGAATGCCTTAATAGCTCTCCTCCAAGAGTATTTATGCCAATCGGCATTCCCAAGGGTTTTGCAGTTCCCCCATCGGCTAACTTTACTACCATATGGGTTTGCTCGAGTGCAGGTTTTTCCCATTTCACCTAGCATTCCTTAGTGCAAACACTCACTCTTGCTCCCCCATCCAGGATGGCTTCCACCTTCTAGTTTTGATAGACTATGGGGATAGAGGCATTCGTGTTATCACCGTCAAGGTACTAGCCTAGCTTGTTGATGGGAACCTTAGGTAGGCTCTACCCCTTTTCTAGCGTCGATTGGTTGGGCTTAGGGCTAGCAAGGGTTGGAGGTAAGAATGGTATGTTCATCCAATTGGATAGATCACGCCATAAGATGGGATTTCCTCTTAGCAAGGAAGCGATCGGCATTTTCACCTCTGTCGATAGGAAGGCAGCCAAACCGACACTGTCACAGGGCTTTGGTGAAGCTTCTTCCTCCATGGACAACATGTCCTTGAAGCCGTACAAATCTCCTTCCTCCTAGAGGTTATGCAACACTGGGTCTTCTTGGAACATCTTCTGCATCAGATCGGGAGATTTTGATTGCTCAAGGCTGAGGTGTTCCTCTTACTCCACCCTTTCCAGCACCTTCAACCATTTCACCACTCGGTGGCCCATCAAGTGGGCTAGATGAATAGTATCTGACCCCCTACTGGCCTTTAGTCGATGCTTGAACTTCTCTTGGCAATCCCGTACCAAGTTTTGGGCATCTTTTATGTATTGCTTTTCTAAGACCGGGTCAGGATAGGTCTCCTTATAGGAGGGTGAGGGTGCTAGGCCTTGGGCCTGCACTGGTTTGTTCACCTCTTGGATCAGGGGCACTTCAGGGTCACCCTAGGTGGAGGACTTTTCGAAAGTAGAGGAGGTGGCAAGAGTAGCTGTCTCCTCATCAAAACCATCCTGGATGAGCACCTAGTCGGAGCCGTCACCTACTTGAATGGCCTTCTTGGACCGGGTTAGGGGATGTGGGGGGATCTCGGGGCCAGGAAAGGGGGATCCTTTAACCTTCCTTTTGATCTTCCTCATTGCTTTGCCTAACGCCTTGGCTTGCATCCTCATGACGACTTGTAGTGGCACTGCGGCCACATGGCCCTATTCGATGCTAAGTAGATTAAGGATGTTGCTCTTTGGCGAGATGATTAGGGTGGGTGGTCTCCTCATGGGATAGATGCTCGGTTCCAGACCCCGCACATAAGGGGGCGGGGTTGGCTGGGCCGATGGGGGTATGATCCCTATATGGATAGCCCTTCAAGAAGTGTGGGCCTTGGCATTTGAAACAGGACACCGAAGGGTTTGAAGTATCTCGGTAGGGGCATTCACTTGTGGGGACCTTGGCAAGTGTAACATTGGAGTGGGGGTCTTCAAGCAATTGAGTTTAGATCTCTCGCCCTTGCCTTTACGAGGGCGGCCTGGAATACGAGGACCTATTGATCCTCTAGGGGAGGTAGTGGATCAGGGTGCCACTTCCCTCCTCATAGGAGTAGTAATCATGAGGTCCATGATCAAGATCCATCTCCTCCCAGTTGTTGGGCAATTCTTCTACCAACACTTGATTGACTAGGGCTATATGAGGTAGCAGGGGCTGCAAACCCAATTTGGGTGGTGGTAGTGGAGCTGGCTGAGTCTTGTACTAGCTAGAGCCAGAGCCATGGGGCCACCTTGAGAGACCTATGGGTTAGGTGGGGCTGTTAGGGCCAATGGGGGTCTCATTTGATACATGGGTTGGGGAAGGGACCTCGAAAATTGACATTGGGAGGTATCATGATTTCCCCACCTATGGCAGTGTGCGCAGTAGAGTGTCAGCCTTGCCCTTAGGCTTAGGCACTCATTGGAGGGGTGGTTACCATTGCATACCCCACACCAAACATTGTCTCTTCATGGAAACAAGTGGGGGTTGCTCGGCACCTCCTTGGAGGTTCCTATCCTCTACTATTGGCCTAGCTAATCCAATAGATTGGAGGCCAGCTCTTGCTCATATCCAAGCCTTTGGGTTCGTTAGCCTCCTTCTTGATCGACTCTACACTCGAGGACCTAACCGATGGAGCTATTTTTGAGGGAGCTAGGGCTTTATCTGAATTCACCTTGTCCATCATGTTGTCACATATATGGATGGCCACCTTGCTGCATAGATCAAAGGGGGTAGGGTTCATCACCATGAGGTGGTCATGCAGCTTTGGGTCTGCCAATCCGAAAAGGAAGCAAGGCAAAAGTCATTCGTCACTCATCTGCTCGTACGATTCACAATAGGCATTGAGGTGCTTGATCCTGGCAATGTAATCCCTTAGGGATTCCTTATATCATTCTGCTTTACACCATACAATTGGTTGATTGGGCTCCATTTATGGCCGCGGGGGGCGAGCCCACAATAAAGGCCTTTCTCAATGTCTCCCAATTGATCTTTTCTTCTAGGGTGAGAGCCATAAACCATTGGCTTGCTTTGCCATCCAAGCAAATGCATTGGCCATCTCTAGGTCTTCGGGAGCACCAAAGGCTTCACAAATCTATTCAAACCGTTCCATGTGGGAGACCAGGTCTCCTTCTCCAAGGAACTTGGTCATTAGCTTGGAGATGGCTATGGGACAGCTCCTCGAGGGATTTGCAATCCCTACAGGAAACACAGTGGCGGGTGGACCACTTTGTTGGCACTAGGGATTGGCTGGGGAATTAAATCAATGGTAATTAATTCATGAATTAAAAACTATTTCTTTTGAATAAAATTCAAAAATTTAATTCGGATGATTGGCTAATGCCATACCCTAGGGTAGTTTGGATAATACCTTGGGGTACTTTGAGTCTCATAAGGTACTTCAAAAGGTACAATATGGTACTTTTATTCAACATAACTTAGGGTACTTTGACTTCTATAGCGTACTTTAGATGGTATTTTTGGGTACTTTGATTTTATAAGGTACTTCAAAAGGTACAATCTAGTACCTTAAAGAGGTACCAAGAGGTTATTTGTTGATTAGCACAGGGGATTTTTGGGGTACCACAAGGGAACTTTGGGGGTACCACAAGTAAGTTTTTAGAGTACCGTAAGGGAGTCTCTAGGGTACCACAACGGAAGTTTTGAGATACCATAAGGAATTATTGAGGTACCATAAGGAACATTTGGGGGTACCACAAGGGACTTTTTGGGATATCATAAGAGACTTTTGGTATCCCACAAGGAGCATTTTGGGAAACCATAAGAGATCTTTTAGGGTCCCACAATAGAATTTTTTGGATACCATAAGGCTCATGCAAAGATCATGCCCATCGGAGACTCGGTCATCCAAAAAAGGCACACCAAAGTGTGTTTTTTGGCCCTTGTTCATGATGAGTGGTGAAAAACATAGTATAATGCAGCCTTGACCATGCAAACCATATCCAATGGGCATGATACTTTGCACATGCATTAAGGCAGTTGACATGGAGGTGAGTGCAAAGTATCATTCCATCAAAGACACACATTTAAATAATGCACCCAAAAGCATGTTGTTTCGCCTTGTGCATGATGGGTGGTGAAAAACATGGCATAATGTGTAGTAACAGACCACGTAAACCATATCTGATGGTCACCATAATTTTCATGAGTCTTAGGATAGGTGATATACAGACATGTAAAAATATCATTCTCATCAAAGACTTTCACGTTAAAATAAGAAACCTTGAATCGTGTTTTTTGATTGTTGTGCATGACGAGTGGCGAAAACATGCTATAATACGTCCCTAGCTATGTAAACCATATCTGATGGGCATGATACTCTTCATGAGACTTAAGGTATTTGACATGGAGGTACGTGCAAAGTATCATGCTTATAGGATATTTTCATGTTTGAATAAGGGAAAAACATGGTTTAATGCATCCTTGACCATGTAATGATAGTTGATGGGCACGATATTTTGCACTGGAGTTAAAGTGGGTGCCATTTTGTGGCATGTAAAGAGTATCATGTCCATCAGAGACTTGCATGTTTGAATATTGCACCTCGAAGCGTGTTTTTGGATCCTTGTGCATGATGGATGGTGAAAAACATGATATAATGGGTCCCCAGACCATGCAAACCATGTGTGATGGGAATGAAATTTTGTATAGGCCTTAAGTTCAATGACATGGATGTGCATGCAAAGTATGGTGCCCATTAAAGACTTGCATGGTTGAATAAGGCACTCTAAAGCATGCTTTTTGACCCTTGTGCATGACGGGTGGTGAAAAACATGGTATAATGCATCCTCGACCATGCAAACCATATCTAGTGGAAACAATACTTTTAAAGTATCTTAATGTGGGTACAATTGAGACATTTTCAAAGTATCGTGCCCATCGATGACTCACATGCTTGAATAAGGCACCCTGACTCGTGCTTTCTGACCGTTGTGCAGACGAGTACAAAAATCATGGTATGATGCATCCTAGACCATGCAAACCATATTTGATGGACATCATATTGGTAGATGAAATGGAGTCATTAACAGAGTATCCTCTCCATCGGAGTCTTGCATCTTCGAAAAAGTGACCTCAAAGTTGACCCTTGTGCATGATCCTTGGTATAAAACATGGTATTGTCCCCTCATTGTCCCCTACCATTGCACCACAAGAGACTTTTTGAGATACCATAATGGATTTTTTAGGGTACCACAAGGGAATTTTTTAGGTATCATAGGGGACTTTTGGTGGCACATTTTTGTTTTCGTATTACTGCATTTTTGTTTTTCCATTTTTGCATCTCCATTTCTGCATTTTTTATTTTGCATTTCCGCATATCCATATTTGAATTTTCGGATATCCATTTTTGCATTTTTGCATTTTCTCATCTCCATTTTTGCATTTTTGCATTTTTGCTTAAGCATTTTCGCATTTCCTCATTTGTAATTCCGTATTCCTGCATCTCCATTTTTTCCTTGTGCCTTTCGTATTTTCTCAACTCCATTTCTACATTTCTATTGAAGCATTTCCGCATCTCCATTTCTACATTCTTGCATTTCTATTTTTGCATTTTTGTAATTTCATTTATGTATTTTCACATTTTTTAGTTTTGCATTTTTGCATTTTTGTTTTCGTACTTCCATGTTTTTGCATTTTTGCATCTCCATTTCCGCATTTCCATTTTTGCATTTTCACATTTTTGTTTCTATTTCCGCATTTTCGCATCTCCATTTCTGCATTTATGCATGTCCATTTCTGCATTTTTGTTTTTGCATTTCCGTATTTCTGCATTTTCATTTTTGCATTCTTGCATTTCCATTTTTGCATTTCTATTTTCGCATTTTGATTTTTGCATTTTTGCATCCGCATTTTCGTATTTTTTACATTTTTGTTTTCGCATTTCTTCATTTCTGCATTTTTGCATTTTTACATCCACATTTCTGTATTTTTATTTTTGCATTTTCACTTTCTGCATTTATGCATCTCCACCACATTTTTGCATCTCCATTTTCGCATTTCCACATTCCCATTTTCGTATTTTTGCATCTCCATTTTTGCATTTCCACTTAAGCATTTTTGCATTTTCACATCTCTATTTCCACATTTGTTTTTTGGCATTTTGATATTTCTGTATTTGCATTTTTTCGTATCCATTTCTATATTTTTGCATTTTGCAAAAAAATTGAAGCTTGAAAAGCACCAAGGAAAAAGCTTTACATAATTCCTTTTCATTTGAAAGAAATGAGGCAATTAAGTGAAAATAAAGAAGGAGAAACAAAATAATAAATGATATGCTTGAGAAAATCTATAACTAAAAAAAGAGGTGCTAAAAAAGCAATTAAAACCTTCTTTTAAAGGGAAGAAAAGGGGAAAATAAACAAGGAAAGGGGGAAATAAAGTGTTTATATATATATATGTGTGTGTGTGTGTGTGTGTGTACACATATAAAATATATCAAATGATAATTGAGAGTGAATCTAAAAAAGGAATTAACTTTTTTATACTTAAAAAGGGGGTTCGTGAAAGGGCATAATTAAAAGGAGGAGGTAGCAATAGAAAGCCTAAAACAATTAAAGGCTTACAAAAAATGGGGGGGGTTAATAAACATGAAAATAATTATCTAGAGGCCATTAAGGGAACAAAGGGTTAAGACGTGTTATATATATGTATGTATGTATATATATATATATATATATATGGTGTGGTACATGAAAAGAAGTGGCACATGACAGCACGAGGCAAGGTAGGACAATGGCTTAAAAGACAAGCCAAGAACAGGGAGTCACGGAGAAAACTCACTAGAGCCAGCAGGCTAAAGTCTTAACAATGAAAAATAAGATAAACAAACCAAGTTACGTGGGAATGGAGGAAGCGTGCGCACGTGAGGGGGAAAGAATTCCTAGGGCAATTTGTGTGGGCATAAAGAGTGTGCAATTATAAGACATGGGAAGTGTGTGTGTGTACGCGCGCACACGCGTGCATGCACAGATGCACGAAAATGAAAATGTGGAAATGCAAAAATGCAGAAATGCCTTACCTTAAGTGGTTTCCATGCCCTTGCAAGGTTTCATGAACATCAGACATGGGATGTGCCGCTAGGAAGGTGGAATGTCCCAATTCCCACATGCATCCTATGTCTACTTGAAGGAAAAATATGCATTTGACACCAATATCTATATGTCTGACCATTGGAACCACACTAAAATTTGCACGGGCCTTACCTTAAGTGGTTGACATGACCCTATAAAGTTTCATAACCATTGAACACCGAATGTCCCGTCGAAAATGCACAAATGCAGAAACAAAAAATGTGAAAATATGAAAATGCAGAAATGGAAATGCAAAAATAGAAATATGACAATGAAAAAATGGAGATGCGGAGTTGAGGAAATGCGAAAATGAAAATGCAGAAATGCGAAAAATGGAGATTTAAAATGCAAAAATAGAAATGCGAAAATATGGAAACAGAAATATGAAAGTGCAAAAATAAAAATGTAGAATGGAAAAATGAAAATGCAGAAATGCTTCAACAAAAATGCAAAAATGGAGACGCGGAAATGCGAAAATGAGAGGACACAATGGAAGCTGAGAGAGAGAGAGAGAGAGGGAGCTTGAGAGACACAAGTTTTGGTGGGTGCAGAACACCCTAATCTTCTATGTCATCCATATATATATGTGTTTGAGTATTGTACATAACCGGGGTTAAGGTACAGTGGCCTTTAACCCCCACAACCTCCCACTTAAAGGCCAATGTGCCTTTAAGGGAGACCAACTATCCAATGCCCATCAAAACACGACAATACTCAAACCGCTGACTAGGTAGTCTCTTTGTCAGCATATTTGCAAGGTTATCATCTGTATGAACCTTGACAAGCTCTATGCGCTTGTCCTCAAGTACCTTGCTGATAAAATGGTACCTGACGTCAATGTGTTTGGTCTTTGCATGAAAGACCAGATTCCATGCTAGCTGAATAGCACTCATGGAATCACTATGCAATGTCGGTACACCTGTATGAATCCCCAAATCTCCCACTAGCCGATCAAGCCATATAGCCTTGCGACCCTCTGTGGCTGCCACATACTCGGTCTTTGTGGTATGCACGAGACATCCACAACACTGCACCACCTGCAAAGGTGAACACATAACCAAAAGTGGATCTCCTGCTATCCACATGCCCTACATAGTCTGAATCTATGTACCCAAATACACGCATCTCTACTCTACCAAAGCAGATACACACCTCCTTAGTACCCTTCATGTACCTCATGATGCACTTAACTGCCTCCCAATGCCTCTTACCTGGATTAGCCATATATCGGCTAACAACTCCCACTGCAAATGCAATGTTTGGTCTAGTAGCTATCATAGCATACATAAGACTCTCAACCGCTGATGCATAAGGAACCTTGGCCATCATGGCTCTCTCCTCATCTGATTTGGGACTATCTGCCTGAGTCAGTTTCACATATGGAGGAAATGGAGTACTTATTACCTTGCCCCCCTCCATATTGAAACACTGCAACACTTTTGTAACATACTGCTTCTGTGAAAGCCAAAGGAGTTTCCTACTCTGGTCACAGGTGATGCGCATACCAAGAATATGACCTATAGGTCCCAAATCCTTCATGTCAAAGGCCTCATGCAACTTGGCCTTCAATGGATCAAGCTCATAAGTGTTCTTGCTAGCCAATAACATATCATCCACAGAAAGTGCCAGGAGTATCAGGCTATCATCCTTAGCTCTTTTAGTGTAGAGGCAGTGAGTTCAATCTCACTTCTTCTAAAATCCTGGGATAGAATGAAAGCATCAAGCTTGTGATACCATTCTCTAGGCGCTTGCTTGCTTGCTTAAGGCCATAGAGACTCTTTTTTAGCTTGCAAACCAAATGCTCTTTGCCCTTTTCTTTAAAGCCTTCCAGCTATACCATGTAAATTTCCTCATGCAAATCCCCATGCAGGAAAGCTGTCTTGACATCCATCTGCATAAGCTCCATATTCTCTATTGCCACAAGTCCAAGTACATGTCTAAGTGTGGTCATCTTCACAACTGGAGAGAATATCTCATCAAAGTCCACACCCTTCTCTTGCTTGAACCCTTTAGCAACCAAACGGGCCTTATACTTAGGCACATCATCACCTGTGACCTTCATCTTATAGACCCATTTACATGGCAATGCTTTCTTTCCATGTGACAAAGAAACCAAGTCCCAAGTCTGATTGCATAGCATATTCCCACTTGCGCTGATCCTCATGCATCATAGCCTCTCTATAGCAAGAAGACTCTCCATAATCAGTAAGCATCACATAGTCTACCCCTAGAACAAATCTCTTAGGTGGTCTAGACACTCTAGATGTTCTTCTCAAGGGCATTTCAGCTTACTGTCCCGCCTGCATATGAGCCACATTTGGCTCATCATTGCCACCAATAGATGATCCATCATCTGCCCTTGATTGTGTACCTGTGGGAGTACCTGGTGGCACCATTTCTTGCACATTCGGTGCATGGACAGCTTGCTGTCTATCAACATATGCAACATATGTAGGTGGATTCATATCCAAAGATTCTCCTCATTTCCACATCCCTCATGGGTGTCTTATGCATCTTCTTCTCAGTGAAGACCACATCATGGCTTCGTATGATTTTCTTTGCTTTTGGATCCTAGAGACAATAGCCCATCTCTCCACTTTCACCATAACACTTTCACCATAACCTAGAAAGATGCATTTCCTAGACTTAGGATCGAGCTTCTTCCGAAGCTCTTTTGGCACATGTGCATATGCCTCACACCCAAATATACGCAAATGAGAGTAAGAGGGCTTCTTACCACTCCATGCCTCTTTAGGAATACTACCATCGAAACTCTTGCTAGGTGATCTATTGATCACATGCACTACAGTCGTCATTGCCTCAGCCCAAAACCACCAGAAAGACTTGCATTGGAAAGCATACATTGCAACCTTTCCTGAATGGTGCGGTTCTTTGATCTACAACTTCCTTGAAGACTTCAAGTCAAAGTTCTATCTCTAACTCCGGATATTTGTGCCACTACATATGTGTGTTTGAGAAGATTTGCTTATATCCTACGCCTTCAACTTTGCAACCTAGCAAAACAAATGCCCAAGAGGATTTTGCCCCTTTCTCTCCAATTGCTATAGCAGCTCCAAAATCTATAGCTCCTCCTACTGAACAAGGATCTTTGAGATGTAGCACTCTCTCTCTAGCCTAGAGGCTACACCGGGCTGCTCATGCTATCGCCAGGCCCTACTGCCAAGCTCTGATACCAGTTGAGAGGACACAACGGAAGCTCAAATGGAGAGAGGGAGCTTGAGAGACACAAGTTTTGGTGGGTGTAGAACACCCTGATCTTCTATGTCATCCATATGTGTGTGTGTGTGTGTGTGTGAGTGTGTGTGCGCGCGTGTGTGTGTGTGTGTGTGTTTGAGTATTATACATAATCGGGGTTAAGGTATAGTGGCCTTTAACCCCCACAGAAAATGCAAAACACGAAAAATGCAAAAATAAAGATGCGGAAATGCAGAAGGTGAAATCCAAAAGTGCAAAAATGCGGAAACAGAAATGCAAAAATGTGAAAATGCTTAAGCAGAAATACATAAATATAGATGCAAAAACATTTAAATGTCGAAATGCGGAAGCAGATATGCAGAAATGCGGAAACGAAAATGTCGAAATGCGAAAATGGAGATGCAAAAATGCTTAAGCAAAAATGCAAAAATGGAGATGTAGAAATGCGGAAATGCGAAAACGGAAATGCATAAATGCAGAAATGAAAATACAAAATGTGAAAACAGAAATGCAAAAATGCAAAAATGCCTTACCTTAAGTAGTTTCCATGCCTTTGCAAGGTTTCATGAACACTGGACATCAGATATGGGAAGGTCGAATGTCCCAATTCCCACGTGCATCCTACATCTACATGAAGGAAAAATATGCATCTAACACCAACATCTATATGTCTGGCTATTGGAACCACACCAAACTTTGCATGGGCCTTACCTTAAGTGCTTTACATGACACTATAAAGTTTCATGACCACCACACATCGAATGTCCCATCAAAAATACAAAAATGTGAAATGAAAATGCAAAAGTACGGAAATGCAGATACGGACATGTAGAAATGGAAATGCAAAAATAAAAATACAGTTGTATGTCTGACTATTGGAACCACTCCAAACTTTGCACAAGCCTTACCTTAAGTGCTTTACATGACCTATAAATTTCATGACCACCGCACATCGAATGTCCCATCGGAATTACAAAAATGTGAAACATAAATGTGAAAATACAAAAATGCAGATACGGACATGCAAAAATGGAAATGCGAAAACAAAAACATAGAAATGGAAATACAAAAATATAAATGCGAAAATGCAAAAACAAAAATGTGGAAATAGAAATGCAAAAATGTGACAACAAAAATGTGGAAATGGAGATGCAAAAATGGCAGATATGCAACAACGAAAATGCAAACATGGAGATGCGAAAACGTGAAAATGCGAAAATGCTTTAGTAATGCAAAAATGGAAATGCGAAAATGAGGCAGGCAGAATGCGAAAATGCAAAAACGGAAATGCAAAAATGCTTAAGCAAAAATACAAAAATTGAGATGCAAAAATGGAGAAATGGAAATGCAAAAATGCCAAAATGCAAAAACGGATATGCGAAAATGCGAAAATAGAAATCTCAAAATGCAAAAATGGAGATGCAAAAATGCTTAAGCAGAAATAAGAAAATGCGAAAATGCAAAAAAACAAGGTGGAAATGGAGATGCGGAAATACGAAAATGGAGATGCATAAATACGAAAACGGAAATGTGGAAATGTGGAAATGGAAATGCAAAAATGCGGAAATGGACGTGTGAAAATGCAAAAATACAGAAATGGAAATGTGGAAACACAGAAATGGAGATGCGAAAATGTGAAAATGGAGATGCAAAAATGCAAAAATGCCTTACCTTAAGTGTTTCCATGCCCTTGCAAGGTTTCATGAACATCAAACATCATATGTGCCACTGGGAAGGTGGAATGCCCCAATTCCCACGTGCATCCTACGTCTACATGAAGGAAAAATACGCATACCAACATATGTATGTCTGACCATTCGAACCATACCAAAATTTGCACAGGCCCTACCTTAAGTGGTTTACTTGACCCTATAAAGTCTCATGACCACTGAACACCAAATGTCCAATCGAAGATGTAGAAATGCGAAAACGAAAATGAGAAAATACGGAAATACGGATGCAAAAATGTGAAAATGGAAATGCGGAAACAAAAATGTAAAAATGTAAATGCGGAAATGAAAATGCAGAGATGGAGATGTGAAGATGCAAAAATGCAAAAATATAGAAACAAAAATGCAGAAGTGCAAAAATAAAAATGTAGAAATACGAAAATGTTTCAGCGAAAATGCGAAATGCGAAAAATGCAAAAATGGAGATCCAGAAATGTCAAAATGCGAAAATACAGAGATGCTTAAGCGGTAATGCAAAAATAGAGATGCGAAAATGCGAAAGGTGGAATGCAAAAATAGAGATGCGAAAATGTGAAAACAGAAATGCAAAAATGCTTATGCAGAAATACAGAAATGGAGATGCGATTAGCTTTGATTTGATTATGGTTATCTGACCTTTTTTAACCATATATAATTTACTTATGAATTTAATCAAGGATGTGGAACAGCCTCCTAGATTAATTTTGTCAAAAAATGAGATGGTCTTTGAAGGATGTCGACTACCCCTTTAAAAAAAATTAATGTCACTATTGGTTATGGACTACCCCCAATATCAGTTAAAGTGGCACACACACATGCTTGCAAAACTATTCGATTTGGCACACTTTTTCGATGTAATTTTTCATTAGCTACTTTAGACTTAGGTAGCCTTTTAATTTCATTGAATATTTAATTTAAAAATTTTATTGTTTAGGTATTCATTTAAATTCATTACTTAAATTCTTATTAAAAATATATTCCTAATAAAAAATTCTTAACTTATTTGCTATTGCATCATTCAATTATGTATTTTTTTACATTGAACTGTTGAGCACGAACCATGTTTTTGTTTCAATCTACTTTAAATACACTTAGGATTTCTTTCACTTTTTAACACTCTTAGTGCTTAAACCCATTAAACATAGGTTTTAAGTGTGCTAGTTAATTGCCATGGGTGAGGTTAACCCCCATTTTTAATGTAGAGTACCCCCCTTTATTTAACATTCATGGGTGTGGTTTACCCTTATTTTCTAAATCATTTTAAATTGTTTAAACCTCAATTACCACTTAGGGCCATGGTTTACCACCCTTCTTTAACTAATGTATTCATGTTTCTCTTCACTCTTGGATGTGGAGTAACCCCTTTTTTTGATTATTTTCACTTTATCAGAGTTATAAACCCCTGCTATGTTCTTAAATTTCTTTAGGGCTCCTATTATGTTAGAATTCCAAAAGGCTTGTTCATGTTCTTTGAAGCGATAACAAGCCAGGGGATACATGCATTACATGTCTACCCAAATTCAACTTCATTGTTCTAACAACTGGTTGGTTTGGATGGTGGCAGGTAAGTGGACCTGGAGATTGGAGCCTGGACTGCCTGATGGATTCGACACATTTGTACTATTTCTTTGATTAAATTTGCAACCTTAATATAAATAAAAATTATATTGCCAATCCTGTTACTCAAGTCAAAGTTTTGTCAATTTTATTTTCTTAAAATTTTCAATCCATTTATTATATGCAACTTTTTATTATTATCCAAATGATTGGATTAATTGTATGGTTCATTTATTGATGGGATTATTAAATCTACACACACACACACACACTTTTTATTTCCTTCAATTACCTTATCCCTGAACTTCCACTCCCACGTCTTTTACCCCTCTTTTCCTTTGTCTTCCCCATTTATCCGCCTCCCTCCTCCCCCCCCCTCCTCTCTCTCTCTCTCTCTCTCTCTCTCTCTCTCTCTCTCTCTCTGTTTTGACGCCCTCATCCTCTTTCATCTTCTTCCCCCTCTCTCTTCAGTCCTCTCTCTAACCTCACCCGAATTTCTCTTATTCTCCCTTAATATTTCATAATTTCTCTCAATTCTCCCCTTTCCCTCCTTTTCCCTATTTACTCTCTAGTTTCTTCATTTTTCCTAATTATTGACTTAGTTCTCCTCTCCCTAATCTAACCACATTCTAAACTACAACCCCTACTAACCTAAATATTCTGCCTAACTACCCCCTCCTCCCCCTTGACTACTCGTTTCTCTAGGTTTAGCTTCTTCAACCGTCTCCTCGACTATTGAGCTCCCGACTATCGATTAGCCCAAGACTTCCTAACTATTTAAACCCCCTACCTTGCCGTATCTCCAACTTGACTACTTACTCGATGGCTACTATACTATTGCTACCCACAAAACATAGCTGCGCGACTATTACCCATTGCACTACCTTCCACTCTTCGTAAACCAATTGTTGCTACCTACGGCTCCCTATTACCCGTTTGCAGTATCGCGTTCAATTATCACCTCGCCCTTTGATTGTTCTCGTCGCTTTGTGGCACCACCTCTCTTAACTTGCCTGCCTACTGGCTTCCATTCCATCCCCTTGACCTCCTTCCTTGTGCTATCTTTGTCACCACCACCTTTTCACAATGGTGACCATGGTTTCTCAATTGCACATACCTTAATTCTAGCCTTTGTTCATTTCCTTCATTTGCCATGTCAACATATAGGTTATTTTTCATTCACTCCCCCCCCCCCTCCGCCCCCCACCGCCCCCCCACCACCACCACACACACACACACATTTTTCATTTCACTCCCCCCCCCCCCCTCCCCTCCCCTCTGAGACTTAAATTCATTAAATTTCATCTCTCCTTTTTTTAGTTTCCTTTCTTTGTTCTAACTTTTTTACCCCTTTATTTTTAAGCCTGAATTTTTCTAATATTAATGCTTTTCTCCCTCTTGACTTGTATTTCTCTCCCCCTCGAATTTTATATCTACCTCCCTTATAATCCTTAACTCTATTTTTTCTTTTCTATAAAATTATACCTATTAATCTAGTATACGGCTCTCACTACGTGAACCCCATCCGTTGCTCTAAGAAGTCTACTAACCTACTACTCCATTACACTACTACATATACTATGATCACCCTTTATTACTTCTTATTATGATCACCCTTTATTACATACTGTGATCACCTTTTATTTCTTCTTACTATTTCTTTATAAACACTCCTAACCTCCCTAACCCTTCATTTAAAAACTCTAAATTAGTCCTTATTTGGCTATTTATTAATATCGCTTTTTTGACTATCTTCCCTCCCCTCATTGATGCTTCATTCTCCTAACCTTTCTAACCCTTCTAATTTGTAAGGGATGGGTCCCCAATGTACACCTAGGCACAGCTCCGAAACCCACAATACGTTTTTTTGCAACGTATTTTTTATGATACCCCTTGATAAATATATTTCTGATAAAAACGTGATTTTAAAATGCCCTCATGTTGAATGCACCTGATTGTCACATTTTACCTCGAAGATTCTATGTAGCACTTTATTGCCACCACTAACACTCTAGCGGTAGGCCTCGCTTTATAAGCACCTTGGGGGAGTTTGAAAAAACTCTAGGGATAGGCATCAGTTTATAAACAAAACATAGCACCTTGGGGGAGTTTGAAAAAACTCGTCTACTCTAATTATTTTCTAGAATATAAAGAGGACAAAACTATAGGAAAAACATGCAAATTCATGCTGAGCAAGGCAAACCACTATGTTTGTGTACAAGTAGAGTTCATGGCCTGATAATCATAGTATTGAATGTTGAAGATTTTGACACAATGGAAACTATGACTTGATTGAAGAGGTCAACATCAACCTTTGCAAGTAGTTTGAGATGTATGTTCTTGCAAAGAGTGGTTTGACGTTGCATTACATCTTGAGCATTGAGAGCAATAGACTAACATGGCAATTTCATGGTTTAGAAGAGGTACATCAACTATGCTTGAGTGACCTAAAAATTTGGATGCAAGCCATTCCCACCCTGACCAAAGACAATACCACACCTTAGAGAGCCATTTCATTTGAAGATCCTAGTATGAAGACTCACAATTGGCAAGCCAATTTATTTGATGATGAAAGTTATGCAATCAAACTTAATAGCCAGTTCAACAATTAGATGCCCACCATCGAAATCGAGCCAGGACATTTTGATATTCAATGCTCCGAGAAAACAAAGTGCACGTGCATGCATGCATGCTCTACTTTTTTACCTCCTTACGTAGTACATATGACCTCAGCAATAGCATATTCCAAGGTCATGCTAAGTATTGACACACAAGTTATTACATCCACGCTAGAAATGCCATGTTTCTCTTAATCTTTCGTATTTTCGAACAAACTTACCTAATCTTACTTGGAAAAAAGGAAACTATAATGTTCCCATGGATAGTCTTAAACTCTTTTTGAAAGATCCAAGTTCTGATGATTATGGCATACAACCCCTCTGACCACATAGCTTTTTTATAGCTCTGGTTCTATTAGCAAACCATTTCGTACCCCTTGGAATAGGCTCAGCATTTGCATAGAGAAACACTTGATTGATAACGGAGGAGGACACCCTAAGGTGATGCCTAAGATTCTTTCGTGTCCCAACCACAAACCCCTTTCACCTAATATCCTCATTGTAAATGAGGGCCAAAGTATTCAGAAGATGCAGTTGTGATGCTTGCATGTTGTTTGTGCCTCATAGAAATCCAGATGCTTCAATAACCTTTGTTTTATGTTCCCTGATCGTTTTCTACCTCTCAGATGTATTAGCCTTGCATTTCATTAAAGACCCCATCCAGATTCTGAACGAACTCAGATTCATTTTCTTCCAAAAACACTTGTACAAGAATGGCATTATTCTTGCAAAGCCATAAGACTATGGGTTATTTTATATCCAGAACTGAGTTGCGAAGTGAAAAAGGAGGCCAGAAAAACAATCATTGAACAGATAAGTCGCAGTTTGTTTTCAATGCTCTGAATGCAGCACCTAAAAAAGAAATTCACAATTGTCTTCTTATTATATTACACCAGAAGTTCTGAGCATTGCTATCAATCTGTTGCATTGTCCAAAGTCGTCCCTCAAGTCATTGACCATGCCTTCCGTTGTCAACAGAAGAGACACCCTTCTGATCACAAGAAACTACAGATCATTCCTGCTGTTGTAAGCTGGGATGAATACACTCTCAGCTTCCTGACCATTATCCCAAATGATCCAAAGCACTATCCAAAATTTCGATTAGCCTGCAATGCGTCCAAAGTCCCAACTTACCTCAAACAAATGTGAAACGAAGAAATTACAAAACAAATTAGTGTCAGAGAATCTATCACACTTCAATTGCAGCATATCGTTCTGCCATGCTGTCCCCTTTTTGTTTCTGAAACTGAACATAGCGCAATGTACTGGCAAAAAAAGCATCCACTACAGGATCTTGGGCAGCATTTTCACTTTGGATTTCTGTGACTATCAGCTCTATAAGACCCTGAATTACATTGCTTGTTATATGTTGGTTGCCATGTTCAAAATAGTACAAGTACCTGTACGAATAAACACCAAAAAAAAAATCCCGTGCTTTATAAAATATTCTTCGAGGACAACTACTTAAGGTGACTAAGCAGGGAGATTAAAAGTAGGACTCCTAGCAGCACTTACTTGTTCAAGATCTCCACAAACAGTGTTATCGGCCCACTACTTCCTTTTGTCACACTAGCCATTTGCTGTGCAGCATTAGCAATCCGTAAAGCTCGTTTCAGGCACAATAAAACCCTGCAAAAATAAAAAAGAGTCTTCAAGAACAAAAAACTAGACGGAAGGAATCAAGAGACTCTTCCTTGCAAATTTATACAAAACTTCTCTTTTGGTTTGTATTCAGAAAAATGTAAATAGGGATCTTGTATACCTAGGTGCTGGTCTCTCTCCCTCTGACACTAAGAACCATTCGAAATGAAATACTTACAGATTCAGAGAATGTGCACATGGTTGTAGGAGTCTTTAGGTAGCAACTAGTATCTCTATCATCCGGGAGATAGAGTAGATAACCATCTGCTATGGTATACTTTTCCTACTTCTGTTCTTGCTCAGTACCAACTATAGGTACTTCACCAACGATAGGTGCAAATACTTCATCTTAGAAAGTATACTACTTTCACCACCTTCTAGTACTCGTTTGTCAAAGTCAATCATCTGTATTCAAACTATAGGGTGATTATCATCAACAGAAATAACCTCCATAGGGTCCCTTTCATCAACTACTTTCCAAATTTCTGAGGAAAGGTGATACTGTTCACAATAAACCTTCAAGGATTGATGAACTCATTATGGAACTGAGTAAAACCCAGCTCATTCACCATAGACGTCTCATTCAATGCATCAGCTACCATATTATATTTTCCTTTAGATGAGTCAACTAGATATCAACTCCTGTCAGCCCACCTGGCCTTTCGACCTTCTAACTAATGTTGATTCCACAACCACTCGAAAGTTTCTTGGTCAAAGAAAATCTCAAACTTAGCATTGCGCAAGTTTTGCATCCATACTTGCAATGCAAGGACAACAGCATAGGTTTCTTTCTCATATGCTGAACAATTTTTCTAAGTTGAGTCTACTTTGGTTGTCCATCTTGGGTCGACAAGGATCCCATAGCTATTACTTGCATCAACTTCAAGTACAAATGACCTTCATGACTTTGAACAGCAACTCACGATAAGGTGCAAGCTTTGAATCAACAATGGGGTCAAGGGGATGAGAGGGAGCTGAGAGAATGACAGAAGGCTAAGAGAGGGGAAGCGGTGAGAAAAGGCTCAGTACGGTCCAAGAGAGGGTTAGGTGTTGAGAGAGGGCAAGGGGGCTGAGAGCTCAAAGAGGTGTGAGAGATAGCTGACAGGTGTGAAAGATGGATGACAGGTTTTGAGGCGCACAGAACACAGGCGGAAGGAGTCCTGCTGCCATTAGGAGAGCCTCAGTAAGGTCCTAGAGAGGGTTAGGTGTTGAGAGAGGGCAACGGGGCTGAGAGCTCAAAGATATGTGAGACAGGTGACAGGCGTGAAAGATGGATGACAGGTTCAAGGTGCACAGAACGCAGGCGGAAGGAGTCGTGGTGCCATGAGTGGGAATATTCTTTGCAGGGTACTTCAAATGATACCCTTCCACTCATTGTGCAGCTATTCAATCATCCGAGAGTTGCATAATTCTCTTCTTGCTGACTCTCGATCCCCTTGATTCTCTTGCTTAAGTATTCTATTACTGCTTTCCCTTGCCCCTTTTACGCACTCCTATCCTGCTATCTTCACCCCCTTCTCAAAACCTACCCCATCCCTTCATTCCATATTCCTAGAAACTTTCCCCCCAAGGAAAATATGCATGCAAATCATAACCTCCATTGTGCTTCCCTGCTTTAATAAAACTGTTTGGGCTATGTGAGAAGCTCAAACTAAATAATCATAATGAAATAAAATAGAAGAATACCGTTCCCCATCACAAATCCCCCCATCATCTTCCACCCAGAACAGATGGGAGCATGCATAAACAGCTCTGCACTGGTCGGGTTTCTTTAGAAGCTTTGCTGAGTACTGCATAGGCAAAAAACAAGAAAACCTGGTAAGTACCATTTCCAATTTGCATACACTAGTAACTACCAGCTACTAAGGATGCAACAGCGACTTACTCCTGTAGCTTTGTGTGTAAGTGTATCTCTGTTCTCAACTCCGAACACATGCATCCTTTGAAGGGTGCCGATAATCAGATGGATGGCTGTAACCTGAGCCTTGGAGTCCTGTGGGAGAATAGTACATCTTCCATAAATCTCTCTTCTCACTCTCACAAAAGATTAAGAATCAACAAGCATGAAAGTAGGTATCTCATATCTAATCAAAAGGTCCGATAAATCCCTAAAACAACTTCACGATGATGAATTCAATCTTCCTTTTGTCCAAAACTAGAAATAAATGAGGACTTCAACATCCATTAAAATCAAATTCAGGGTGTTGTCATCCTCAAGGAAGAAAAGGGAGACAGTCTTTCTCTAGATAAAGCATTGAGCAGCCCACACATTCCAACAAAATTAGCTGCTGCAAAATAGGAGCATTTGTGCCAAAAGCATACTCATACAAATACAGATTTTTCCACATCGTGTACATTTATTATGCTCCAATTACATGAAAACACCAGGAATTTTGATCTGCATGTTCAAACACTTCTTTTGTGGTACTTAGAACTGTGTTGAACCCCTTACAAATAGACCCAAAGTTCACAGTATACAATATGTACCCCGGTTCCTCCATTTCGTTTGGTTTCCAACTTCTTCACTTTTCGACAGCTCTGTTATCGTAAAACAGTCTCTCAGACCCATGAGCAAATTTTATCAAAATCGACTCTTGCTTAATTTCTAAATCGTGCAATAATTTTTACATTCTAGATCATCGATAGATGACTTAACGAGTTGTCCACGTTTTAAACTTGTGGTCTTGGAGACTTTAGTCTCAAACTTATATAGAAAATAATTTCTCCTTGCAGATGACCAGTTGTGGATTTATAATCCTCCTGTCTGCATAGCACTAATTAGGAGTTTCTGTAGAATCTACCAGACAAGTTTTCAGAGCTTTGCTCTCGTCAAGCTGCAAGATTTCTACTGATAGCTGACTTTACATGACTAGGATAACTCAGCACATCAACGCTGCAAAGAACCATGGAGTATTACGGTAGTAGCGAACATAACAAGTTATGTATATCCTCAACTCGAAGACACAAACTAGATGTTAGCAGTCAGCCTTAATATGGCCTTGGAGGCCAGTTATGATGAGTCAATCCTCACTTTGACTTCATAGTCGACACTTGTGATTACTTTGTGGCCTATATTGGCCACCACTTGTACTTTCTTATTATGCATTTGCAAGTACTCTCGTTTCCTCAGCTTGTTGTTTGCTCCCTTGCATTCCATCTCCATATCCAGAGCAGGATTGCTTGCTCCAACCTGCTTCCCCCTTTGCTCAGGTCCCCAGCCAACAGCTCGTCTTTGCATTTCAACAGCTCGTTTTTTTTGTGGTAGCAGCTTGTTTTTGTACTGCACTTGCAGATTCAGCTCCCGGGACAGCTTTGCACAGTCCCAGGATTGTTTCCAGGCCATTTTTGGTCAATTTTGCTGTGATTGCTGCTTCTATTTGCTGGAAAATGGCCTGGAAACAATCCTGGGACTGTGCAAAGCTTGCAAGGATTTCAATTTCACACCCACAGCTTGCAAGGATTTGGGGCATTGCTCCCATTATCTTGCATCGGACCTCGTGCTCTTGCAAGGATTTGGGGTGTTGCTCCCATTATCTTGCATTGGACCTCGTGCTTTGGGACATCAATTTTAGGTTGACTGGAGCAGATCTGCTGTGCATACATTGGTGCAGATTTGTGTAGCACTTAAGCAGGATGGCACTTTGCAGGGAGGTGTTTTCTTCAAGTTTTTGCAGGACATCTTATTGGCAGAACACCTTGTTTTTAGGATAGCATTTGGGGAGCCATTTTTAACTTAGTGTTTGAGCAGCCCTTTGTCGCATTTACAATTGCAGAGCATTGCTGTTATTTTGTTGAGTTGACATTTGCAGAGTTGCAGTCCACTCTTTTGAGCAACTAGCTCATGGCATTGTAGCCTTGAGGCTTTGATATTTGCAGGGCACTTTACTTTTCATTTGCAATGAAAAACTAGGAGTCATTTGGAATGCTTGCTGCTAAGACAAACATGATGGTACCAACTATCCCAGTTGGCTATACTTGGTGCGCCACTAGTTGGTGTCCAGGAACTTTTGGGGAATTGTATCTGGATCAGAGACTAGACCTGACTCTCCAGCAACGGCACCTACCACTACCACAGCCACTACAAGTGGTGCTACAACTACCATTGCCACTTCTGGTTCATCTAGCACTGCTCCTATAGTACCTGCCACATGCTTGCCACACCTAAACAGATTCGTTGGGATCAGAGAGATGCACATGCGCATGCATTGATTGCTATGAATAGAAAAAGGGGCGTTATACCTCACATTCGGTCTTGCACGACAGCCAAGGATGCGTGGGACATTTTGGTCAACCTCTATCAAATACGGAATGAGGCTAGGATTGCCTATTTGCCACACAGCTCACTGGTGTTAAGATGAATGAAGGGGACAGCATGGATGCCTACCTCACATAGATGACGATTATAGAGAGCAGGTCATCAGCGTTGATGAGATTGTCCCAAACACGTAGTAACTATGACACTTGATGGGCACCCTAACTCATAGCAAGGATTTGCTATGACATTGAGGCTAGTCGCCATGGGTAACCTCAACCACTATTCTTTCGATTAGCTTGTTTCCCTACTCTTGCAATAGGAGCAGAGTTGTGAAAGAAGAAACACGACTGCCTCTACTCATGTAGATCAGGCCTTTGCATAGGGGCACAGGAAAAAAAGGGGGGGGGGGGGGATTACAGTATGCCCCAACTTTCATCGGGTACCTAATCATCCTCTTCTCCTGCTGACTGGAAGAAGAAGCACTGTAATTATTGCAAGAAGCCCGTGACGCGTAAGCGCATTGCTTCGGAGAAGGAAAAACAGGTCTTTAAGTCACACACATGCTCTTGCTGTCCATGATCATCCTCATGAGGCAGCAAACTAGGCTCGGGATGAATGGGCATTTGTTGTGACCTACCCCGCAACAAAAGACTTGTCGAGCAGAAAAATCAAACAGAAATGCAAATGGGTAGGTGCATGCTTAAGGGGAAGTCATTGGCCAATAAATTCTAGATGGATGTTGTTATGTGTGCCAACTATGCGTTCAATTGAGCACCCACTTGAGCATTGAAGACCATGACCCCATATCAAGCATGGACAAGCCGCAAGCCTGTAATTTCTCACATGTGGATGTCTGGATCTCTTGCATATGCACATGTACCCTCTTAGCTGAGGCATAGCCTTGAAGATAAGGCCATCAAATGCATTTTCATTGGCTGCAGCTCACAGACCAAAGGATACAGGTTCAAAAACAACCATTAATGGAAGCCTCTAATGTATTTGATTCTATAACACCCTTCACACATTCAGGTGACACTTTGCTCGATATTACTCCAAATGCTTCTAGCTGTTCATACATAGCATCCTCATGTTGCCCATGTTCATCCTGATTTGCAGACACTTCATGATCATGCCATTGATCGAGCAGTTGATGAGGAGCAGGCTGTCATTAGACAGAAGAAAAGAGTTTCAATATGGCTCTTCGATACTCTACAAATAGTAGTCAAGCTAAGCCCTCGGCTGCCCATGCCAGAGGTGCGCAAAAACAAGTGCACGGCAATTTGCTTCACGTTGCTTTGATTGCTACTCTTGTAAGAGGAAGTTCTCTTCATAAGGATGCATTTGATAGCAGAGAATGGATGGATGGCATGAAAGATGAACTTGATTCCATTCATGTAAATGGCACATGGGAGTTGTGTGACTTGCCACCAAGCAAGTGTGCCATAGGCAATAAGTGGGGCTACAAATTGAAGCGGAAAGCTGATGGCAGTGTTGACTCCTACAAAGCTAGCCTTGTTCCAAAAGGTTCTGCCCAACAACATGGCATTGACTTCAAGGAGACATTCGCTCCCACTTCACGCATTACGACCATTTGTTGTGTTATTGCTCTTGCATATCACCAGCATTGGAAGGTCCATCAATTGGACATTACGACCGCTTTCCTTCACGGGATTTAAAGTCTGTTTCACTCAGCCTCCAGAAGTTGAAATTGCAGGTTCTAAAGCTAAGGTATGCCGGCTGACAAAGGCCCTCTATGGTTTGAAGCAGGCACCGCGGAAATGGTATGCCAAGATACATTCTTTTTTGCTATGCCCATAAAGGCCACTCTTTATGGGAGTGAATCAAAATTTCTGATTTTAATTCTTTATGTGGATGACATGCTTATCACTGCCTGGGCCAGACCCTCAGAAAACTGCAGATTTCAAGGCAGATTTGCAGAAATCATTTGCAATGTCTGGTATGGCCAATTACACTACTATTTGGGCATCCAATTTGCTAATGTTGAGGGTGGCGTAATGATGCGTCCATCCAAATATATTGGACAGCCCTTGGCATCCAATTTGCTAATGTTGAGTGGGCCATAATGATGAGTCAATCCAAATATATTGGACAGCTTTTGCAGCGCTTCCAATTCGAGGATTGTAAGATGGTTTGTACTCTATTGGAACCTGGCTTCCGTTTCTCCTAGGAAGATGGGTGTGCCCCATTTGATGCCACTCTTTACCAGCAGGCCATGGGATGCCTTATTTACCTATGTCGTACCCGGCCTGATTTGCGGTATGCCATTTCCCAGTTAAGCAGGTATATGCACAAGGCTGGCACACAGCATTGGCAGGCAATGAAGCGACTCTTCCATTACTTAAGGCCACACACCGTTTGAGGCTGTTCTATAATGATCAATATTCACTAGATTTGCATGCATTCACAGGCAATGAATGGGCAAGTTGTTATGACACCCATGCGTCACACAATGGCAATTGTTTCATGCTTGGCTCTTCATGCAACTGTTGGTTCAGCAAGAAGCATATATCTAGATCAGTCCAGGAACATGCCCAAACTCATTCTCTAAAAACACAACATAGTGCAGTTTCAATCTCATGATAGTCACTCATAAGGTTGAAAACCATGAGGAGGGACTAGCTACTATGACATCCCCACTGACGTCATCAGCGCTCAAGAGTGGGTTTAGACCATAGTATAAACATATGCTCTCACACATACACATTCACAAACCCACACATACTTGAGCATCCAAGCAACCTACAATTGCCACTTCTAGTTGTGAAACTACATACATGGAAACCTTCACAGCTACAGTAGAGTGCGTTTGGCTCCGTAAGTTACTCTCAAATCTTCACGTCAGCCATGACACTTTCTACATCATCGACACTAACAGCAAGAGTGCTTTATCCATTGCAAGTAATCCAATGTTTCACAAGGTACTTTTCCCAATCTCATTTTTGGTCACCACATAGCATTTCAAAAGATCTAACACTGTTGAATTTGCTACTCCACTTTGACCATCTATCTGGCAGTAGAAAGAAGAAAAAAAATTCAAGTTCGCCCCACGTTATCAACTAAAGCTCTTCAGAATAAGTTGGGTCATTTTGGGATCTCGACCATCGACAATAAACTTAGGCATACCATGCTGCTTAAAGATCTGGGCCATAAAAACTTTGGCCATATGATCAGCCTTTATAGTCTTTCGCAACGGAATAAAATGGGCATGTTTTTTAAATTTGTCTATGATTGTCCATATCCCATCATTCCATGTCTTTGAACGTGACAAATCAAAGATAAAGTCCATTGCGATACTTTCCCATGGTGCCTGAGGCACAGGAAGAGGCATTAGTAATACCTAGCCAATAAAAATACCTCTCTAAAGCCTGAGTGGAAGCTGCAATTCCTCTATGCCCAGCAAATGGAGGTGCATGACATTCCTCCAGAATCTTTTGCCTCATATCTCAGGTGATGCATTGACAATCATCCTTCATTAAATACCCCTCTTTCAAGGAATACTGACTTCAAGACTTCCTCTCCTACATTTGCTGCAATATTTCACCAAAATCTGCATCATTGACATATTGCTCCCTCATGTCTTCAAGATCCTCATGATAGGCAATAGTCACATTATTTACCTGGGGTCTTCGAGACAAAGCATCAGCAACTCTGTTATGTGCTTCCGGAGTATGGACAATCTGAAAATGATACATTGACAACATATTTGCCTATTTCATATGTTTCTCTGAGAGCTTAGTCTTTCTCAAGAAGTATTTCAGACTTTGGTGGTTAGTCTTTACAATAAAATCTGCACCCAAGAGATGGTGCTTCCATCTATCAATGGCATGAATCACAGCTAGCAATTTTTTTTCATAGATTCCAAGTGTCTTTCAGCATCCCGTTGTCTCTGGCATTCATAAGCCACTACATGACCATTCTGATGCAATATAGCCCCAATACACTCCCCACAAGCATCACAATCTACATCAAAATGCTGATACAGATCGTGGACTACCAGAATTGGCTCTGTAGCCAGCTTCTCTTTGACAGTGTTGAATGTTGTCTTTTGAGGAAAATCCCCCATCTGAAAGCTGCATTTTTCTTGGTTAAATCATGAAGTGGAACAGCAATATCAGCAAAGTGCCTAATAGATATTCTCTAATAAGAACAGAGATCCACGGACTTCATGCACAGTTTTCAGCTCTGACCATTCTTGGATGGCTTGGATCTTCGGAGGATCCATCTATATTGCATTCTTGGAAATTATGTGCCCCAAGTAGTGGATCTCTTCCAAGAAAAATTCACTTTTCTTGCTATCGCATAGAGCTAATGATTACGCATCTCTTGAGAAACAACAGCAAGGTATTCCCTCTGCTCTTCTTCAGACTTCGAAAAGACTATGATATCATCAAAGAAGGTACCTGTGAAGTGTCTATCTGGACGGACGATGCGATCCATCATCCTGTTAAAGGTAGCCGGGGCATTTGTTAACCCAAAAGGCATTACCAGATACTCATACAGCCCGAATGTAGTGCGAAACGCACAGTATTCTGACTTGATGATAACCACTTTTCAAATCTATTCTGCTGAAAACTGAAGCTCATTGAGCTGATCCAGCACATCATCTATGCGCCGAATCAAGAATCTATTCTTGATGGTCATCTTGTTTAGTGTGCAACAATCAACGCACATACGAAATGAACCATCTTTCTTCTATACAAAGAGTACAGGGAAACAAAACGAAGAGGAGCTGGGCTGAATTAAGCCTTTGAACAGCAAGTCCTATAATCTCCTCTTTGCGTAGCACTAACCCTGTAAGGTGATCTCTTGGGATGCCAAGCATCAGTTCTATACAATGGTCTTTTGGTCTCTCAGGGGGTAACTCCCCTAGCAATGCATCTGAGAAGCAATCTTTAAAATTTTCAAGAAACCGAAAGCTTTCTCTATTAGTATCATTCAAATCAGAATGCACTTCTAAATCTCTTTCGTGAATGAAAATCATGTACGCTGAAACTACAAACTTTATTGCATTGCCAACAGAAACATCAGATACAATTGGCGATGGTCTCCCCTCTACTCTTGGCAACGATATGTTGCGCTTTACTCCTATGTACAAACTCAAGCACTCTTTCAAGAAGAGACAACTTCACTGCTTTATGATGAAACCAAGGCATTCCCAAAACTACATCATGATGTTAAGAGGGGAAATGAAGAAATCCTCTTGATCTACGTAACTCTGTACATGGACACGGAGCTTCCCAATCAAGGAAGTAATAGGTACGTGGTCCCCATGGAACATCTGATCGGCATCTAGGGCATGCCCAACTCTTCGGTCTTTATTCACAACCATAGGGCTTCTTATAGGAAGTTATCAGTAGCCCCTGGATCAAATAGAATAAGTGATTGCTGGTCTCTTATCTTGCCCCATGAAAGCAACACCTCTTTTTCCTCTACATTTGACACTCTTTCCAAGACATCAGGATTTCCACCCACCACCTAGGCGGTACTTGCTTCGAGCCCAAAGCCTCTCAGGACACTTGGCAACCACATCCCCTCTTTGCCACACTTGAAGCATCTTCCCTCTTTTCGCATGACGGCAATCTGTTTAGAGGTAAGCTGCGGTTTCCCTTTATAGGCATTTTGCGCTTGGTTTCCCCTCCACTTTTGAGGCTGGAATTCCCTCCTTTGAGCCTTGGGAAACTCTTTTTGCTCAAACTGGGGCGTGGCTAATTTCTTGTTCTCTATTGTCTTGGCGTAGAGAGAAGCCACAGTAGTGGGATCCTGCATGTGCATCAAACTTGCCACACAGACTACACGAACTATGGCATGTATGCCTTTATGACGCTGGGTATTTGCCCCAGCCTGTATCTTTCGATTAAGACCAGCCCTATACTTCCTTATCTGGGTCTTCTTTAATGGGTGCAATCTGCAGACATGCATCCCAAAACTTTTGGTTATAGATTTCCAATGTGTCCCTATCATCCATACGTAAACTTTCCCAACTTTCCATTTTTTTGGAGCAGAACCCTCTGTGATATCTACACTCCACCATGCAATGACTGTCCCTATCAGCAGATGCAAGCTGACCACGCATAGTTTGAAAGACTCAAAAAAATTTTATGTACCAAATGCTGCATCAAATTGCCTTATAAACTGCATGGCCTTCTCTATATGACCATATTGACCCTTAAAAGTAATAAATCCAATATGCGAAAGAAAAATTTTAAAAAGGGAAAAGAAACTGTTAAAAAAGTATAAATTACGCATTTCTATACACACATTTCAAAATTTCCTTCTTCTATGCAGTAAACGATGATACTTCTCTACACTATCTACTTGAACTCGTGTAATTCGCATATCATTATGAACAATCTCCCTTGATTCAACTCCGGAAACGTTACATAGGTTTCGATGACCCAGAAGAAGAAGATGAAGATGAAGAGGTGGAACTGGAAGAAGAGGAGGAAGAACTTGGAGATCTGTGAGATGTCTGGCCTTCTTCTTCCTAGAATGTAACCTCTCTTTAGAGTCATATACCTAGATGAATCCATGAACATTCCCAAACTCATCCTTTAAAAACACAACATAGTGCAGTTTCAATCTCATGATAGTGACTCATAAGATTGAAAACCATAAATTCCATCACGCATAGCAGGGACTAGCTACTAAGACATCCCCACTAATGTCATTAGCGCCCAACAGTGGGTGTAGACCATGGTATAAAAATATGCTCTCACACATACAAATCCACACACCCACACATACTTGAGCATCCATTTATACAAAGTCTTCATACTAAGTTTCTATCGGCACTTCGGAGGTGAAGGACAAACTTAGGCACAACAAAGGCTAGCACTAAAGGAGGAGGCTAATCAAAAACTAGTCCAAAATTCTGCAACCCTTCAGTGTCCCCACCAAATGAAATGGCGTGTTTTGAAGAAGCCATCAATGCAAGCTTACCGTCTTTCTACTCAAGCTAAAAATCCCTCAAGAAGAGGTATACTGCAAAGTGGTAAATTTGCCCTAACTTGTGCCAAATGCTTGTTTTCTTTTCAAAGCATGTGATCACCCTGGCCTTGGATTGTCTCAAAGCTAATCATTGTGCTCTGCCTTTTTTCATTGTTCGACAAGATGCATATTTTGTGAGCTCCCCATTCAACAAGGATATGCACACTTCATCTTTTTAAAGAGATGTTGCTTATGTTCTATTTGTTTTTTGATAGCTCAAAACTGACAAATAAGGATTGTCTATGCATGCCAGGTCAGCACACCACATCAGCACTGCACATCAGTGTTGCCATGTCAGTAGTGTCACATTTCTGCCGGGTGTCTGCCATGTCAGTGTCTTGTAAATCAGTTGACTAGAGTGTCATAAGGTGGTCCAATTAAGCAAACCGGTTGTTAGATGTTATGTCAAAATAATGGCGTACGCGACTCTCGTCGAGCAATCGCAAGATCTTGCTTGGCCTTCCGTCAATTGGTAGTCATCTGATCAAGCGGTGCGTGCACGCGCGCGCGTGTAAAAAGTTGTAGGCTTATGCAATCACTGATGTCGAAAAGACTCACGCTCGAAAATTCATGTACGGACTTGGCCATCAAAATGGTTTGCTATACGCAATTTTCAATCACGAGACCCTAGTGGGTCTTACCGTCAACTCCTAGTTACTTGGCCAGGCTAGCATAGAAAAGCAGAGCCTATGCTCTCATGTGCTTTGTTCACATAGCCTAGCATTGAACATTCGCCAAGATGGCGTTATGCGACAAAACTTTATGCCTCCTTCACCCTTCATTTGTATTGCATGCAATTCTATCTAATTACAGGTGGCATCGAATATGTTGCAACGTGGCTCAAGATTTCTTTGCACTACATTTCTTTTCAATCTTCCTCTTTAAATCGTCACCACCACAAAAGGTGTTGAAGCTGGCTCTGATACCAATGAAACCTATAGGTACTTTATTATACCAGTGCAATCGTCAGGTACTTCAGCAATGAAATCCACATACAATCTCTCTCCCCCCCTCTCTCTCTGTTCTCTCTGCACAGCACTAGGGCACAGGACAATAGTCAGGCAGGACCCCTCCGAAAGGCTCTTCTTTCACAGAGGAAATCCAAGTACAAAGACTTCTACAGTTTGTGGTTGCTTACAAAACGCAAACAAAGGAGATCAGGTCTCCTATCATGGCAGGTGCCATGTGTCATAATTCTATTTACATGCCAAAGTAGTTGGTAGCTGTCGAGGCTTCTATAACTTGGGGTGACATGCTGATATAGAGTCCCCTTGTAGGGGGGCCTTGGCCTTCCTTCAAAAGAGGGCATTTTACCCCACTTGGTACATGCAGCAAATTAATAAAGAATACCACCATGGCACCCATTCAATGTTAGTGCTTGCATGTAAAATACTAATCCTAGTCACTAAGGGCGTCCACACTAAAGAAAAGTGCACACATTGGTTGGCCAAGGTCAACCCTCTTTATCATAATGAAGGGACTTTGACCGACAATCGAGGTTGGACTGTCTTGGTTGATTGAAGTCAACCGTCTTGGCCTAAGCCAAATCTCCCTGACCAAGGTCAAGCCTTCTTGACCGAGTCGAGTGTCTTTGACCGAAGTCAATACTTTGACCAATTAGAAAGACTCTTTATAACGAACGCTTTAAGTATGATCAAATTAAAGGTCAACTTTATACTTTGCTTGGAATATTTATAGCTTGGTGACAATATCCATCTTAGACGAATAAATGCAACCATGATATAGTTTCCAAGTATAGCTTAAATATATCCAAGATACTTCAGCCATACCATGGAGGGGGGTTTGTTAGCACTTAGGCTTGGTATAGCATTGTAGGCCAGTTAGGACCCATCAAGCCTTAGGTAAGACATCATTGGTCAACACTTGTGGTTGACTTTGGGACCTATATTGGCCACCACTTGTACTTTTCATTATCCATTTGCAAGTACTCTTGTTTCCTCAACTTGTTGTTTCTCCCTTGCGTTCCATCTCCATTCCATTGCTCCCCTCATCTAACAGACTGTACAATGTGTTGGGCTTCGTATGGTACTTGCAGATCCTCATGTCAGCCAAGACACTTCTACTATCATCTACAGACTACACTAACAACTAGAATGCTTCAGTAGTTGCGCATAATCTAATGTCTCATGCGCGTACGACGTACATTGAGATACACTATCATTATGTTTGAGAACGACTGTCCACTGGAGACAGTCAGTTGTCCTACATTCCCACGAAGGATCAATTAGCAAATCTCTTCACAAAGGCTCTACCACAACCCAAGTTCAAAGCTTTTCGTTATGCCTTACACTTGGCACTATTTATTACTTGATGTTGATCTCTGTACTATCATAGGTTGCTATATCCATCTTGGACGAATATGTGCAACCATGATATAGCTTCCAGGTATACAATACTTCAACCATACCATGGGGGGTTTGTCAGCACTTAGTCCTAGTATGTCCTTGGAGGCAGTTAGGATTTTGCAAGTACTCGTGTTCCTTCAGCTTGTTGTCAGCCTCCTTGCATTCCATTCCACTCCACCGCTCCCCACACCCAACACTAGAGATCTTCTTGAGGACTAGATTTTTTTTTTTTCCAAAAAAGAGACTTCTATTAAGTAAGAAAGAAACCCGCTAGAGCAAGCTCTGTGCGGAAATACACCATGCTAAGCATGCAATAAAAAACACCTAAGAGGAATGAGGTAGAAACAAACCAAGGCTGAGGCTCAAAATGCCATCTCAACCCTGTAGAAGTCTCAGCAAAGAAGGGAGAGTCTCTCCAATCTCTGAGAAAAGTAACTCTCCTGGAGGAGGCTGCTCGAGATGATCCCTGCATGGTCACCCAAATGGCCATCATAGTGTGTATCGTATCTGTCCAAGTACTGGCCAAGATCTGAGAAGGGTGAACCTGAGAACCCTCCAAAGCCTCAGTGCATTTGGCTCTCCAAATGTGCGATGCTGCAATGCTAGCTAGGATCTCCCATGGAGAGTCGACCGAGGAGTGAGCAGCCCTGAAAAGAGTGGCCGGAACATCCTCTAGAGAGCACGACTCCACAAGGTGTCGTCGGATGTGAAGAGCCCAAGAGGAATCAAGTCTCTCAAAAAATACTTGGGGCCCTGAAAGAGTAAGCCAAGCCACTAATCCCCAGGTCATATAGAAAGGTAGGCGAACAAAAGTGCTGAAAAGTCTTGCAATCCCCTTCCATATGATTCTCGCATGTCTGCAATCCCAAAGGCAGTGCTGTATTGTCTCCAAAGCAGAAAGGCAGAGAGGGCAAGAAGGATCAGCTCCGAACTTGGACCTCCAATGGTTTACTACTATCCCACCATGAATAGAAAGCCAAAAGAAGAGAGTGATTTTTCTATTCTAGTGGGATTTCCAGAGTCTCTGCCAAAAAAATTTCTGCAAGTCAGCAAGAATCTGAAAGTTCTCCCAATGATGAGCTCTGGTGGGCCTCCAACCCCTACAGCTGAGCTGGAATTTCCTGGCATTACTGACCGTGTAACGAAAGAAGGGGATGCCCTTCTCTTGGAGCCCTTCATCTATCCATTCCCATTCCCCAGGGTCCCACTGAAAAAACTTAATTGAGGACCAGATTTGATGGAACATATACCTAGAATCCAAGAACATTCCCAAGCTCAATCTCTAAAAACACAACACAGTGCAGTTTCAATCTCATGAATCATGATAGTCACTCATAAGGTTGAAAAGAAAACCATAAACTCCATCACGCATACCAGGGACGACATAGTCCATGGAGAGCAAGAATTTTTGACTTCCTCATAGAGGGGCCCAAATAATAAGCAGAGGCATGTCTATGTGAAGGCAGAATTTATGACCTGGCCAGTCAACTTTGCATGAGAGATTAGAAGTCCCTATAGGATATCTCAATGTCAATAAATGAGATTCGGTCTCTACCAGAAAGCTCACTGCAGTTGACTGCGGAGCCCTCACTAGATCATCCATTTTCATAGCTGTCACTTGGCCAGGTGCCCCAGCTGCTAAAATAGGAAACAGTTATTTTAATTATCAATGCTAACAATTATAGCATGTAATTGTCCTTTATTAAATCAAAGTCCAGTTACAAATCAATACTTGGATAGGAGAATTTTCAAATACTGTGGATGTATGGCATTTAAACATATGATTGCCAAGAGCACAACGCCAAAACATGAAAGACACAGATAAGGATGCAATGCAGTGTTGCAAGCTTTGAACTTACTGAAATCTCTTCCTCATACAGTACAAAGGCTTGCGTAAAGAACTCATATGCAACTGGCTCCAGATCACAATCATTAGCAGCCTGCATCATATTGGACACGTAAAATACTGCAATTTAAGACAATGAATATAAAAAATTCCCATCTCGTTTCACCTCAGCTTTTCCCACTTCTAATTGATAAATGTATAGATACTGTGGACAAGCAAGAGAAAAGCCAAACACTGATTATATGCTATTTTTACAATCCAAGGTGAAACATCCACGATCCAAACCACACATTGAAAATACTTTGCCAACATTGGTTACCTCCGCACACTGCAAATATAGACGTAAAGCCAGTTCTGGCGCTGGCACAGAGGACAGTGCTTCCACAGTCTGCAATAACGTTTTGAACACACAAATGTCCATACTCAGAAGACAGGTTGGAAAAAGGTTATAATATAGTTAAAACAGGAAAAAAGGTATTAATACCAAGCCTGGATTTAGTCTCGAAAGTATAAGAATACATTTTAGTAGCATGATCCTACTATTCCTTGCTAGAGTAACATGAAAGCATTAAGAAGGCCTCCATCCTCAACTGAACAGCAATGTCTGTTGCAGTAGAGGCCAAATTCTTAAGCCATTAAATGGAACCTTCAATGTGTTCCCTCACTCAGCAACCTTCAAAACTCAGACAGCGTATTGTACCATTGGCTAGCTTGATTGAGGAAAATGTTATGCAAAATCATACACAATAAAGCAAACACTCCAACCATCCATGAATGGAGACTATCCACCTGACTTATTTGAGATTGCAGGATAGACATGTGTCAAAAACTCAACAAATGGAAACTAACCAACTGACGTATTTGAGATTGCAGGACAGACGTGTGTCTAGAAAAAGAGGCATGATCACCTGGCAGAGATCGGGAAACATAAGTACAAACAGTACACTAGTGAACCAAACAGAAGGCCACTGGAAAATGAGCCATTTGTGGAGGCACAGATTGCGAGCATGCCATCTGCCATCGAGGAGACGTCCAGATAGGAGACGTCCAGATGGGTCGACGTAGCCAAACGGGAACTTGCAAGGGTAACCATTTCGGCTACCCTCCTGGAGCAGCAGCAAAGAGCCAGCAAGGCTCTCTACCGATGGCAAATGCGCAGACCTTTGTGACCACTACCCTAGGGGCGACTGAGCATAGGATTGAGAGAGCATGGTAGGTTGGGAGGGACCCCAATCGAGAGCAGCACCTTATCATATGGTTCCATGACGCCCAGGCACGACTTTCGGCTTTACGTCGTAGGTCAGCCTTACGAGACCAGCCAGCGATCTCCATGGACGAGGACCTCACTCCACTACAGGTTGAGGAGAGGCGTTTTCTGTTGCAGCAGCGGGATCAAGCCCACAAGGAGGGAAAGTGGGCAGTAGTACAAGATGGATGACTCCTTACAGGTCCCCGTCGGGGCGTAATGTTTTAATTTGTCAAACAATCATGAAACAATAGTTGATGCGCCACATGCTCAAAGAGCTTAAATCCAAGAGGTGCCACAAAGCAAGATAGAATTTTCAAGACCAACTGACCTTAGAATCCATGTAAAGGCGATGGTCCCATTTAAGCCTACATATGTTGGACATCTCAAAGAATTCCACTTAAGCCTACATATGTTGGACATCTCAAAGAATTCCACTTGAATGGACCAAATAATCTGCCAACCCAAACTCTAAAAATGCACATAGAAATCACAAGTGAGATAATATATATTGCATTGTAGAGCTTTTGTGGGACCAGGTGGCACTAGGGTGGATAAAGAACGTCGTGCAGGGCTATTGGAAAGTAAGGTGCAGCTCGCCTAATGTTTTACTTCTTATTTGATAAAAAGTCAAATTAATTACTATAAACTTGACCTGCAAAGTAGGATTTTCCTTGCAGGAATTAGACTAACATATAATTTAGATAAGGCATGGTCTAGTGATCACTTATGTCCTCTTGCAGATCACATTAGCTTCCCAATTGGAAAAATAATACACGTAGATCCATAGTAGCATGCAAACCCAACACTAATGGTATTGTTAATGCAACACTAACACTGCTATTGACAAGAAAATCAACATATCAAGTAAAGGACAGCAGGGTGATAGTCATAGTGATGCATCTACCCCATCAAGAGCTCCAATTGGAATACCTTGCACATGACTAGGATACTTTTACTTACTATACCCATCCTTGAAGGGACCCCATAGATCGTGGTGAGCGTATTGAGATGATTCCCATGTAGTGGGAGACTATGTTTTGAGCGAGTAGCTTCTCAAAAAGTCAACTTCCCAAGATCAAAAGATATGACTCCATTGCCAAACTAGAGTATATTAATTCCACCCAAAGATAGCGTCTTCTCATTGCCCAAGGTAGATCTATCAAAAGTTACGTTTCCTTGCTAGATTAGAGTGATACTAATAGTAGCATGAATTAATTGGCTCCTTTTTTACTCCCCATTCAAGTTTAGAGCTTATAAGGCACAAAGTGTCAGTGACAACTACGACTAAGCAAGGTGGAGTGAATGCATGATGCCTCTCGTTGCTTGCATCATTCTATTAAACATTTAGTTTTGGGACAATGCAAATAAAGCTCACATGCTTTTAGAACGCAAGGTGTTTGTTTGTATGTGGCATAGTACCGCTCACTTATTAGAATATTTCTTGTCTATTCTACAAAATAAGAAGCCACTCTTACCTTTAGATTCTTACGGCTAGAAACTATTGGCAACAATGTACACATACATAAGCATAAAGGGACTGACACCTATGGTTACATGCTTATTGTGATACATGCAAATCAATAATCCATTGTGTACAAATATACTTGCCATCACACCATATAGCATTGAACATAGTACACTACACCAAGAAAAAATCAATTGAATAGGCAATCTAAATTGTTGAAAGCTCCCAACTTATGCATAACATTCTATATAGCGACCTTTTGCATGCATCCTCTAGCATACTCCCATTCTTCCATTGTGATATGCATCCCCTCGTCTCTCTCTGCTCTCTGTGCCTAAAAGCATATCTTCCATAATCTCATAGGTTCGTACCATCCAATTCAAGAGGATCTGGCGAGCTCATTGTCACAATAGTCTCAACACAGATTGCCAAATGATGTGCGATGAATTTAGTATCACAATCTCTAAGCACGATATGTATAGCTACATGTATGTATAGCCACGTGAAGGGAAATTTGTATATGTATACATACTTGTATCTATTTAGAGGCGCCCTCTCACAGCTTTCATACACTATCAAAATAAATGAAATCACACAGATATTTCAATTTTCATGAAACTATTCATATTCATCGTTTCTTCACTCATAAATAGGCAGACCAAGTGCTCTACAGTTGTCACATTTTTGTAAAGAAGAAACACTTCAGCCTTCATCATCTAAAAATGTTATCTATTATTCAAATACTACAACCAACGGCTCTACCACAAGTACTCTATCAAGCTTCCGCCCAGGGCTCTAGAGTACAAACCTGATGTAAAAACTGGAAAACCTTCTGCGAAGAGACTGCACCTTCCTCTGCTTCACTCTCTCCTTGTAGTAATCTGACAAGCTGCACACCATGAATTCAACTATTCAAATGCATTCTATCTCAGAGACAGGAGAAGCACCTAGGTGAGCAAATAATTCATCAACATAACTCTAGCAAGATTTTGAAATACCTTCAGAGCAGAAAAAATGAGAGGAGGCAAGGTGTAGCCAAGCCTCTTTGGTCCACCTTCCAAGAAGTGCTTCCTTGCGGAGGTAAGGATCTGAAAAACAGAATTGATTTTTGAATTCAAAATGCAATAATACAGGACAGAAAGAAACTTGGACGAGAGACTATGTAACCCTTGGTGCAACCGTAAGTATCCCTTTCCCTATCTTCAGCACAATTGTTTGACATATTGATTTTGAGGTTTGCCCTTTCGAATTTTGACATCTGAGCAATATCAACCACCTTTGAGCTTGTTGTCGTCTGTGTTGCGGCTGCATGCAAGCTCCTTAGGCCTTGCTTCTTCCCATAATGCTTCCACATCTCACATTCTACACTTCCTATTTTCACCAATCCTTGTTTTTCATAGGACTCCTTTACCCTAACGAATCATCCCTCCAAGGAAATATAAACCATGTAAAATATACCACACCCATTCGCCTGTATATCTTTTGTCTACAGTTACATCAAATAATCTCAATTGATCCAGGAACATACTCTCCTTTTTTTTTTTTAAAGCATGATTCCTCATGATAGTCAACCACAACATTGAAAACTATTAAAACTCCATGGATGTACAAATTAGCTGGCCATGCATTATACCTCAAAGGATCCCTGCTTTGTTAAGCTTTTGTAATAGGATGTGCTAATGTTAATGCTGTATAACGGGTATCTGGCCATATCTATTGGTGACCTCATCAGCTGCTCCCTTTAGCTGAGGATCTATAGGTAAAAATTATGTCCATTCCAAATACATTCTTTACTCATCAATATATAAAGAGTTCTTCTTCAGCTTTCTCATAACGAAGAAAAATGTATACAGATCTCAATGCAAGGCCTTGACAAAGTTTTGCCTGTGAACAGCTTTCGAAATCTTTCAGCTTAAGTTAGCACAACATTATGGGATTCAGCGCTACAAGTTTCTTCACAAGATACAATGTCCAGATGGTTTAAAGATAAACTGTAGATACACCATGTAACCCCAAACGCTTATGCTTCTATAATTTACTCATATTAGTCAATCTTTCAAAAATCTTTGAAATTTTCCATCTCAACAACATTCATTAGCGTTGCCAACTTTACCTTAAACATCTCATCGTTGTCATTGTTCACTAACATATGTACAAGCCGAGCTACCAAATTTTGTTCCTCCTTAAAGTCTTCCTCATCAAGCTGTCACAATAGCAACAATAAGTGAGACTAGACCCTTCTTCCTCAAAAGCATTTTTTGAAGGGCACAGCCAATCTGTCCTAATCACATGGATATGACGACAAACACAGGAATGCAGGAACCCGAATGGGAGCATGATACCTTGGAAACACACAAAAAACCAAGTTTTAGTTTTAAAAAAGAAAGGGGGGAACCATTGTAGACTCTCAAGTAATGACTGAGGACGGTAGTGCGTAAAGTAGGACTCTATCGTTTTTTATTTTATTCCATTTTATGTTCTTTGAAGAAAAGAACAGGCAAAGTGGGGGAGGGGAGAGGAGGGGAGATCCTAGGTCACCTCTTTGGACTCACTTGTTCTAGACTGTAGTATTGACTATATATACAAGTCCACCTTGATCTATTCGCATGGTTTGCGAGAGAGAGAGAGAGAGAGAGATCTCTGAATATACAAAGCCCAAACAGGCTGAAAACTGAAGCTCCTCCACACCAATATCTGGAAACCACCCTCTCCCTCCACTGGATTCCAGTAGCCTTCCTTGCACAACTTCTGAGACCGGAGGTGAACAAAAAAATGTGCCACACTGCACACTGCTTGATCAATCTGGCACTCTTCAACTGCCACGTGGATGCACTTCTGCACGTGGCTGCTGCCACATCATTTGTCACCTTGTATTGGACAGCAAACGTCTGTCCCGACATGCAGCCCCATCCAATTATCAAAATGGGAGGCTGCTAACATGCTCCTCACTTCTCTATGGGGGCCTTACAGATGTGCAACTGAGCTATGGTAAAAGATTACAGTGGGTCAAGCGTTCATCTTCAACAATTACAGCTGGCCTATGGCCACTTGTGTAAGGAGATACATGCAAAACTGCTCTTATCATGCATAGAGCTGTGTGCAAGGAAAACCTGGATGAAAAGAGCAGAAACCAATAGACACGAGTGGACATGAGAACAAACAAAAGTTAAGTGCTAAAGACAAGTACTTCTAATTACTCTGTCATGCAAATAGAGCTGACAGCTCCTCTCTCTCTCTCTCTCTCTCTCTCTCTCTCTCCCCCCTAAATTGGAGGGTAATGCAAAATAGGGTATTGTGTTGCCTCAGTAAGAGGTCTTGCTGGCAAAAGAAAACGTTCAACTGAAAACTAAACTTCAAGAACTTGAAGAGAGGCTCCAGGAGGTCTACACAAACACACTAACCCAGAAGCAGTTGCTAACCCACAACTGATTTCCACAGTTGATAAGCTGATTAGTACACAGATGGCGGACATGTAAAAAACAAGTAGCAGGAGAAGTTAAAAGCACATTGGGTTCATGTGTGCAAAAAGAAATCAAAGACCCAAGAGACAAGGGAATGCATTAACAATCAGGATAGGGGGCTTACTGAGGGGTGGTATAAGAATGAGGAGACATTTGATGAGACCTACACACGGATTCACATAGCAACACCGGGCGTCAACTAATATGAAGATCAAACTAAATGGCACTCACGTCCATATACTCAGACAATCCAATATCCTGAAGGGTACAAAAGTGTGGATAGCAAAGAAGCTCACTCGAGCCCAATAGAGCAACAAGTTAGCAAAGGTGAAGGCAGCCTGCATGGACGGCAAATGGGCAGTTTATCATAAAGGCAACGTCATCTTTGAAAGACTGGAATATAGCAAGTTGTGGGCAGGTAGCTAGGCTGATGCAATTGGGAGAGTCACCACCGTTTGCATGTTGTGAAATGAGATCTCCAGACACAAGCATGAAAACAGAACTTCCGACCTCAACAACTAACTATACAAGAAGAGAACAGGTTATGCCTAAGACTTTCTGTCAAGTAATGGGAGAAAATATAGCGTTAAATAAAGCATGTGAACCCCTTCACCTCTTTAATTATCGAAAAGCCTTACCTCATCCAGTGGAGGAGCACCTTCACTATCCTTGATAATCTCTTTGAGAAGCTCAAAGAGTGCTTCCACCTGTAAAGGTTTAGACCTTTCAGTGATATGAGAAATTCCTAATCAAAGGTCCTACCGCACACAAACAACCAAAATGCCAATCCCACCTTGTCTGCTGTTGTAATCAAAGTACTGTTTTTCATTATACTTTGGATAATGACTACTGCCATGACTTTATTTGTTCCATAGTCAAGATGCTCCATAACCTTGGGATAGTTTGTAATTGTCAATACAGTCACTACGTTACTATATTTCTCCAGAGGAGCGCTTAAGAGAGCGACAATCTGTTTGGTTGCTTTACTGTCCTTCACCTTACCAATTCCCTCAAGCTTCTTAACACATGCACCCTGCAACAGGACACAACCAGAATTATGTGAATAAGAAAATGCAACCTTCCAGACCACAATTGATGTTTAAAACAAAGTGTCAGATTACATGTTTTCCAGTACAATCCCTTACCAGCACTTGATCCACATAATCTAGTCTATCCACATGAACTCGTAATGTAAAAGTAAGCAAAGACACATGCAGACCAACAGCACCAACCAATGGCATATCAGGCTGAGCCTCTATCACCTGCCACACAATTGAAACCGATATTAACAAGAGAAGCATAAGTTTCACAAGGTCTAAATAATCCATTATATGAAACAAATTGGCTACTAGAACCTAAATACAAGCAGATTAACATTTTGTCTCTATTGTATATATGGAGGAACAAATACAAGCCCAAACTTTGTACATCATTGCTGGAAAGCTTGCCAGAGAATTGCATTCAAAACAAGATGATATTAATTTTGTCTCATTTAGATTGCTATACTAAATTACAATACCCTCTGCTGCTGGAGTCTATCTTCGCACTCTGAGTTGGCGATTATCATGCAGGTTAGAGCATTTCAGATTTTTATACCGATATAAATCCACAATTTGCAGATTTCCATCTTGATTCTTAATGTTGTGCATATCCATGGCTTCATAGGAAAATGTGCATGTGTGATGCTCTAGTCTAGATAGTATCACCTCATAAGGGTGAGTCCGCATTATGCTTTAGAGGACCGACATTTATTTGTGTTGCATTTTATGTTATATGATCAAAAGGTTTTAATGCCAAGGTCATCGGTGAGGGTGAATGGCACGGAATAGATAGATCTGAGGCCAAAGGCCTTGGTGCACATAATTGTGAAATGTGCCTAGGGGCAAATCGATTAAATGTATCCCAAGAAGGGGTAAAATGGTGCATCAAAGATAGGCCTTGTAAATGCAACATGTGGCTCCTAGATCTTTCTAGTTAGTGGAGTTCGCTGCAAGTGATGAATTTTTCCAAACACTGTGTGCTTGATTGAAATTTGGGACAGACTATCACCAAAGGTCGTGAATATGGGGATTTCTTTGTGTTTCATTTATATTGTAGCATTCGAGCTATCAGGCAGCAGTTAGTAAACAAATGAAGGATTTGAAGCAATTGATTATCCTAGTGGTGAGTCTAGCGATGTGGTGACGAGTTTTGCATGTTGTGGTTTGTATACCTTTTCACACCATTTCACCCTTGCTTGGCAAGGTCCTATGACCTGTTTTCAATTAGCAAATGTAAACGAAAGAGAGTAGTGACGTAGCAATCTAATCAACGATGAAATTTGCAGTAGATTGGCAGGCTTGATTGTGGTGGCATAGTGTGTTGCATTCAAAACAGAATTTCAAGCAATTTCATCCTTTCCCGGTAAAGTCCTATGAGCTGTTCTGAATCAGAACGTGTAAACAATGGAGAGTAGTTACATAACGATCTGATCAACAATGAAATTTGCAGCGAATTGGCAGGTTTGATTGCAGTGGCACAGAGAAAACGATTGCTTGGAATAGCAAAAAATTCAAGATTTGGGGTTTCCATCAGTCATGGCGGAATCCTGTTTTTCCATTAGTGAATAGACGTTCTAGGACAAAAAACCAGTTTTGAGGTGATTTTGGGAGGTTTTCACCATTTTGGGATGCCATGACGTGCAAATAAAGCAATATGGAAGCTGCGCACAAGAGGAATCAGACCAAGTAGCTATCTATTCCCTCTTGAATTCACTGTTTGAGTTTTGGAATTTTTTTAGTTCTCAACTCACAATCGTTGGGTGTTTGCAGTCATTTTGGGTTGCAGATATTTTCCTTGTATAGGGAAAGTTTTTGTATGAATTTACAGCTTTCTAGTTTGGCATTTTGGATAGTGTGCATTTGTAGTTCCCAAGTTGTAGTCTTTGGGTGTTTGCGATTATTTTGGGTTGCAGGTATTGTTGGGATAGAATAGGAGACCTCCCCAATTCTGAGCCCCCATATGAGGAGTGCATCGGGGGGTGGATCATAGAGTAATAATAGGCATGGGGCTGCCACATAAGCAGTACATGAGCTGTCATGTGGGCAGCAGAGAGAATGTGGAAGTACCTGGCAGAGGAGATCCACCATGGAGGCCACATCTAGATCCAGATGCTGTCCACACACGGACAGGACAGAAATGCACAGGAAAAAAGCAGTTCGGCGAAGATTTTTGGACCCTATGGGCAGGTTTGACGCAAAGGATACTGCCTAGGCCAATGGATTGAAGCCATGTGGCCAGGCAGGGCCCCATAGTAAGCTTCATATTAAGCCTTGGTCTTGGTTCTGTTGAGGATGTGAACAACAGTGTTCACGGCTTCACCGTAGTAGACTTTCCAAAGACTTCTCCATCGCAACATGGTCAAACCTGTCTCTGTGATGGTCTGTGCTTTTGTTCAGCAACGCCATTCTGCTAAGATGTGCAAGCTGTAGTAAGTTGCCGCTTCGTGCAAAATCCATTGAACTCGATAGAAGTTGGCCAGGCAATATACGCAGGTCATTCGACTGAAATCACCCACAAATAAAAGAGAATAATATGAACCTGCGAATGAATTTGTTGACATTGGGCCGTAGATGTCGGAGTGAACCAACTCTAGCCGCTTCTTGGCCTGTGATGAGGCCTGTAGTGGAAACTTGTCCATGTGTTGCTTGCCCTCCATGCAAGCCTACAAACACGATCATTGCCCTCCAAAAAAGCCCTACAAACAAGATCATTGCATGCAACCGGTGGAAGTCCATCCACCATCTTGGACCTCTACATCTCGACCACAATGCCATAATTGATGTGACCGACCCGCTCATGCCATAATTTCGATCTACCGTGGTCCCGATGCACCAACAAAGCGTTAAGCCCATATAGCCCATGCTCCTCCACTTGGATGTGACATTGACTTTACCGTTGTCGAATAGGACCGATGTCCATTTGGCTGATAGACAAAAGATTCTTGCACAAAGTCGGTACATAGAGTAGACCGAAAATCAGCTCCTCCTCTCCTACAGTCGTGATGAATGTGATACTACCAACACCCTTCATAGGGCATGTCCGGTTATACCTCACAATTACCTTGGAGTCAGGATGTGTACCCTCCATGATCTTGAACCAATCTTTCCTCTTAGACATGTGCTTCCAAGCTTTATTGTCCACATACCAACCTTCCTTGCCTTCGCTCATTATGTAGGCTAAGCAGTACTCAATAATGATAAAGAGTGCGCCAGTAGTGCCGATTCAATCTTTGACTCCTCCTTGGCCTTGGACTCCTTCCGCTAGAGGTCTGCCTTCTTCTTGCGGCATTTTTTAGTTGAGTGACCAAGCTTCTCGCACTAGAAGCATTTCATCTTCTACTTTTTCTCTGCATCCTCAGTCTTGTTGTTCTCTTGTCATGACAGGACTTGCCGTTTCTCGGGTTGTCCCTCGCCACAAGTGCTTTCTCGTCCGATTGAGTAGTTTCTCCCGAGCCTCCTCTCACAGCAATAAAGGGCCAAGCTCTTCGAACATGAGAGGCTTGGTCCTCTGTCCCACATTGACTGTCGTCACGAAGCTCTTGAAACTCGTGAAATGTCAACAATACCAGACGACTTGAGTCTACCTTCTGACAAACTGCGGCGAGCTAGTCCCTCACCACCTTGACTTTTGTCAGATGGTCATGAACATTGACTCCCTCACTCATATCTAGATTGTACAACTGATGCTGGAGAGTGATGATCTGAGACGTGTATATGTTTCATACAGATCCTTCGATATGACGCACGCCTCTACAAACGTCTCCGCCATCTGAATATGGAAAATTACTATGCATGCCATCGTCCCTATCAACATGGCTAGGTCCTAGGCATCCTTCTCTTTCCACGCCGCGAGATCTTTTGCATCTACTCAAAATTCTTTTCTTCTTGTCCAGTACATCCTCCGGCCTTTCGTCAATACCCATCACGAGCTTTCAAGTTTCCGAGCCACAAGATGGCTCCGGATCTTCACCTTCCATGTGGGATAGTTTGCCCCACTAGCTTCCCAGACTCGCCAAAGTTGGGGATAAATGAGGAAGAAAGATGAGAAGAGGAGGACTCACAAGGAAGGACGAGCAATGATTGAAGAGGCGATAAATGGTTTTCTCTCTTCCATCTGTAGGCTATCCCATGGGCTATCCATAGATGCCACTTATACCTTGGTATGAGCCTTGTAGGCCTAGTTATAGTCAGTTAGGACTATTGGTACTGTTAGTTTATGTACCATCTAGGTCAGTTCAGACACTTAGTCCAGTTGGGCAATTAGCCCTAGGGTTTTGTTATGTTGGCTCTCCCTTGAGCCTCCACACTTCAGTTTTGCAGCAATCTATTATAGCATCTCGTTTTAATCCATTGTGCTTTCATTTTTGAGCTTGCATTGCTTCCAACACCCAACAGTGGTATCAGAGCAGGTTAGAAATCCATTCCCTCAACCATTAATAGCTTTCCCAAGCTGTTTGGCAGCCTCTGGAGCCCTCATTCTTGCTTGTCTTGCTGGTTTTCACACTCCCACGAGTGTTTGAGGCCTTTCCAAGCACTTCTATCATGAAAAACCTCATTTTGTCGAGAGAACACTGTTACTGGTGCTACACCTACAGCCTCTGCTTCTTCAGCTGATTGGTCTTCAGATGATGGTTCTAATGCTACTGCTAGGACACATGCACCTCTTGCTCCAGGTGCTTTGCCTCCTTCATAGGAGCAAATTCAGTGGGATGGTCGTGATGGCAAAGCACATGCCTTGATTGCTCTTTCAGTGAAACGAGTTATTATCCCTCATATTCGGTCTTGCAAGACAGCTAAGCAAGCATGGGATCAGCTTGCATCTTTGTACCAGGTGCGGAATGAGGCGAGGGTTGCCTATCTCCATGGGCAGTTGAAAGATTTAAAGCTTGATGAGGGTGATAACATGGATGCTTATCTCACTAATGTAAAGGATTTGAAAGAGCAGTTGGCCAACATTGATGAGATTATGCCTACTTCTCAGCTGGTTTCTAATACCCTTGATGGGCTGCCTGATTCATATCCAGGCTTTGCTACTACATTGAGGTTGGTTGCAGGGGGTGATGCCAATCATTTCTCCTTTGACCAACTTGTTGCTCTTCTTCTTCAACAGAAGCGAAGTCGTGTGAATCGCAATGCTACTTTGACTAGTGATCAAGCATTTGCTGCCCATCACAAACAAAAAGGTAAAGGCGAGGTTTCAGCTGGAAAGCCCTCTCATTCCCATGCTGATCATTCACATGGTGCCTCTTCTTCAGGGGATAACAAAAAGAAGAAGAGATGTAATTATTGCAGGAAACCTAGGCATGATATTTCTGAATGCAAGAAGCACATAGCATCTGAAAATAAAAAGAAAGAGTCTGGTCTTGCAGTATCTGGTTCTTCTAGTGTAGAAGATCGACATGAGTCCGCTAATTTCGCACAAGACCACCATTGGGCTTTCTTGGTTACATGTCAGTATAATCCTGATGTTCATGATGCTTGTATGGCAGATTCAGATGTTCGTGATGCCTGGTTCTTTGATAGTGGTGCTAGCAAGCACATCACTTCCTGCAGGAAGTTATTCAGCTCATTGGAGTTTACAACTAAGGAGGGCAGTGTCACATGTGCCAATAATGCATCATATACCGTGAAAGGTATTGGGCGAGTTGCTCTTACTTCTGTCTCTGGTGGTATTGTCACTCTAGAGCATGTGCTTATGTTCCACGTATTCGTAAGAACCTCATTTCTATTTCAACCATTGCTACATGTGGCTTTCAGGTTATTTTTTATGGTGTGAGGTGTGCAGTGTATGATGTTACACATGCCTTTACCCTGGTTTTGACTGGCACATTGTCTAGCGGTCTTTACAGACTTGATGCTTATGACAGATGTTCAAATGATGGTGCTGCACTTGCCGATGCACATGCCTTTGCTATTGATTCTACCATGGCAGATACTCATTTGTGGCATGAGAGGTTTGGACACCTCAATTTTCGAGCCATGGTTAAGTTATAGAAGGAAGATATAGTTGTGAATCTTCACAAAATGCATATGCCTACCAAACATGTTTGTGAACCATGCTTGCTTGGAAAGATGCACTGTGTTGCGTTTCCCAAGGATGGGAGAGTTGGTGCTTCATGCAAGCTTTATTTGGTTCATAGTGATGTTTGTGGACCCATGCGGGTTGCAGCTCTTGGGGGGTTCTACTATTTTGTTACTTTTATTGATGATTTCACCAGGTACACTTGGATTTTCGCATTGAAATCCAAATCTGATGTTTCTTCATGCTTCAAACACGTTATTGCCTTGGCTGAGAATGAGAGTAGGCTGCACATTGCTCACATTAATATAGACAAGGGGGTGAATACATGTCGAAGAAGTTTGCTGTTTTTTTGGCTTCCCGTGGCATCAATCATCGATGCACGGTGCCTTATACTCCTCAACACAATCTCGTAGCTGAGCAGAAGAATAGATCGGTGATGGAAATGGCCAGATGCATGTTGAAAGACAAACATTTGCCTAATAAGTTGTGGTTGGATGCCGTCATGTGTACAAATTACATCTTGAATAGATGTCATACAAAATGAAGAAGGATTACACTGGAGTTCAACGACATGGACAGTGACCTGACTGTTCACTGGCAGTTTGATATAGTAGTATATTGCCGAACGATGCTTCTATCTATAGCTTAGTCTTACATAGGTCTCTATACAGATTGGTTTACACAGTGTGCAAAAGGATTGCAACAGTCTGCTACTCCTTGGAAATTGAGCTATTCTTAATTAGGGCTTAAGACAGTGCATTTACTCTTGATTCGAGTCATTAAAGATGCCTGTAAAGAGGTCTACGGGTCAAGCTAGTAAGCAGACTATGGGTATCCTTGATTCCATCTCAGAGAAGAAAGCAATTGATGATCAGACTGTAGTTTCTGAACCCAATGATCCTCATGTTGGCAATGTTCAAGGGGATTTGGCAGCAACTCCTCAAGTACAAACATCCCTTAACCAAGAGCAGATCATAAAGAGTTGTATGGACCCAATGCTACAGATATTCAAGGAGCTAACTAATGAGATTAAGACCAATAATCAGAGGATTGACCAAAGGATGCAGAACATGTCTGCCACTTTTAATAAAAGGTTGGACCAGTTCAAGAGAAGCCAAATTTATGATGGGAAGAGACCTGTGGATCCCCAATTTGATGGAGACTCAGGTTCACATGATGATGATGATCATCCTATACATGTAACTGAGCCGGTTGGTTTTATGGCTTCCGCCCGAAGGACCTATCACTCTAGTGGAGTTACAGCTCATATGGATAAGGATTCAGCACATGGTAAGACTCCTAATAATAACAATTCAGCAGCTGAAGAGTTGTGTCAAAATTTCCATGAATATAAGTTGCTACCAGCAGACCTTAGGGCAGCAATGACATTCCAGCAATATATACAAACAGTTAAATCTATTGAACCAAAAGGACCTGTTCATCAAGACAAAGATATGAAAGACAAGATTATACTTCCTAAGTTCAAAGGTGATTCTACCTCTCCTGAGGAATTGGAGAAATGGCTCAGCAAGATGGATGACTACTTCCTTCTATATCCAAAGGGTGATCAAGGTAAAATCAGATTTGTTGTTCTTCATCTGGAAGATTATGCCCACTCTTGGTGGAGGCATCTACAGCAAGAAGGGTTAACTTTTAATGCTTGGGATGAATTCAAGGCTGAAATGCTTAAAACTTTTATATCTCCTTTTACTAGGGATCAATATATTTGTAAATGGTATGATCTTACTCAGCAAGGATCAGTGAAAATTTATATCAAACAGTTTTGGAAATTGGCTCTGTTTGTTCATGGTATTGATGAAAGAGTTAGAATGCTCAAGTTCATACATGGTCTGCACCCTAGTATTGCTTCAGATGTTGCAGCTCAAAAGCCCAATTCTCTTAAAGAGGCCATGCAGTTGGCAGAGCTTTATGAACCCAAATACAATGGGAAGGAGAAGACTTTGGGTATTGGTCACTTTGGAACTAAACTTATGGTCAAAGAGGTTTCCAATGATGAAAGCAAACTTCCTGCACCTGCTACAACTTCTTCTATTTCTAGGTTCCCCACAGTGTATGGCAGTGGCATGGGATAACCTAAGGCTTACAAGGCTACAGATGTAAAGTCATCCTTTAAACCCACTCCAAAGGATGATCTGAGTGATAAAAGAAACAAGTTGGTTAAGTAGTTATCTCAAGCAATTATTGATGACAGGAAGAAGAAGAATTTGTGCTACCTTTGTGGTGAGAAGTGGACCCCTGAACATAGGAATGTGTGCAAAGCAAAAACAAGAGCAAAGTTGAGCTTCATTCTAGAGATTGATGAGGATTTATCTCCTAATACTTCTGCAGCAGAATCTGAATTTCATGAATATCAGGACTGTGTGAATGAAGGCCTTGATGATGATGAGGATCATAGCTCCAAAAAGGGGACCACCTTTCCCTTTGATCCAGGTGGGTTATCCATGTTTGACACCATGCTTATGGATGATAGTTTACCAAGGTGCTCAAATAGATCTAGACAATGGAACATTGAAGTTGTTGAAGGTTATGAGGATGAGATCAGAAATTATGATGGAAATGATGATGTCGATGATGATGCAGTGTATTGGGATACACAATCAGTTGTGTACAACATATCTCCTCATGTTTTTATGGGCTGCAAGGGCTCTCAAACCCTTAGGTTAAAAGGAACAATCAATAACAGACTAGTCTACATTTTGGTTGACAGTGGGAGCACTCATAACTTCATTATGCAAAGACACTTCAAACAGTGAGGTTATGCCCATCCACTTTGGATCATGGGATCAAAGTTGAGGTGGCTAATGGTCAGCATTCCCACAGTAAGCAATATTGTCAGGCTTCTCAAGTGTAACTTTCTCAAGACTATACTTTTCATGGAGCTCTATTTGTCTTGAAAATGGGACCTATTGACATTGTCCTTGGTTGTGAATGGTTGAGAACCTTGGGAGAATTCTCTATGGACCTTAACAGACTGTATATGAAGTTTATGCATGAAGGTAAGCACATCACTTTGATGGGTCTCCAATCTCCTAAATTGTCCTTAATTTTTGCAAGAAGAATGGCCAGAGACCTCAAAAGTGTTTGTGGAGTCTATGCTACTCAATTGACCAAGTCTCAAGAGGGTAATGGGTTATTGGTGGAGGATAAAGACATGCAGTCCCTATTACAGCAATACTCTGATGTATTTGCTGATCTTCCCAACCATCTCCCTCCCATGAGAGATGTGGATCATGCAATTGTGTTGGAGCCAAGATCTAAGCCAATCAACAAAGCTCCATATAGACTTTCTAGAGCTGAAAGGGAAGAGCTAGCTAGGCAAATAAAGGAACTCCTTGACGAGGAATTTATTACACACAGTCAGTCACCCTTTGCCTCTCCTGTGTTATTGGTTAAGAAGAAGGATGGCTCATTTAGAATGTGTATTGATTACAGGGATTTGAACAAAATGACAGTTAAGAATAGGTTTCCTATCCCTAGAATTGATGATCTACCGGATGAGCTTAGAGGGGCAAATTACTTCACAAAGATTGACTTAAGGTCAGACTATCATCAAATAAGGATGAAGGAGGGAGATGAACATAAAACTGCCTTCAAGACACAACGTGGGCTTTATCAATTCAAAGTGATGGCATTTGGTCTAACCAATGCACCTGCAACTTTCCAGGCCCGAATGAACAAGGTATTGCAGCCTTTCCTCTATAAATTTGTGTCGGTATTCTTTGATGATATATTGATCTACAGCAAAACAAAAGAAGAGCATTTATTGCATGTCCAGCAAGTATTGGAAGTATTGAGGACACACCAGTTGTATACCAGATCAAGTAAATGCACTTTCATGGCTGAAGAAGTGGAATATTTGGGCCATATTGTCAGCAGTAGTGGCATTAAGGTGGATCCCAGCAAGGTAAAGTGTGTAAAGGATTGGCCTATACCTCAGAATATCACCCAGTTGAGAGGGTTCCTTGGTCTAGCATCATTTTATAGAAGGTTTGTAAGGCATTTTGCCAAATTGGCAGCTCCTCTCACTGATCTTCTAAAAAAGAATGCTTTCCAATGGTCTGATAGTGCCAATAAGAGCTTTGAAGCATTAAAGGAGGCATTAACTTCAGCGCCTATCTTGGTATGTCCTGATTTCTCTCAACCTTTTATAATTGAGGCTGATGCTAGTGGAAGGGGCATTGGAGCTGTCCTAAAGCAGAGTCATGGAGTTATTGCCTTTGAAAGTCAGAAATTGGATGACAAGGAGTCAAGTTTCCACATTTATGACCAAGAGATGTTGGCAATACTTCATGCAATCAAAAAGTGGCACCACTACATTTATGGCAGCCATTTCAAGGTTAAGACTAATCATAAGACTCTCAAATATTTTCTATCTCAGTCTTCTCTATCACCCAAGCAAAGGAGATGGCTATCCATTGTGCAAAACTATGACTTTGACATAGATTACAAGATGGGCAAAGAAAATATTGTGGCAGATTCTTTTTCCAAGATATGGGCTTGTACTTTATCATCTATTACTGAGGTTTATAAAGATTGGATCCATGGCATTCAAGAAGAGTATCTCAATGATCCTCAAGCAGCTGCTATGTTCCAAAACTTGCAAGATCCTAACTGTCAGCAATATCCCAATTTCAAGTTGCACAATGGGCTCTTGTGCTATGATAGGATACTTCTTACTGAAAATTCCTCCTATAAGCTGCTAATCTTGCAGGAATTTCACTCATCTCCTATGGCTGGGCATATAGGCCTCAACAAGACGTATGATAGGGAAAAACAGAGTTTTTTCTGGAAGGGGCTTTGAAAGGATGTTCTTGCTTATGTTCAAAGCTGTAAGCCCTGTCAACAAAACAGGGAGTTGAATTTGAGGCCAGCTGGTCTACTACAACCTCTACCTATACCTCAAGGTAAATGGACACATATCAGCATTGACTTTATTACAGGTCTACCAATGACCTCTATGGGTTGGAACAGCATCTTTGTGGTTGTTGATAGACTTATTAAAGCTGCCCACTTCATTCCTACTAAGACCCAATTTACAGCTTCCAAGGTGGCTAAGCAATTCATGGAGAATGTGTTTAAATTACATGGACTTCCTCAAGAGATTGTGAGTGATCGTGATGCTACGTTCATGGGGCATTTCTGGCAAGAGTTAAGTTCTATGGGAACACTTCTTACCCCAAGTACAGCAGATCACCCTCAAACTGATGGGCAAACAGAGAGGGTTAACCGCTGGTTGGAAGAGTATCTAAGGCATTTTTGCTTTGAGACCCAAGCATCGTGCGATCAATGGTTGCATCTAGCTGAATTTTGTTATAATACCACCAAGCATACTTCAATTGGTATGAGCCCTTTTGAAGCCATGTTTGGCTGTAAAGCTCATGTCCCATCAACCATTATTGATCAAGCATTGACAAGCCAGCAAGCCAAGGATGATTTGGCTCACATGACTGCTCTATTACAGCAATGTAAAGATAATATGGTGAGGGCCCAAGCAAGGATGAAGGATTATGCTGATGAGCATAGGAGAGATCTTCATTTTGAAGAAGGGAATTATGTATTTCTCAGATTACATAAGTTTAGGCATGCTTCTTTGAAAGGTAATACCAATGTTAAACTTGCTCATAGGTATTATGGACCTTACAAGGTTTTGAGGAAAGTTGGGGAAGTGGCTTATGAGTGAGTTCCCACAATCCTCTAGAATACACAAAGTATTCCATGTATCACTGCTCAAGAAGTATTTAAGACCTAAGGAGCAAGTTATGGAAGAGCTACCTCCTATGGATGAAGAGGGCCAAATTGAGTATATACCTGAGAAGATCCTTGGATTTAGAGATCATGTGAGGAACAAGTCCTACAGGGAATATCTTATCAAATGGAGAGGTCTACCTGATGAGGAGTCTTCTTGGCAGCCATCTACGATTGTGGAGCAGTACCCTCAATTGCTTAGCTGAATTCTATGACCAAAATTGAGTCTTTATGAGAAGATTTGATTTTCTCTTGCTATATAGCATATATGGACATGCTGCAGCCAGCATTCACTATCCTTTCTCAGATCAGCATGTCTCTCACTGGATTATATGATCAGATCTGTTATATTGGACAGCATTGCTCTTCCACCCAATTGCTTGATTTCTTGGGAGTATTATATGATCCATTTACAGATCAGCATGCCTACAGGGAGGTATTTGACTGAGAAACTTCATTGTTCAGCTAATATGACCAGAATTGAGCTGTTCAGGTTTACAAGGAGCATTGTATGTCCAAGTTACAGCCTTTTCAAATTTGAGGACAAATTTCTATTTGAGGAGGGAGGATTGTAACAAAGGGTCACTTTTTACTTAGGCTAAAAGTTAGTAGAAAGGCCTTTATTGGCTTGTAAGTGTTTTCTTCTTTTTTTTAGGGGATACCATAAGTTGCCACGTGGCATCCTAGGAGGTAATCCCATAAGCAATACTGCTTTGTACTACCCTGGGCCATACCTATATAAGGGCTCTAGTTGTACTGGGCAATACATTCATGACTTGTACTTCATTACTGAAATAGAATATACAGCAAGAGTTCAATACTCAGCTGAATTCTAAAAAGGATTGACTTCCTCCTGTCCTTGTGCAGCCCCTCACAAGTCTCTGCTGAAGATCCAGCCCATGATCTTCCTCTCCTACCCTTTTTCCTAAACATAAGGTACTACACTACTTAACTCTCCTGCAAATTCTACTAAACTTAGTAGTGAAAGAGCATGCTAGTTTTGTTACTTATGCTTTGGTTGCTACCACATGCAATGAAGAGCCCTTATGTCATCAAGATGCCTTTCAGAATGATTGTTGGATGAAGGCCATGCAAGCTGAATTGGATTCTATCCATCAGAATGACACTTGGGAGTTGTGTGATTTGCCTCATGGCAAGAATAACATTGGAACTATGTGGGTTTACAAGATCAAACGGAAAGTTGATGGTTCAGTGGACCGTTACAAAGCCCGTCTTGTTGCTTAAGGAATATACTCAGCAGCATGGCATTGACTTTGAGGAGACTTTTGCTCCCACTTCCAGGATCACTACCATTCGCATTGTTATTGCGTTTGCTGCCCATTTTCATTGGCAGATACATCAGCTTGATATTAAGACAGCTTTCCTTCATGGGCATTTGCAGGAAGAGGTCTATGTTTCCCAACCTCCTGGCTTTGAGGTTGAAGGTTCTAAAAGTAAGGTATGCCGCTTGAAAAAGGCCCTCTATGGATTGAAGCAAGCACCTTGGGCTTGGTATTCGAGAATTCATTCTCATTTGCTGACACTTGGCTTTCACAACAGCCCTACAGAGGCTACCCTTTACATCCGCAAGCGTGGGACAGACTTGCTGATTTTAGTCCTTTATGTGGATGACATGCTTGTGACTGGGACACATGCTCAGCAAATTGCAGATTTTAAAATTGATTTGCAGCAGACATTTGCTATGTCTGATCTTAGTGAGGGGGGCATTTTGATATCACAATCCAAGTACATTGGACAGCTTTTGCAGCGTTTTCAGTTTGAGGATTACAAACCAGTATCCACACCATTAGAGACTGGTTTTCATTTCTCTTTTGAGGATGGCAACGGTACATATGATGTCACTCTCTATCAACAGGCAGTTGGTTGTTTGATTTACCTAGGCCATACGAGACCTGATCTACAACATGCTGTCTCACAGTTGAGCAGATATATGCACAGCCCATCTATGCACCATTGGCATGCCATGAAGCGTGTTTTCAGATATCTTAAAGGCACTAAGCATTTAGGCCTTCTTTATGGGGCTGATCCTTCACTTGTCATGCATGGATTCACTGATAGTGATTGGGCTGGTGGTTATGACACTCGTGTGTCACATAGTGGCAACTGTTTTATGCTTGGTAATTCATGTGTTTCTTGGTTTAGCAAGAAGCAGAGTACAGATGCTACTTCTAGCTATGAAGCTGAGTACAGAGCGGCTCAGTGGAGTGTGTTTGGCTTCGGAAACTACTTGCAGTGCATGTCAGACTGCTCCTACCGTCATCTTCATTGATAGTCAGAGTGCTTTGGCTGTTGCACGAAATCCAGTTTTCCATGCTCGCACAAAGCACATTGAGGTTCACTATCATTATGTCAGAGAGCAATTATCAGCAAGTGATATTGAGTTGTCTAATGTTCCCACTGAAGACAACTTAGCAAATCTTTATACGAAGGCTCTACCTCGCCCTAAGTTTGAGGCTTTTCGGCAAGCTTTAAACTTAGTACCTTTTGTAACTTGATCTGTTGTACTCTCTACAGTCATAGGTTGCTATATCCCTACGGGACGAACATGTGCAACCATGACACTAGATATTTAGGTGTCCTGAGCCATGTCCAGGATACTTCAGCCCATACCATGGAGGGGGGTTTGTAGGCTATCCATAGATGCCACTTATACCTTGGTATGAGCCTTGTAGGCCTAGTTATAGTCAATTAGAACTATTGGTATAGTTAGTTTATGTACCATCTAGGTCAGTTTGGACACTTAGTCCAATTAGGGCAATTAGCCCTAGGGTTTTGTTATGTTGGCTCTCCCTTGAGCCTCCACACTTCAGTTCTGCAGCAATCCATAACAGCATCTCGTTTTTCTCCATTTTGCTTCCATTTTTGAGCTTTCATTGCTTCCAACACCCAACACCATCTTTGCTCTAATAGCACACAGCAAACTGTTAAATGGACTTGCAATAGAAAACTTGACCACACAACAAACCTGAGTGTCAGTCGGAGTCACCTTCTCACTAAGGAACTCCCTTCTAGAGCTGGAAATCTTGCTATGATACCATGTTGGAAATAAGACGATAGAATCTCTCACATCGGAGTCGCCTTCTCACTGAGGAACTCCCTTCTAGAGCTGGAAATCTTGCTATGATACCATGTTGGAAATAAGACGATAGAATCTCTCACACCTCTCTTCAACCTTCAGCTCAAAGTACACTTACAAATACCTCTAGAGACACTCGCAGATAGAGATCTATGTAGACAGCGACAGAGAGAGAAACTGAGAGTATATTCATCCACTAACTGTGGGAAAACCTGGGCTCAAGGTGAGCACAAAACACCTTACAAACTGAGGTACAACTCTCCGGGCAAAACTCTCCTCACAACTCCTTGGATGCGTTGTCCTTTGTAGACTTCAGTGGGTTGGAGTAAGTGAGAAATGGGGGGAGATATTAGCTCCTTTTATAGCCCAAGAGCTGGGGCATATGAACCGACCAGAAGGGGCCAACTCAGCCCCTTCAACCAACCTGGGCAGCATATCCATAGGGCGCCCTGCAGTCGGCTAGCCAGGGCTAGATCTGGGCCTATATAAGGCCCTGATGTAGGGCCCTTGCTGCCCTACAGCCAGCCTTCTTCCAGGCCCACTTGGAGGCCCTATGTGCAGGCCCCCTTTGCTGCTGTGGTGCCTACCCTGCCCCCCTATTATCTACTGCCCCTTTGTTCCCTCCAGTTGGGTGGGGCCATTGATTTCTAACACTGCCCACCTGGGCTGAGTTTCCAGACAGCAAGGTGGAAGAGAGCCTTTGGACGAAGAGTCTACATAAGCTCAGAGGAGCACGCAGGCTAAGAGATCTAGAGGTGCCACACATATAGTAGGAGAACCTTTCTAGTATTGTATCTTGCCCAGTTTGTGGACGAACAGAAATATATAATAGTTGCTTCTATATTGTCTTTGAGCACAATCTATTTGCTAGTCTGCACACACGTGAATGGTTGTGAGGCTTACACATGGTTATGAAGCTTGATTCCATAGTGAAAACACTTCCGTGTGTAATTCTTGAGCTAATCTAAGAGTCGTCCACTACAAGATACCCTCTAGTGGGATTTTAAATTTCTAACAGGTATTTCCCGAACGCCTAGTATAGGGAAAGTTGTTGTGAATTTACAGCTTTATAGTTTGGCACTTTGGATAGTGTGTATTAAAGGGGTGAATATACCATAGTAAACTCTTTTAATCCAAAACTCGGGACTCTATGCACAGAGGAAAAGCAATAGCAAGGGAGATTAAAAGAGAAGCCTCAAGGGTGATCTCGTAGAATCGGAAGTTTGACCAACCGACCTCCTATGGCACATACATTGTGATTGGTAGGATTGCGATTGTAGATGATGCCTTACAACAAATTATCAACCAACAACAACATGCTAATCTAGGACAGCTAGAGTTACGAAGGATGGTTCGATCGCCATATACGAGACCATCCAGAGAGAAAAAAGGAAAAGCTCCGATGGAGCCAGAGTCAAAGTGTGCATACGGTCGAGCGTGTAAAGGTTAAAGTCTCTAACATTGCAAATTATAGACCTAAGAAGTACTCTGGTCAAATGGTAGACCATAGCTCTGATATCATTGAGGGCTGGCTACAAATGAGCAATGACATCAAGAAAATCCCTAAGACCACCAACATGTTTACTGAGGCAACAGATGCGTGGTGGATAAAGCAACAGAGGGATGAAATACCATCCACTACTTGGAAAGGCTTTAGAAAGCATTTCCTGCAGGCTGCCACCTCACGAAGCGTCGCGCGCTTGGGATAAGTACAAGCATCTTCATCAGAAGGTTTATCAATGACTGAATACATTGGGAAGTTAAGGAAATAGTCATGAAGCTACCTAATAGCATCCATTACCTGGAAAGGCTTTAGAAAGCATTTCTTGCCACCTCACGCAGCGTCGTGCGCTTGGGATAAGTACAAGTATCTTCGTCAGAAGGTTTATCAATGACTGAATACATTGGGAAGTTGAAGGAAATAGTCCATGAAGCTACATAAACCTCTTTCTCAATCGGTGCAAGTAAAAAGATTCTCTTTGGAACACCGTTGGAGTGAAGAGGAAAGTAACTCCCATGGTAGCTAAAACTGGAACTACCCCTAAAAAGTCCACTTTGGGAACAATATTTCAGCAATTATGGATGCTTTGGACTGGCTGGACAGCAAAAGGGCAGCAAAGGATCACCTTCCCAATCAAATCGCTTTAGTCTCTGGGAACTCTGGGAATATTTCTTGAGCACCTCCAGGCATAGCACACAGCCAAAAGCACAAATTGCAGAAAACAAGGTCACCTGGCATGAAATCGGAGCACTAGGGCACCTCCTGGAAGCCAGCAATTGAATCGCAATCACAACAAGAATACTTTGGGACAAATCACAATCATCTGGGGAAGAAGCCTGGCATTGGGATCGCTTTGAATTACAGGAAGAAGCTATGAAAACACAGTCGCCTTCAAGAAAGACAGCTGGGAGAATAGGGGTAGAAGCATCACACTGCACTAGGACCCCAAAAAAGGGGTGGACCCCCCGAAGGTCTTTATTGCAATAGAAATAGACTTTTGTACAACTGGCTCTCACAAGAGCTTGGCTGAGTACAACTCTTAATGATTCTAGAGCTCAGGGGCTCTTCTTTTATAGTCTCATCAAATGCATAGCCCTTCTCTCCTCACCTTTTCTTTTTGTTTCGGGGTTAAAGACGATTTTGACCAAGCCTGGGCTACCGTCACCATTTGGGACTTCTCCTAAGAAAATAAAGGAATAATTCTTAAACAAGAATTGATTTTGGCCAAAGAAAGTTAAAGTGGTTAACCAAGAATAAGTATTAATGTTTTACTTTTGCGTTGCACTAGTAAAAGAGAACTATGGGGACACCCACAAGGAACTAGAAATAGTCCAAGAACTAGAATGCATGCATTAGACTAACCTTTAATGGGTTAAAGTGTTGGATTTTGGATGTGTAGGTCCAAGAAGGGTGCAAAAAGGGCTCAAAAGCCAAGGGAAACCGCCAAAAAGCAGGATCTAAGAGACAAAAAGCACCAGGAGGAGATGCGGCCACATATGGAGGGCCCCACAGGGCTAAAAGCCAACAAAATAGCCAAAAATCCAACATTCTGGCCCAAAAAGCATGCAAATCAGCTTTTAGAAGCTCTAGAAAGCTAAAAGTGTAAAAGCCCAGCTTTTTGGGAAAGGAAGTCTAAAATTACGCAAAATAAAGCCAGCCCCAGCTTTTTACAAAGGTCTTCTTTCAGGTTGGGGCCATGCCTTCAACCTCATCAATGAAAGGATTGTCCATGTAATAAGGAACGTCAGATGGCTAGGAGATTCCTAGAGCCAATCTGGATGCAAATCCAGGTAGCAAGATCTTCTCAGTGGTAAGTACCTCTGTTATTGTGTGTATTTGTTGCTAAGCTAGGGAATAGTAAGCCCGCAGTAACAAGGTATACAATCTTGAATGATACAAAGGTAGTGAAGATGAAAGGACAAGTTGCTCCAGTCGAGAGCATGACGTCATGGGAGGTCAATTGGCATTATCCTTTAGAGGATTGACATTTAATTGTGTTGCGCTTTATGTTATATGGTCAAAAGGTTGTAATGCCAAGGTTGATAATGATGATGAATGGCACCCAAGACCTTGGGGCAAGTAGATTAAATGTATCCCAAAAGGGGCAAAATGATGCACCAAAGATAGTGGGACGCGTCACGCCAGGCTGGGTTGGATCTGGTTGGGAGATGTGCCAACAGGTTTTCAGGAGCCTTGGGGTCATGTCAATGTACACCACCCACATTGGCAGATGCCTGAAATTAGCTGCCTCCCGTAAATCCCTCACAAGAGACACCGACTGGAGCAAGAGCTGCCGCACAAGGTACTCACTGAATTAGCTTTGTCCAGCCTATAGCCATGAAGGATATCCTACATCTTCTAGCTGGTTGTACATGGTTTTTATTCAGCAACTAAACAATCCCCAATTTATGGGGCAATCTAACAGCTCACAGGCCAGCCAAAAGGCCAGCCATCTCAGCCAAACAAGTGGCCAGAAAGACCAGCTGGTCTGGCCGACCAGTTGGCCGACCAGCTGGCAGGCCCACCGACCAGCTGGCCGACCAGCTAGGTCTGGCCTATAAAAGACATCTGCCCCCACACTCCTTCTGACAGGACAGGACCTGCAGCTGCTCTTCATCTCCGCCATCTTTTGCTGCAGGCCCGCCTGCTCCATCTACCTCTCCTCTTCAGATCTGCCTTCTCTGCTGCCTTCTCTCTGCCTCTCCTTCCTGCCTCCTGACTGCTCCATCTTCTCCTCCAGATCTGCCCTAACTTCTGCTCCTCTGCTCCAGATCTGCTCCTCTGCTTCAGCTCTGTCCCATCCTGCTCCAAATCTGCTCCTGTGCTTCAGCTCTGTCCCATCCTGCTCCAGATCTGCTCCTCTCCTTCTGCTCCAGATCTGCCCCATCCTGCTCTAGATCTGCCCCTCTGCTCCTTCTGCTCCAGATCTGCCCCTCCTGCTGCAGATCTGCTCCTTTTCTTCATCATGTTGCTATTCCAAATAGCCTGAAGGTTCCTTCCTCAGAGCATGCTGGTTTTCAGCCATTTCCTAGGGCAGCTCTAGCCCTTCATCTTCTTCGTCATCATCGAGCTACACGGAGGACTGCGCTTCGCTCCCTCTGCTGCTATCTTTTCTACTGTTTCTCTACATAGAATCATCTTTCTGATTCACCTCAGCCACGGTCCTTGAGACACGACAGCTTTGAGGTTCTTGTATTCAATTTTTTCATATTACCGACAGGCACTATGTTTTCTGAGTTCTGTTCTTCAGTTGTGTCTGAGTATTGTCTACTTTTTGATCGCTCCACTGCAAACCCTATCGTTTCTCTATATGGTATCAGAGCCATGGTGATCTAAAGACCCCAGATTTCTGGTGATCTAAAGATCCTGCTTCTTCAAGGAGGCCATAGGTACAAGGAGCATCACTCCTATGAACATATCAGTTTCCTCTTCATTCCGCTGCGCACTACGGGAGAGAACTCCATCTTCTACTCCCATCCCTCCCTCCTTTTTCGGTTTCAGGCTTGACACTCCCCATTCCTTCGAACGAGGAGGTCATGATCCTTCACCTCTACCAGATCTCCATCGGCATCGACTTCCAGGATCTACAAGTTCTCCCTACGCGGGACCCTTTCTGTTCAGATGTGTCTTGATGACTGTTCTTCTACATTCATGGAGGCGGGGACAGACTCCTCTCTCCCAAGGTTCAAGATCGGGTACACACTGGATCACTGTTCAGCTACGACCTCTTCCTTTGGTGAAATCCTACCATCTCTGGATTATCAGTGCTGCTTCGCCAAATTTGTTCTTTACCTTTGCTCTTTCCTCCACCTTTCGGCGGTGAGAGGGGGTGGCTTATTCTCTCAGGCTTCACAACGTTTTTATTTCTATATGGTATCCTACTTGTAACTCCAACACTTGAGGAAGTGAACAATTCCCTTGCAAGGGCACTCCTCTTGTGATCTTCTCTTGGGCATTTCACAGGGATAGCCAGCACCACCATCGACATCCTTACACGAAGCTCCAAGCACACAATGTTTGCCCCTCCAAATTGGCAATTGAGAGGGGGTATTCAGCAACTAAACAATCCCCAATTTATGGGGCAATCTAACAGCTCACAGGCCAGCCAAAAGGCCAGCCATCTCAGCCAAACAAGTGGCCAGAAAGACCAGTTGGTCTGGCCGACCAGTTGGCCGACCAGCTACCAGCTGGCCGACCAGCTAGGTCTGGCCTATAAAAGGCATCTGCCCCCACACTCCTTCTAACAGGACAGGACCTGCAGCTGCTCTTCATCTCCGCCATCTTTTGCTGCAGGCCCGCCTGCTCCATCTACCTCTCCTCTTCAGATCTGCCTTCTCTGCTGCCTTCTCTATGCCTCTCCTTCCTGCCTCCTGACTGCTCCATCTTCTCCTCCAAATCTGCCCTAACTTCTGCTCCTCTGCTTCAGCTCTGTCCCATCCTGCTCCAAATCTGCTCCTCTGCTTCAGCTCTGTCCCATCCTGCTCCAGATCTGCTCCTCTGCTCCTTCTGCTCCAGATCTGCCCCTCTGCTCCAGATCTGCCCCTCCTGCTGCAGATCTGCTCCTTTTCTTCATCATGTTGCTATTCCAGATAGCCTGAAGGTTCCTTCCTCAGAGCATGCTGGTTTTCAGCCATTTCCTAGGGCAGCTCTAGCCCTTCATCTTCTTCGTCATCATCGAGCTACACGGAGGACTGCGCTTCGCTCCCTCTGCTGCTATCTTTTCTACTGTTTCTCTACACAGAATCATCTTTCTGATTCACCTCAGCCACGGTCCTTGAGACACGACAGCTTGAGGTTCTTGTATTCAGTTTTTTCATATTACCGACAGGCACTATGTTTTCTGAGTTCTGTTCTTCAGTTGTGTCTCAGTATTGTCTACTTTTTGATCGCTCCACTGCAAACCCTATCGTTTCTCTATAGTTTTTTCTACATTGGACCCTGAAAGCATATGACGACGGATCACTATTGCACAACATGTGATAAGGAGACAATTACCGAGTATTTATGGAGCTATCCTTCCACCAGAGGAGTTGACAATGCCTGCTAAACATTGTTGTACGAGTATGGCACTTCCAATAAGTGTTTGCATGGGGGATGGTAGCCTGGCCAGCAAACATCTTCTCCACAAAGATGATATCCCCCACCAAGCTGCTAGACAAGGAGACCGTTATGTTCTTGTCAGCCCTAAGACTGCCCTCTACAAGGGCCACCCAGCCCATATTGCTGGGCCATCCATGCAGCCCCATCCAGCCCAGATGGCTGGGCTTGCCTGCATGCTGCCCACACAGTCATAGATCTGCCCACTCTTCTGTCACATCTGCTCATGTGGCACCTATGCATTGTGCACATGCCAGCTCTCATAAGCCCACATCTGTACAAGGTGTCCTGCCTCTCTGCTATGAATGCACTTCATTCATCAAATAAAAGCAAACATCTAGGCAAGGGCAACAAGAAATACCTTGACTACAGCATCACTTAACTTTGAGAAGGCTTCCACCTGTAAGAATTCAGCAAGAACCTGCCCCAGAAAATATCGAAGAGTCAAAAACTGTACCGTCAAAGCATGTTTAATGTTTTAGTTAGACGTCCATAAGTCCCACAATTACCTGAGGCGTAGATGCAGCATAGTTTGAAAGCCTCTCCATCAGTTGTGACATGACTGTTTTCACATCTACTGTTGGCTGCACATAAACAAATAATGTGTATCAGTTACTGAACACAAGTAGGCATTATAAATCTATAAAAGAGATGTGCAAGTGATACTACGATTGCACTACACCTGCAGCTGAGAGCAAGCACCAAGAAGGGTTTCCAACGTCTGTAAATGATAATCGTCAGGAAAGACTTGAATGATGCAATCCATGAGATAGTACTGTGCAAGTTCATCCTTGCAGTTGACTACCTGATATTGAAAGTATCATGTAAGTCTTTATACATGCCATTTTTTGTGAGCTGTCACTCTCTTTTGTTAAAACTTGCCAAAACTAGCACTTTCTACAAGTAAAGCAAAAAATATTCCATCTCAACTGCCATGAAACTCCCACAAAAGTAAAGAACATTCAGCAGCCATTGAAATGGAAAGAATTGGCAAACCAAGCACATTGTCAGTCAATAGGGTTTTACCTGTTCCAGAATACGAGGAAGGACAACATCTCTGTACATCTCAAGGTCGACACCTTCTAGCTGGCTTAAAACATGTAAGTTTTTGCCAACCTGAAATCAAATCCCACACTTTAAAATTGTAGTCCCGTACAGCTATAATTCTAGCTAGATACGTAGTAGAACTGCATGGGATACGAATTTGCAAAAGTACATGGTTGCTTTGATCTGAAATAATGTACCCCATCTAAAGTTCCAGTAACAACAAGCCTCACCAGATCCATGTCCTAGAAGAGAAAAAAATTTAATCTTCTCACCAAATCACGAAGCTCGCTCCTCTCCTTCTCCCGCTTTTCTTTCTCCCGAGCAGGCCCCTGCAGACCAGAAAACTTGCAAAATGGGAGCTTGCCACTGACAGGGTCACCACATTTACAACACTGCCTGCATGAGCACAACTAATGTTTAGAAGAGCTCCCCACGGTATTCTCTCCCCTTCCTAGAGCACAAGCAGGCAGATTGAGACCCATGCTAAGGACCCTGCCACTAGTGTCCCTCGCTTCATCAAACAGCATAATAAACTGGCCTCAAGGACAAAAATACACCGCTTGACATTTCACAGCTGACCTGGTGTTGCATCCGCACCCACAGTTTGTTCATTTCAGTGAAATTTTGAAGCACAAACTCCACGGCATCCATAACAGTACCACCTTCCCTGTTGACATTACATGTTAACCTAAGACAAGAGGTCCAGCAGAAAATCTAATGTGTGTTCTTCAGAGCACCAGCATTGCAATAATCAATGGCCAAAGCATTGAGTAAACAGAGAAGCCTGCCTGACACTGAAGTCAACAATTCCAGCATTAAAGAGAACAAGTACACATAAAGAGCCAAATAAAGCTCACTCAGAATTCACCTCAAGGAAGCAGAATAGGAACAGATCAACCATATGCATGCCATGGGCAGAGCAAAGTAACAACGCCATCAAATTTTGGTACTTCTGTGAGAATACTCTCCACATAATCGCAGCCTTTTCAATACAGAACGAAAGAGGGGTGCAGAAATATAGATATTGAAAAAAAAATTGAAATCGGAGAGATGGAACAAGGTGAGGCATTCAGCAACAAAATGTTACCCTTTGTACCGTGTTTGAGTAAACCACTACATATACATATATACATACATATGTATTTATGTATGTATGCACATATACATGTATATCTGTGGGTGTGTGTTAAAAATCAGTATTATAGACGTGGAAGCATATGCTGAAGAATCTTCTCTAAACACATATACGTTCACAAGCTTACACAAGGGCTTGCACACAATATACAAGCAAAACTCTATATTGACTGCCAAAAGCAGGCTTGAAACCATTTGTACAGGAGGCTGATTGGCTGCTCCTAGGCACTCTCCAAGTCCTGGTCAGTGATGGAGAAGCGAGGGACAACGCCCTGAAATAGCCTTCAGAGTGGGGAGAGGGAGGGGATGATGGATCTAGTGGCAGCCTGCTCACCCACTCCATCAGCCTGCCTTCCAAGTCCAGCCGATTTAGCCTGAGCTGGCTGGTTGGTCAGGCCACTCAGCTTGAGCCCCAACGTTGGCCAAAGTCACACCTGTAGCGGGAGATAGACTATCCTCACTCTCTCCCGCTCAATACTAACTGCAACTGCAAGATAATGCACTCAATACACAAAGTGATGCTGTGGATGTGAGTGAGAGAATCAGAGGGAGAGAATGTAGTAGACCTCCGAAGAGGAAAATAGATACAACTGAATAATGAATGCCCAAAGGGCTGAATACAATTGTATGAAGGAGCTGAAACCGTCACTGCAAAATTAGAAGACTAAACTACCTAGAGGAGGTGAATCCTCACTAGATCCCTAAAGAGGCTGAGGCTACCCTGCTGGTCTGGTGCAGGGAGGCCTTGTTGCTGCTATTTTGAGGCTATGATGCCCAACTATGGGATGAAGAATGAGGGCCAAAGGCTGGCCTTTTATAGCTGTTAGGTCAGCCTGGCCGACTTGGCCAACGCTGACCGTTGACCTTGGTCGACTAGTCAACGTCGACTGTTGACTAGGTCGATCAAAAAAGTCACCGTTGACCAAAAAGTCAACGTCTTGCCTTTTGACCAAAAGTCAGCTCTGTGGTTTTTGACTTGCGATGATGTGGCATTGACTTTCTATTGATTGTGTCTGATTGTTGATTGCGCATGACTGCCTGCATAGCTGCACAGATGCCTGCGTGGCTGTTGACCTAGCTACTTGCACCGGCACTAGCTAGCATGGCCACGGGCTTGTGGATGCCCGTGACATCCCCTTCTGTTGAAACTCGAACTAGGGTATGAAAGGGGCTTCTATCATGCTAACGGGGGTGACTGTCCGTGGTATACCTGGATGATAAATCCTAATCTGAATGCTTGGTTCATGAATCCGGAAATGGTTGTTAAACTCATTAATCTACATGTACTGAATGCCTAGATCTGGTGCTAGCTTCTGGTAAGGATATGTGTTGTGGGTTGATGCTCCAGGATGATGATCCATGTTGGTTTCCTCGATACATATAGGTGATAGGGACGGAGGAAGACTGGGTTTGAGAGAGGCATCCTGGCCTCCTGTAATAGTGTATCCTGCTGTACGACTGTGTCTTGATGGCGCCAGTCTCAAACCCCTTGAATGACTGACATCAAAGGTCGAGTTGAAACACCCTTACTCCAATAGATGAACTTGGACCCATGGCCTAGGATTTTGACATCCAAGCCTTGGTGCTGATAATCTGGTCGAACTTCGAAGTGGTGCCACCATCGTGCTCCCAAAATGACACCCGCTCCCTGAGTAGGTGCGACCCTGAGTGGCCGACTGTGTACCCACCCTGAGATCTTCAGAGTGGCTAAAGCTACCTGCATGTTGCTCTCTATGGAAATGCACCATTCAAGGTCATTGGTTTCATTGGTGTAAGAGGCAACTGAGCCTTCTAAGCTGCTTTGGTGAAGATGATGTCCTCAAGAACTGACTGAGTCTGCCAGGATAAGGACCCTTTGACCACCGACCTGTTCATAAAATTGAAACATATTGGGAAACTGATGAGGCTCCCCCTTCTGCTGAGCTTCAAGCTCCTGGATGACTACTGAGGTTATCCTTGTACTCTGATGTTCATCAAGCTCCTCAATGAGTGTCATGCACATCCGTTAAAAAAAAACGCACTACTGAGGTTGTTGAAGCTATTGCTGAACCACTTGATGTGGCTCCTGCTGTTAGAAGCTTCTGGTAATGCGGGCAATCTTTCTTATTATGACCCAACACATGACAATGGAAGCATTAGTTCTCCTTGTGTGGCTGTATCCAAGTAAACGCCATAGCGATTGCTATCCTTTGCCATCCAACTCTTCTTCTGCTGCCCATTCCCACCATCACCTGGAGTGGAATCCTGGAACTTCTTACTATTGACCTACTTGGATCCTTGACCCTTGTGCATGAGCTCAAAATCTGAGCAAGCTCGTATGCACGCTTATAATCCCGTGGCCTGAAACTTCTGACATACCACTGGATGTCTATACGCAGCCCAATGGAGAAATTTGCTCAGCTTCTGACTGTCCTCCAACTGCAACTCTATAAACACCTGAGTGAACTTATTGGTATTCACCGTCTTGGTGTCTCCCTGGCGTAGCTCATAGAACTGACTCTGGAGCCTGTTCAAAGGCAACAAACAATAGACTGAAGCAAGAACGAAGTATTGCTCAAAAGAATAAGAGTAAAATAAAAAGGACAGCCTATATGGCCCCAAGCCAACCATATGGTTGACCAAAGAAGTCAGCTCATAGAGTTGACCTGACCCACAAGGCTCATACCAGGGCCAAGTGCTAACAAACCCCCCTCCATGGTATCGCTGAAGTATCTTGGAAATATCTCAAGAAAACCTAGAAACTACATAATGGTTGCACATATTCGTCCCAAAGGGAAACAGCAACCTATGATATGTACGAAGTGATCCCTCACGTAACAAAAGGAGCCAAGTGTAAAGCATCTCGAAATGCCTCAAATTGGTGAAAAGATCTGCCAAGTTGTCCTCGGTGGGAACAAACAGTTGCTCTCAAACATAGTGATAGCAGACCTCAATATGCTTTGTGCGCGCATGAAACACTAGGTTTCTAGCAACCGCCAAAGCACTCTAGCTGTCGTTGTAGATCATAGTAGAGTCGGGCTGAATGATATCAAGATCTGCAAGTAACTTGCGAAGCCAAACGCACTCTTGTGTAGTTGTGAAAGCTGCTCTGTACTCAGCCTCACAACTGGATGTGGCAACTGTAGCTGCTTCTTTCTGAACCAAGAGATGCATGAAGCTCCAAGCATAATACCGTTGCCGTTGTGTGACACCCTAGTGTCGTAACATCCTACACAGACGCTGTCCGTGAATGCATGTGAAACCATAGGGTAAACCCAAATGCTGTGTGGCCTTCAAGTATCAAAAGACCCACTTCACTAGTTGCCAATGCTGCGTACTAGGCTTGTGCATGTACTTCCTGAGCTGGTAAATGGCATACTGAAGATCAGGCCGGGTATGACAAAGGTATAGGAGGCAACCAACAGCTTGCTGATAAAGGGATGCATCAAATGGCGGACTTCCATCCTCGGAGGACCCCCCTCAACATATGCAAACTGTATTCCCAAATAATAGTGCAACCAGCCGATATCTGTCATTGCAAAAGACTGCTGTAAATCAGCCTAGAAATCTGCAATTTGTTCCATATCTGACCCAGTGATAAGCATGTCATCCAAATATAAGATCAGAATAAAAAATTCTGATGCACTCTTTCGGACATAAAGAGTGGCCTCGGTTGGGCTGTACAGGCTGTCAAAAATGCATGTATCTTCGCATACCATGCCCGGGGTGCCTGCTTCAAGCCATAGAGGGCTTTTCTGAGCCGGCAGACCATATTTTCAGAACCTAATTGTTCAAAACCAGGTGGCTGAGTGACATAGACCTCTTCGTGAACATCACCATGAAGGATGGCAGTCTTGATGTCCAGCGGATGAACATCCCAATGCCGATGAGATGCCATGGCAATAACACACCTGATAGTAGTAATGCGTGACATGGGAGCAAAGGTCTCCTCAAAGTCAATGACGTGCTCCTATGCACCTCCCTTTGCAAACAAGCCGGCTTCGAGGCAGTCAACACTGCCATCAACTTTCCTTTTCACCTTGTAGACCCACTTTGTGCCTATGGCACGCTTGCCTGCTGGCAAGTCACACAACTCCCAAGTGTTGTTTGCATGAATGGATTCAAGCTCAGCCTTCATGGCATCCATCCATTCCTTGTTGTCAAAGGCATCCTTGTGACATAAAGGTTCCTCATTGCAAGCAGTAGCAACCAAAGCTACAGCCAAATAGTTGCCATGCATCTATTTATGTCCACCTCTAGTGCGGGCTGGCAAAGACTCAACTTGTTTGCTCTCCCTAACTGTGTCCAAAAGCCATCTCGGGTCTGATTTTTTATGTTTAATGACAGCACTCTCATGTGCAACTGCTTGCTCAATAGTATGATCATCAACTAAAGGCATATCAGGCTGAGTAGGAGCTATTGGTGGAGGATGTGCATTGGTAGAAGTGTCACGGGGGCGTGAAATTCTAAGTACTTTAATGTACTACGAGACCGTGACAACTTTGGTTTTAAAAGTCTAAGCATGGGCTTAATAATGTGTAATTAAACGCGGCATGGTGCTTAGCACATAAGCGTAATTAATCCCTAGGCCCAAAGGCATTCCAAGGAATTAAAAGAGTGGTTGTTGGGAAATGATGATGTGGCATTTTTAATGGGCCCCCTAGAGGGCCATGTACCTTCAGTGGCCCCCCTAGAGTTCTAGGTGGCTCTAGTGCCTTCTACATGCTCCTTTGCCATTCCAGGACCTTCCTGGGCCTTTTAAACTTCACATGTGTGGTTTTCTCTCTCATCTTCTCCCTTTGTTGAGCTTTTGGACTGGTTTTTCAGCCTCCTTCAGCTGAATTCCGTTTTTCTTCATAACTCCTCACCTGTTTGGATTCCTCGACTTCCGTTTGGCCCGATGGCTTCCCCTCTGCCTCCCCTTCGTAGTGATATGCTTTTCCCTCCGTGCGTTTGGCAGAACGGCCAGAGCTGAGCACTTCTTTTGCTGGTCGAATTTGCAAAAGTGGCTTTTTCTGGACCTTTTTGCTTCTACAACCTCTTGGGCCTCTCCTCTTGCAAAGCTACAGCTTTCTGTTGAATTTCGAATGGTCCCACGCGCTGGTTGACTGGTTTTTCTCAGTTTTGGAGGACTTTCCGACGATGAAACTTCTCCAAAACTTTCTCAATGCATTCCTCTCTGAAGCACGCTTCTTTTGAGCCCAAGAACTCCCATTTCTTCGCGACAGAAGTGCTTCTTTTCGCATTTTTCAGTGAAATTCTTGCTGGTTGGCTCTTGTAAATGCTCTTTCTTTATGCCTTTGCACTCCTCTTTGGCTGAGAATGCAATTGGGCATTGGCTACTATGTCCTCTTGGCGATTGAGGACTTGGTTCGAGTTTTCAAGGCTTGGTAAGTTGTGATTTTGCTGCTGCAATTTCTTTTTGCCATAAGCTATTGGTTGGCCTCCTGTGCCGCCTCTTTCTTGGCTCACAGGTGCCCAAGCAGTGCTATATGAGTCATTCTTTGGTTGGGTACTTTGCTGATTTTATTTTGGAGCTTTGAAAAGCTTTGTGAATGCCATCTGGAAACCACTCAAAGAGAGTTCAGCTGGGGTGCAGTGTGATTGCATCTGGACAGCCAATGGAATTGCACTCGGAAAAGAGAATGCCTTTGGGTTGAGTCTATGGGTTAAGTGCACTTATGTGATGGTGTTCTATGCTTGAAAGCCTTGCGAAGGCTTAGTGAATTGGGGCTGCGTGCTCAGAGTTGCAGGGAAGGTCTCCCAGATGCAACTTGTAATCATTTCACTGTGAAATATAAAGAAATACCGAAAGGGGCGCCACGGTGTTTGGGGCCAATCGGGTGCACTTGTCTATGTTTGTTGAGTAGAGGCATTCTAGCCTCCATCCCTTTTTCAGTGGTTTTGTTTGTGAACAAATGGGTAAATGCCAAATGGTGATCATGCAATGGTTAATGGTTGTGATATATGCTTTGTGAGCTGTAAATAAGTGCTGAAGTGATTAAAGTTTTAGTTCCACTGCCCTCTGAGTGATTAGAGGTCGGTTTCATTGGTTCCATTGCCGGGATACCCCACACTCTTTCTCAAGAGGTGGACCTCGGTAGTTTGGTGGAAGGATATCTTTGCTGCACTTTTTGACAGCTGAATATTACAACCATAACATGGTGAGTACCCATGAGCAAGAGAGCTCCACAACTCCTCAAAGGAGAAGGCAGGAAAGCCTTAATGATCCAGCTAGTGTACAGCTGCAAGGAGCACAACAAATGCCTTTTGAGCAGGCCACACATGAAGCTACAACTGAGCTCAACGGTGATACTAGTTCTAGCAGTGAGTCAGATGATGCTACTATGTTGAATGCACAGCTTGCAAGTGTAGTGACTGCTTTGACTCAGCTAGCTCAAAATTTGGCTCAGATTGTGCAAACAAATGCCAAGAAGAAGAAGAAATCAACAAAGCACAAGCACGGAAAGAGTGAGTACACACATGCATCAGCTTCTCATGGCGGACCGCACACTCATGCATCAGTTTCCCATGAGGGACAGCCATCAAAAATGACTCAGAAAGTGACTTCCAAGAGAGAGGGATCACCCAAAAGAGCACTTGAGAAAGAGGTACAAAAAGTACAGCCAGTGCAACAGTATGAGCAGCCAGCACAAGGCCTTGGTTTGGGTACTTCTACTCCTCAAAATAATAATGTGCAGTCCATAAATGTGGCTCAACCACCTCAGCCATATTTGAGGCAGCAACCTAAATATTTTGGTACAGATTCTATCTTTGATGCTATGTTGATTCCACCGCCAATTGGGCATAGAAAGCAAGCCACGTATGACAATGTGGGAATGCAGCCAGGCATGCAAGCCACAGCATATGCTCCCATGCCTAATGTTCAGTCAAGCATGGCTCTCCCTAGTGAAGGGAATGCTGCAAATATACAGCCATCTTTGGGACAGCCAATATCAAATGTATATAAAGAATTTAAGGATGGTGATTCTAATGTCAAGTTTGATACATATAATGGAGTACAGGACAGGTACAAAGCCCTCACATTCCTTCAACAGTTTGATGCTGCATTTCTTGGGGGCTTGGATGAGGAAGGTCGCCACATTTTTGAAAGGCAATGCACTTAAGTGGTACACCAACCTTATGCTTCATGGAGATGCACCTGCTACTTGGCTAGAATTTAAGCAAGTGTTCTCTTCTACTTGGCTTACTCCAACTTTTGAAGTTGAAGTGCTTTCACACTGGCATGACTTGTCATACAAACTTTGCAAGAATCTTGATGATTACACCAAGAGGTTTTGGGATGTTTTGCTACCATTGAGCTCTTACAGGCATGTTTCTTTGAAAGAGCAAATAGAGAGGTACTGTTGTGGATTGCCTGGTGAGCTATGTGATTATTGCATCAAAACCAGGGTGGGTTCTATGACTCAATTAATTGAGAATGCAAGGACAGCATATGCATGGATGCAAGAGAAGAATTTGGGCTTTATGGACAGCAAGAAAGAAGACAACAAACGGGCTGCCAAACACCAGGATAAGGACATCAAATCTGAATTATGGCAAACGACCGTTTCAAAAGGGAGGAAAAGCCCAATTCAAAGCTGGTCAAAGGTGTGGACAGCCTAATAAACAGCCCCGTACCAAGTTGTCTGATGAAGAGAAAAAGTCACTCATGGAGCAAAACAAATGTTTTATATGCAAAGGAGAGGGACACCGCTCTTATGATTGCCCATTCAAGAAAAGAGACAGGTCAGATGATGATAAGAATGGTGATAAACAGGCTGATCGGAAGGGCAAAAGGCCTAAACCTTCCGCAGGACTTCTTCCAGATGTGATTGGGAGTTTGCCACATGCACATGATGATGAAGAAACGAAAAAGAATGAGATGTACAAAGCATGGGGAAAAATCAGAAATCAGAATTGTTTGTTTTTCTTTGATTCTGGGGCAAAGGCGAATTTCATAACTCTTGATATGGTAGGAAGGCTTGGCATCAAGCCTGAGGAAATGGGGCCATCCGGCATGTTGTGATATGGCCAACCCTGAACTCAACACACCTGTCACTCCTATCATTGGCAAGTTGAGGATGCATATCCAAGGATATCAGGATGCAGAGGACTTCTACATTATGCCTTTGCCAGAGTGTGATGCTTTGCTTGGGATGCCTTGGATGTACAGGGTGGGGGCTGATGTGCAGATGAGAAACAAGAAGATTTCTTTAACTCATAGAGGCAAAAATCATCTACTTGATGTAAAGTTGAAAGGGGAGTCCATCCCTATAGTTTCAACTTCTTGTATTTCCAATGTAATAAAGCGTCATATTTCAGCGTACTTGATTTTTGTCAAAGAGGACAGCCAACCAGTTCACGAAGGCTCTACTCTTTCTGCTTTAGATAGAGAAAGGGCTGCTTTTATTTTAGATTTTTAGGATTGTTTCTCAGATCCACTTCCTCTAGAATTACCTCCCAAGAGGCCCGAGGATCATCAAATTGATATAATTCCACGAAGCTCACCGCCTAATATACCTCCCTATCGTCTCAGTAAGGCACAACAGGAAGAGATAATGTCACAAGTGAAGGAACTCTTGGAAAATGAATTAATACAGCCAAGTAATTCTCCTTACTGTTCCCTATGTTGCTTGTGCAAAAGAAGGATGGCAGTTGGAGAATGTGTATTGATTATAGGGCTTTGAATAAAGTCACAATTAAGAACCGTTTTCCAATTCCACGCATTGATGATATATTGGATCGGTTGGAAGGTTCCTCAATGTTCAGTCGTATTGACCTTAAAAGTGGATACCATCAGATAAGGATACGGCCTGAAGATGTCTACAAGACTGCCTTCCGCACTTCATTTGGCTTATATGAGTTCCTTGTGATGCCTTTTGGTTTGACTAATGCACCTGCCACTTTCAATAGAATGATGGATAGAATTTTTAGAGCACACAGAAAGTTTGTGGGCACTTTCTTCGATGACATCATTGTGTTCTCTAAAAATGAGCAGGAGCACAGGAAACACCTCACTATTGTGTTTCAAGAGTTGAAAAGACACAAGCTATTAATTAACACCAAGAAAAGTGAGTTCTTTATGCATGAGATTCATTTTCTCGGTCATATAGTGTCAAAGGATGGATCCTGCAAAAGTTGAGGCCATAAGGAGTCGGCCAATTTTGAAAAATCTGCATGAAGTCATAAGCCTTCTTGGGTTGTGTTCATACTATCGGAGGTTTATAAAGTACTTTGTAGAAATTGCTTCTCCCTTGCATGCTTTACAAAAGAAAGCTGTATCGTTTCAGTGGGGACCAAAGGAAAATGCAGCGTTTGAAGAGCTGAAGCAAAAGTTGTGTTCTGAACCCGTTATTATCTTGCCAGATCTTGCAAAACCCTTTGCTGTAACTTGTGATGCATGTGGGAACAGCATAGGAGGCACTTTGATGCAGGATGGCAGAGTGGTTGCATATGAGAGTAGAGTTCTCAAAGATGCTGAATTGTACTTGCAGACATACGAGAAGGAAATGTTAGCAGTAATACATGCTTTGAACACATGGAAACATTACCTTCTTGGAGCTGATTTTTATGTGCAGACAAATCATCAGTCACTTAGATATTTTCTCACGCAGAGAAAATTATCTGAAAAGCACATGAGATGGGCTAACTTTCTCTCAATGTTTCATTTTCAAATTGTACATGTGCCGGGTAACAAAAATGTCGTGGCTGATGCACTTTCCAGGAAACCACAGCCTGAAGCAGTCTCCAAGAAACCCAGTGTTTCAGCAGTGAGCATTGCTTACAACAATGTGTTAGATGTGATGAAATATCAATATGTTAATGATGCTGATTTTTCAACTATTTATGATCAGCTTTCTGATGGTCAAAGGCATGATCACTATATGTTGAAAGAGGGTTTCATTTTGATGCATGGACAACTCTGTGTCACAGATCAGATGCGACAGAAAGTTATAATGGAAAGTCATGCTCCTCCATATGCAGGGCATAGGGGAATCACAGCAACAATTACAGCAGTGGAGCAATACTTTTATTGGCCATCTTTGAGGAAAGATGTGGAAGAATATGTGAGAACATGCATGGTTTGTCAGAAAGTAAAGTTTGACAGGCAGAAGGCACCTGGGTTGTTACACCCTTTGCCAATTCCGGATAGACCATGGCAAAGCATAGCTATGGATTTTGTGTTTGATCTTCCACGTACTCCTACTGGACATGATGGATTGTGGACAATAATTTGCAGGTTTAGCAAACAAGCCCACTTTGTGCCAGTAAGAAAGAAAATTACAGCAGATCAAATGGCCAAATTGTTTCTGCAGCATGTCTTCAAGTATCATGGGATGCCTGAATCCATAATCAGTGATAGAGATCCGAGGATGACCAGCCTCTTTTGGAGAAGGCTGTTTGAAAATATGGACACTATGCTGAATTTTTTGTCATCTTTTCACCCTCAGTCTGATGGACAATCGGAGCAAGAAAACTCTACCATCTTGGATAGGTTTAAATGCTATGTCTCAGACCACAAAAGCAAATGGGAGCATTATTTGCCTTTAATGGAATATGCTTACAATAATACGGTACACACATCCACAGGTAAAGCACCTTTTCAAATAGTGGAAGGTGCTAGGAAGATACCTCCCATTTTGCATACAAAAGAGAAACTCTTCGAAGCTGATCGTTTTGTGGAAAGCCTTGAAGAGGCTTACAAGAAGATCAAATATGCCTTGCAAAGAAGTCAAGACAAGCTGGAAAAGAGCAGCAGGTAAGCAACGCAAGGAATTGGTATTCACAGAAGGTGATTGGGTTTTGCTGCATTTTCAGAAGGCAAGGCTGAAAAATAAGAAAGGCAAGGAAAGGTTGTACACAAAGCTGAACATGCGTTACTATGGTCCTTTCCACGTTTCTGGAAAGATAAATGAGGTAGCTTACAGGCTGAAGCTGCCTCCGCATTGGAAGATACATAATGCCTTTCATGTGAGCTTATTAAAGCAATATCATGGAGATATTCCCGAGGATTTACCTGATGAAGTGCAGCCTGAAGTGGAAGAACAGGATGAACTTCCGGTCCCTGAGCAGATTCTGGCACACAGAGATAGAAAGCTCAAGGGTAAAGTTATCCGTCGCTGCTTGGTAAAATTTCAAAATTACCCATCACTTGATGCGAAATAGATGGAGGAAGGTGAACTGGCAAATTCACCTAGGATATTGCAGCTTTACCTTGATGCTTTCCAATTAGAGCCGACTGCGGTCCAGGGTCCTACAGGTAGTTCAGCAGAGCGAGCGTCTGGAGCATTACCTGGTGTTCGAGAGAGGGGTAGCACCTCCACTCCCTCAGTACAGACGGGCTCACCGTGATTTCATGACGTCACTTGATGACACTGTATGTTTCATCTGAGATACTGAGCTGACAGTGTTTCTGCTATGAAACTTCATGATATTGATGCATCTTGACTATTGATCGCCGAGGATCGCATAGATTTTAAACAGTATATATGGATGGATGCATGCCTCTCCTAGCCATATTTTCACTGTCTCTATATACTATAGCTGCGGCTTTCTTGTATGCTCTTTTATGCTATATTTCATGCTCGCTCTTGTGTTTTGGGGCAGCAAACTCTGGTTTGTTGTTTCAAGAGAGGGATATGTCACGGGGGCGTGAAATTCTAAGTACTTTAATGTACTACAAGACCGTGACAACTTTGGTTTTAAAAGTCTAAGCATGGGCTTAATAATGTGTAATTAAACGCGGCATGGTGCCTAGCACATAGGCGTAATTAATCCCTAGGCCCAAAGGCATTCCAAGGAATTAAAAGAGTGGTTGTTGCGAAATGATGATGTGGTATTTTTCATGGGCCCCCCTAGAGGTGCATGTACCTTCAATGGCCCCCCTAGAGTTCCAGGTGGCTCTAGTGCCTTCTACATGCTCCTTTGCCATTCCTGGACCTTCCTGGCCCTTTTAAACTTCACATGTGTGGTTTTCTCTCTCATCTTCTCCCTTTGTTGAGATTTTGGACTAATTTTTCAGCCTCCTTTAGCTGAATTCCGTTTTTCTTCATAACTCCTCACCCGTTTGGATTCCTCGACTTCCGTTTGGCCCGATGGCTTCCCCTCTGCCTCCCCTTCGTAGTGATATGCTTTTCCCTCCGTGCGTTTGGTAGAACGGGCAGAGCTGAGCACTTCTTTTGCTGGTCGAATTTGCAAAAGTGGCTTTTTCTGGACCTTTTTGCTTCTACAGCCTCTTGGGCCTCTCCTCTTGCAAAGCTATAGCTTTCTGTTGAATTTCGAGTGGTCCCATGCACTGGTTGACTGGTTTTTCTCAGTTTTGGAGGACTTTCCGGCGATGAAACTTCTCCAAAACTTTCTCAATGCATTCCTTTCTGAAGCAGGCTTCTTTTGAGCCCAAGAACTCCCATTTCTTCGCGACAGAAGTGCTTCTTTTCGCATTTTCAGTGAAATTCTTGCTGATCGGCTCTTGTAAATGCTCTTTCTTCATGCCTTTGCACTCCTCTTTGGCTGAGAATGCAATTGGGCATTGGCTACTATGTCCTCTTGGCGATTGAGGACTTGGTTCGAGTTTTCAGGGCTTGTTGGCCTCGTGCGCCACCTCTTTCTTGGCTCATAGGTGCCCAGGGAATGCTACATGAGTCATTCTTTGGTTGGGTACTTTGCTGATTTTATTTTGAAGCTTTGAAAAGCTTTGTGAATGCCATCTGGAAACCACTCAAAGAGAGTGCAGCTGGGGTGCAGTGTGATTGCATCTGGACAGCCAATGGAATTGCACTCGGAAAAGAGAATGCCTTTGGGTTGAGTCTATGGGTTAAGTGCACTTACGTGATGGTGTTCTATGCTTGAAAGCCTTGCGAAGGCTTAGTGAATTGGGGCTGCACGCTCAGAGTTGCAGGGAAGGTCTCCCAGATGCAACTTGTAATCATTTCACTGTGAAATATAAAGAAATATCGAAAGGGGCGCCACGGTGTAAAACAATATGTGTCCGATCAAAGGATCCCCCTACCAAAGATGGCTGTCCTGCAAAAATATCAGCCCAAAACAAGGGGCAAATGTCTGCAAATGTATCTAATGATCAATCGAGGTGTAAATGTCCCAGATGGATTCACTGCAATGGACAACAAATCTGGCAAAAGCCCCAAGTTGACCTACAACTTACAAACGTGACTCAATGTGCTGCAATTCCAGTGTTCCTGCGTGCAATGTGTTAATGACCCAAACAAACTCAGGAAACTTCTTCCCGTCGATTCAAGCTCACAATCACAAGCGATGGCATCATAATTTTCCTCCCAGCCTATCTCATGGATTCCATGCACACAAGATACGTAATTTCTTATTCTTCATGCCTATCAACAAGCCCACAATTCCCTAGATGGTTCCCCCCTGCCACATGTCATCATTTTAGACCTTTAGCTTGGTACATGGGGCACAATTATTTGCCCCCTGGCATTCTTACATATTTAGGTGCACCTAGGCCTGAGCACTCAGAACCACCTAGTCGATGCGAATACACCCTCACCTAGGACCTTGGCAGTTACTTCCCTTAACCATTTAATTTACGCACATGAAATATTACAGAAGTCGGTCCTCTAAGGGAAAATGCCCACCGATCTTTCCGAGGTCATGCTATCTCGGCTAGAGCATAACATTCCTTCCCTCTTCAAGCATCAGCGTCCTCGATGATGAAATCTGGAAACACTCTCCGTAACTGGTATATGGATTCCCAGGTAGCTTCTGATAGAGGTAGACCATGCCATGCAACCAACACCGTGGGTATCTTCCGATTGCGCACTTGCATTGTTCCTCGCTCCAGGATTCCGATTGGTTTGCGTCTTGCATTATCCTCTATCTCCTGAAACAAAACAACACCTTCGATTAGTGAGTCACCTGTATGTAAAAATTTCTTTAAACGAGAAACATGAAACACTGGGTGCACCTTACAACCCTGTGGCAATTCTAATTCATAGGCTACCTTGCCTATTCTTTTTAGAATTAACCATGGCCCACAATATCGAGGTGATAACTTAGCACACTCTCTGCAGTCAAAGACTTAGAGTGCGAAGGAACTCTAAGAAAAACTTTTTCTCCTTCCTTAAATTCTGTAGCGGATCGGTTTTCATCCGCATACGCCTTAGCTCTATCCATAGCTTGGCGAATGTTAGCTCTCGCAAGTGCTAGCATCTCCCGCATCTGAACCACAAAGTTCGCGGCATAGGCACTTTCTGAGGTATTCCAACTATAGTTCGATTCGCTGGCCTATAACCATAGTTCAGCTCAAACGGACTGAATCCCGTAGAGGAATGTTTTCTATCATTGTAGGCAAACTCTAACAATGGCAACCACTTGTCCCATGTATGTTGCCTCAATGACACATATGCTCTCAGCATATCCTCTAAAATTTGGTTGATTCTTTCTGTCTGACCATCCGTTTCTGGATGATCCCCACTACTCATTCCCAACTCAGTCCTTAGTGTCTCAAATACCGCAGTCCAAAAATGACCGGTAAATTTGACATCTCTCTCTGATACTATGGATTTGGGTAATCCATGCAGATGAAATATATGTCTAATAAACAAATCCGCCACTTGCGGGGCACTAACAGATTCTCTAGTTGGAATGAAGTGAGCCATCTTAGTAAGACGATCAACCACCACAAGGATAGAATCATATCCACCTTGTGTCGTAGGCAAACCTACAATAAAGTCCATGCAAATGCTCTCCCACTTACTTAGTGGTATCTCCAAGGGTTGTAAAAGTCCGGGTGGCTTCACCCGCTCTGCCTTACTCACCTGACACGAAAAACAACGTGTCACATATTCATGAATATGCTTTTTCATCTTTGGCCAAAAGAAATCTCGCTTCACGAGATCATATGTCTTCTCGACTCCTGGATGTCTCGCACATGGGCTATTATGGCATTGTTGAATGACTCTCTGCCTGAGATCATTCTGATTAGGTACTACTACCTTGCCATTTCTTTTTAGCATACCATCCCTTATGGCATATCTTGCATAAGTTTGGCCTTTTCTGGATGCCAGGTCATCCTTTTCCCCGGGTTTTAACATATGAGCCTTAGGCCATAGGCTCTGGACAAACTCGTCCACGTTTTGAGTTTCTCTAATCTCGGCCATTAAAGCACTCTCTAACACCGTGAAACTCATGTTATGCATAATGCATGACAACGCATCACCAACTTTATTATCCTTTCCTCTTCGATACCGAATCGTCAATTTAAACTCCTGCATGAGTTCTGCCCACCTAGCTTGGCGGCCTCTCAAGTCAGGTTGTTTACAGAAATGTTTCAGAGTATCATGATCAACATCCATATAAAACTCTGATCCATACAAATAATGTCTCCATGTTTTCAAAGCATGGACAACAGCATACAACTCTAATTCATGAGTTGGCCAATTTCGTTGAGAGGGGAAAAGCTTCTTGCTTTCAAAGGCTACTGGCCTTCCCTCTTGGAGAAGAACTGCTCCTACCGCAATGCCACTTGCATCGGTTTCAAGGAAAAACGGTTTCTAGGGATCAACTATTTTTAACACCGGTCCTATGACCACAGCTTGTTTTATGGTGTTAACTTTCATGTTGATTCTGTCCCCATATAAAAGGTACTTTATATGAGGTCAGATCAGTCAATGGCGATACTATTTCGGAATATCCTTTGATATGTCTTCGATAAAATTGGACAAATCCCAAGAATGATCGCAAAGCGGTCAAACTCTGAGGGATTGGCCAAGTCAGTATCGCAGCCACTTTCTTTGGATCCATCTCCACCCCCTCAGGAGTAATTATGAATCCTAAATATTCAAGTCTTACCATACACAGTATAGTTTTCTTTTTATTTACATAAAGACTGGCTTTCCTCAAAGTACTGAACACTATTCTTAAGTGTTCGTGATGCTCAGTAATACTTTTACTGAATACCAGAATATCGTCAATAAAATGTACTACAAACTTTCCGATATACAGACGTAGTAAATCGTTCATAAGCATGACAAATGTAGCTGGAGCATTGGTAAGTCCAAAGGGCATTACCAAAAACTCATAATGTCCAAACCTGCTTCTAAAAGCGGTTTTATGCACATCCTCGGCTCTAATACGGATTTGATGGTAGCCACACTTAAGATCTATCTTACTGAAAATTACGGCCCCATGTAATGCATCTAGCAAATCATCGATCCGAGCCATCAGATACCTGTGCTTAATAGTGATATTATTCAATGCTCTGTAGTCTATACAGAGACGAAAAGTATCATCTTTCTTCTTCTTTAATATCACTGGCGAAGCAAAAGGTGAAAAACTGGGTTGAATCTGCCCCAGCTTGAGGTATTCTTCCAGTTGTCTTCGCATCTCAGCTTCTTCTGTAAAGCTTAATCTATAGGGAGGTCTGTTTACAGGTTCTACCCCCGGGATAAGCTCAATTTTATGCTGAACATTCCGCTCTGGAGGTTACCCATAAGGTAACTCATCCCTAAAACAATCAGAGTACTTCTCCGATATCTCTTTTGCCAACTCGGCCATTTTCCCATCTTGGGTAGCCTCAGTGCTAGCCGATGCATCATCAATCGACTCTACCGATGCTATACACAGACACGGAAACTCTTTCGGAGTCTTCCGAATTTCCATGGCTAAAATCAATGGTCCTCGAGGTAAATCCTTTTCACCTTGCAAAACATATTCTACCCCGTTCATCTTGAGCTGGTAAATATGCTTTTTCCAATCAATGGCTGGATTTTTTCAAAAATGCCAAGCCATGCCTAGGGCTATATCTCCGTGAGCAAGCCTGGTCAACTGAAAGTCCAGCTTCTCAACATAGTCCTGAATTCGAAGTTCCAACTGGATAAGCCTCTGGTCCCATACTTCAGTTGAACTTCCGTCCGCCATCCTGACCGTATAAGCATAGTTAGACAGACTAGTTTTCAACTTGAGCCTCTTAATAAGCTTCGAGTTAATTACATTGTGCCTTGACACTGAGTCAAACAATACAATCACATCATGATTGGCTACTTGTCCTTTCATTTTAATCAACTCGGGCTCATCGAAAACCGTATACACCGTTGCTGCAGGCTTTGAAATGATGTTATCGGGTGCACCGCTTACTAACTTCGTAACAGACACACTTAACAACACAAGTACTAACCTCTGAGAAGGTCCCGCCAATTGCATCTGCATATGTTCCGCATTGGGACTCTCCTGCATTTCCGCGTCGCATTCAGATATCATCATATTGGCCGTGCAACGGTCTTCGTTTAGTGGACAATCTTTCCACTGATGTTGCTGAAGGCAGCCGAAGCACAATTCTTCTTTTCTAGCTTTTTCTTTTTGCTCAGGGGTCAACGAGGACTTTGACCAAGCCCAAGCTGCCATTGGAGTTACTTTTCTTTTCACCCCAACGGTGGTACTTGTCTTTGCTTGTCCCTCAACCAGCTTCACCTGCTTGGTTTGGCCACTTGGCTACGAGACACTTGTCTTTGAAGTCCATTTCCTTTGAAATTCCCCTTTTCTCGGGTACTCATGCTGAGTCCCTGCCTGCACAAACCCACTAGGTCTGCCTCTGGCGTCCTCATAGTTCAGGGCTACTGCAATAGATTCATCTAATGTAGTCACATATTTAGCCCGAACTTCCATTTTATTTTTGTCGTTCAGTCCATAAACATAGTCTTTCAACTGAACCGACATAGGGAGAGGGTCTGTTATTTTCATAACACATTCCCTGAACTTGTCAGTGTACTCTGCCACCGACAAATTCCTCTAGCGAAGGCCTCTGTAAGCATCCCAAGCTCGAGACTCTTCGTCAGGTGGAAGAAAGTGTTTCTTTTTTGTTGTTTTATCCACCACCTATCCGCTGCCTCAATAAACAGGTGAGTGGTCTCGCGGATCTTCTTTAGATCAGATCTGATTTCACAAACGGCAAAGGCTTCTTCCCACTTGTGTAACCAAACCTCGATCACATCAGAACTGCGCTCGGTCATCCGACCAACGTACTTTTCCGGTCTATAATTGGCAATATTAGGTACCTTGACCTTCGCACGTTCCGACGAGTGTATACTGGGCTCTGGCTCTGCTGGAGCTTTGCCCTTTTCATTTCTAGATGTTCTAGCCGACAAGGCTTGCACCATCTCTCTAATTTCATTTTGACCAACGTTCACTTGAAGCTGCTGGTTCATGATCTGTTGTAAGGCATCTTCTAGTACAGAAGATCAGATCTGATTTCACAAATGGCAAAGGCTTCTTCCCACTTGTGTAACCAAACCTCGATCATATCAGAACTGCGCTCGGTCATCCGACCAACGTACTTTTTCGGTCTATTATTAGGTACCTTGACCTTCGCACGTTCCGACGAGTGTATATTGGGCTCTGGCTCTGCTGGAGCTTTGCCCTTTTCATTTCTAGATGGTCTAGCCGACAAGGCTTGCACCATCTCTCTAATTTCATTTTGACCAGCGTTCACTTGAAGCTGTTAGTTCATGATCTGTGGTAAGGCATCTTCTAGTACAAAAATCCTACCCACCAGAGTAGGTGTTGTGTGGTGGGACACTTGTTGCGTAGATCGTGCTCTAGATTCACCAAGATTTACCCTGGAATCTTGTCCCTCTACCTCCATTCTTTCAAAAAGGAAAATAGAATTTATTTTTTTTTTTTTCTTCTTTCCGCACGCCAAAACTCCAAAAGTATATCACACTTCAAATTCCCCTTTGCTGTACAGGAATAATTAGACTGCAACTGAAAACTGAAAATTTGTATAGAAGGGCCAAAAAAAAAAAAAGCCCCCTGGAAGCTCCGCGAAGTCTTGAGAGGATACTCCTATCCCTGGTATTCAGATCTTCAATAAAATAGTCGAACCACTGCCAAACTGCGTGATTTGCACGATGTATTAGTCTTGGCCAGACAAAGTTCAAAAGCTAGGCGACCTGGTCTTGACGTGACTGCGCACGTAACCGTACCCATGCTCAGACGATCACCTCGCTCACGGGCTATTTGCGTGACCACATCCCAGATGCGCAACTCTCCCACGCATCTTCGGCACTGCTCATCAATCTACCTAACTATTACACAGCTTGCACACCCACAACACCAAGGAGTTCTGAAAACACCACGTGGTACATCTGTAACGACGTCCGCTTATCGGTCGGACTTCCCATCATGTGCCTCCCGATTACAGCCTTGTAAAAAGCTCCCTTGATTCTGCGAATTAAGCCAAGGATGGTAGCACAATCCCGACCAACTTCGTTGAGCCCACAAACAGTATATGGATTCTACCCAGAAGCCAGGTCCTCCCGCCAAGAAATCCCACGCCTGCGATGACGTCCGTGACTATCAAGCTGCGCCATCACCTCCGTACTGTCCGTCGTCACACATCCCAAACATTCTGCGCTCTTATACCAATTGTTAACGACCCAAACAAACTCAGGAAACTTCTTCCCGTCGATTCAAGCTCACAATCACAGGCGATGGCATCATAATTTTCCTCCCAGCCTATCTCATGGATTCCATGCACACAAGATGCCTATCCACAAGCCCACAATTCCCTAGATGGTTCCCCCCTGCCACTGATCCTCATTTTAGACCTTTAGCTTACCCCTCTCTTGGGGCACAATTAAAACATTTGCCCCTTGGCATTCTTACACATTTAGGTGCACCTAGGCCTGAGCACTCAGAACCACCTAGTCGATGCCAATACACCCTCACCTAGGACCTTGGCAATTACTTCCCTTAACCATTTAATTTATGCACATGAAATATTACAGAAGTCGGTCCTCTTAAGGGAAAATGCCCACCGATCTTTCCGAGGTCATGCTATCTCGGCTAGAGCATAACACAATGTCTACCAAATGCCCAAAATTGGCTGTACCAAGACAATGTCACTGCAAATTTCAACAAAATTGACAAAACTCCCAATTTCTGGAAGAGCAAAACTGTCAAATTTGGGGCAAATCACCAAAAGCCCCAAATTTTGCTGAAATAAAGCAAATGTGACAAAATAACCTGCAAATCTAAGAATATCCCACAATCTGCCAACAATAGATCCAAAATCCCCATGTCAGAGTGGAAATGAAGTCAAAATAGGGCAAATACTGCAAAAGCCCCAAAATGTGACCAAAAGGAGCAAATGTCAGTGCAAAATCTGCAAATGTGACACAAAAGCCCCAATTTCTAGAGCAAAATCACCTCAATGTCACTGTAATGTGTGCAAATGTGACATAAAAGAGGGTGAAAAGCTTGAAACCCAACTGTACCAAGAAAATCTGAGTCAAGAAGAAGAGAATCCCAGCTAAATGGTGCTAGAGCAGGTTGGAGCACTTGGAGGAAGGCCAGAATGACTGAAAAGAGTCCAGATCTGAGCAAAAAAACTCCAAGAATGTAGTAGACCTCCGAAGAGGGAAATAGATACAACCTAATTATTAAAGGGCTGAATCCTCACTAGATGCCTAAAGAGACTGATGCTACCCTGTTGGTCTGCTGCGAGGAGGCTTTGCTGCTGCTAGTCTGAGGCTATGATGCCTAACTGTGGGATGAAGAATGAGTGCCAAAGGCGGCCCTTTTATAGCTGTTAGGTCAGCCTGGCCAACTTGGCCAACGCTGACCGTTGACCTTGGCCGGCTGATCAACGCTGACCGTTGACTAGATCGGTCAAAAAAGTCATCGTTGCCTTTTAACCAAAAAGTCAGCTCTGTGTTCGTTTTCAAACAACCAAAGAGCATACCCCAAACATATTCCCTTGCATACCCTGCATACCAGGCTGAAAACCCACTGGATAGCTTCGAGACATTCCAAGATAATCCACGGCTTGCCCAGCCATTGCCTCGAACACTGAACCACCACCAAAATATCATGGATGCATTAAGGGTTGGGGGCAAGCTTGCTGTCCCTGATTTGCATTCTGAGAATTATTCCCTTCAGCGTGCAAATCAACTCCAGGACCATAAATAGATTGCTGCAATGGAGCACCCTGTACATTTGGCATTATTGAAGGCTGTCCATTGAAGGGACCATAGGGCTGATTATGAGCCCACGTTTCCCCTGGATGTGAATGCCCTTTTTCTTTTTAGACTTAGAAGGGGTTTGCATAAACTCAGTAAACCTTGGGTCCTGCGTAAGATGAGGTGGGTCCTGCGTAAGATGAGGAAGTGCTCCCACTGCCATCTCTGCTGTGCTTTGAACAATGCATCAATGATCAGACTCCTCTACACCTTCAGCATCTTTAGACCCTCCAGGGTGTGTTTCACTCACATCAAGAGCATTGACAGCTCATTCATAGGCTGTCCCCCTTGGTCATCCTAAGAGGACTCCTCTTCCATATCCCAATCTTCATCTGTGAAAAGCATACTCACTGAGTGTTGATCCTTGCTGTAAATCAACTACAGCTGGCAATACTAACACCAGAGACAACCATAGGCTCACCTCCTTAAAGAAGATGGCGAGGTCCCGGCAACGAAACCATGAAAAGGCCTCAAGGCCAACGAGAGGGCAGTAAAAGACAATTAACCAGCCAATGCTATCACATTAATAATTCAGCAATTAATCAACCAGTGGAATCGGAGCTAGAATGCTCCTGCTCAAGACCTAATAGTATGCCTTGGCAAGACCAAGGTTATGATCTTTAACACCTCATGGGCAGAACTCCAATTCTATCATGATCATTTCTTGAGAGTATCAAAGAATGGAGTGATTACTAGGCCCCAATCTCTAGAGGACAAACGGGTCCCAAACATTGCCATTGGACAGATGTGGGTCTCATCCCATCAGGTGAGGATCAAGACAGGGACAGCCAACGGCACACCTAGAGCTCTAGTAGTAGGCTATGCACATTGGCAAAGGTGGAGGCACAAGAGCACTTCCTCTATACTTGCCCTGCCTACTATTAGATTCGAGGACGGTGCCACTGCCTCTTTCAGGAGGGACAAGGGTTTGGGCCACTTTTCCAATTGATGAACACGTCTGTGTTGGCCATATTTGATGGAGATGCGGAAGATCAGACGGCAGAAAAGTACCACAGGAGACAAATCGAGCACAACAACATGTCACAGCCTTCTATGCCTTTGAGTCAGCCCCAAGACACATTGGGGTAGAGGAGGAGGAGATAAGGAGGAGATAGCCGACATGAGGGCAGCACAGATCAACGGAAAGAGGCAGCGCAGAACGGTGGAGCCAGCGACACAAAGACCACTGACCAAAGCACGCACAATAGAGGTCCAGCCCATCACTACTCTACTCAGAGGAGACCGTCCAAGTCGAGGTGTCATCCTTGATATGGCCCATCGGATACGGAGACCACGCCCCTCGCCACAACGAGAGACAGCCCACCAGACGCATACAAGACATTTTCATGTCTCATCGAACAGCCACCATTGTCAGAAATCCTGGAGTTGAAGTAATGCTACGCCAGACACTCAAGTAATACAGATATTTCTTGATCTCTGCTATTTCAGTCTCTTTTCTGTTCCTTAGCACTTTTCTAAATATAGTAAATCTAAGATTTCTTACAACCATGGCACTCGGGTATGTATTTGGATCACTAGTTTTGCATGTCTGAGTTTTGAGAACCTTATACGCCCCAAGTCAGTAAGAGCTTCGATGTAGGTCTTGAGAGTACCTGCCCCATCCATGGCACCATCATTGTTGCATCTCTACATCAGGCCACGTCACGCCGCCCAAAAGGTACTACCCTTAGCAAGGAGTCTAAGACACAAAGCAGCAAATCTCAGATATGTTCCAGAGACAACATGACTCCGAGTGATACTCCCATCTCATGTCAACGAGGAGCTCTGGCTACTCATGACTGACACCTCACACATGAAGATTTCTCATGACGTTCTCAGTTTTTGGTCTCATAGGCACTTTGGCATTCTAGAGATGTGAAGAAACCCTTCTTTCTTACTGTCTTTCATTGTGTGTACATACATACCATACTCTCATAAGCCATTTTGGTATTTTGAAGACATTATTGAACCTTACGTTCTTCCCCCTCCCCACGTCCCCAGGGGCAAGTTTTCACTAAGCCTAAGTCAATGGTAAAGATGGCTGCCATTGATAAACACATGAGTATAAACTTTGTGAAATACCATCAACAATAGATGATTCAAAGAGCAAAAACATGTGATAAACTCACCCTTCAAAATCTGAACCTGCATCTGGAAGTTTATCTCTGCTAATCTGAGACAAATAACTTCTTAAGAAAAGCCCACGAATGGGATGCTGTATACCACGACACATTTCTACCAGATCCTTCAGCACATCCTTTGCAGGCGCCTCCTTGGACTTTATGTAAACAGAGCCCACCGTACAAAGTAAATACCTGCACAAAAAGGGCCTACAGTTACGTAAGGACAACAGTGAAACTTTCTAAGCACACTTTGTTTAAAAAAGGGGGAGGCAGGCAGGCAGGGAGGGAGGAGGGGTGGGGGGTTGGTTGCGCACAGAGCAGACTGCATTCTGGGCTGGCCAAGCCAGATAACATAACAAATTCATTGATGGAACAGCATGGGTATTGTTTGGAAGTCCTGGTCTATCCGTATATTTGCAGAGTCCAAGCATGCCAACAATATGACCAAAAGAAATTCAAATTACTATTATTCTCTTTTTCTTTTTCTTGGGGGGATATATTGATAAGCAATGTTGCATAAGACACTCTTATAGTCTTGGGGCTTTAAAACTCTCAAATGGAAGTCTAATGTAAATATGAACAAATATCATAATCATGGAACGTTTATACCGGAACAAAAGTTTACACTTTCAGCTTCAATATGCCTCTTCTCTTCATCACATGGAACTAGCAAATCTTTAAGGCCAGAAACTCACAGTCTAGGCAATATGTTGCCTGCATGTTGGACAAGTTCATACATATATGCATTGGTGCATCCTCTCTTGGTTTCTTCCCTGAAGAAGACCTCCAGCATACGTAATTCATCAAAAGTTTTCATATCTTTCCATCGTCAAGGAACTGGCAAATATACAACCTAACGTTATGCACAAAATCATGGCTTTGCGAGTAACAAATGGAAAGGATACAAAGCTCATAATATTTCTGGGGAGAAAGCTTTGACGTCCTTAGTTCCGAAAGCATCTGAGCTGAAAACTTGAGGGCATCTCGCAAATTGTTATTGTCCTGCATTGCAACTCAAAAACCACAATAATTGGAACCTGCATTTGATTGAAAGGCTAGAAAAGTAAGACAAGAAAACACGAAGCTGGTAAATTCTTGTATATAACATAGGCTAAGTGTCAGTATCCTCTTCACATTCTTCCTACGATGATATCAAAAGCAGGTGATACTAAATGTTTCCCCCTCAGCACTACAAAAAAATCTCTCCAACTCAAATGCAAAAGGGGTCCTAAAAGCTCCAACATATAAATACATTGTAATCTTCTTTGCTCCTTCTCTCTTGAGAGACCTGTCACGATCTGTGACGTATTCCTTTCTCTATTTCTAGACTTATGGATGGTTTGATGAATGGACACTTGTGGAAGGGTATGCCCTTTCGACGGGACACTTCCTAAGAGGCACAACCCTTGCCCTTTCGACGGGACACTTCCTATGAGGCACAACCCTTCACAAGAGACATTCTATTGAAGAGACATTTCTATTGTAATGTACCCTCTCATCAAGGGTCACACCCTTCACAAGGGGTACACACCTCTTCATGCACATACTGTTTGGAGTACACACCTTTTCACGTGTGACTCTTCACTCTCTATATAAGAGAAGCCCAATTGTATGGATGACACCACATCTACACTACAGACATTCAAGCAATACAATTATTCCTTGTTCTCTGCTATCTCAGTCTCCTTATTGTTCCTTAGCACATTTCTAAATATAGTAAATCTAGGATTTCTTACAGTGGTATCAGAGCAAAATTCGCTCCTGCCTGTAGGAAATGCCCCCCCACCTTCTAGCGCCGATCTGATACATCTTTTCCGCTAGAAGGATATCCGTGCACATTGTGCATGGAAGAGATGGAGAGGATCAGCATAAAAATTTTAAGCGCCAACCCTGCCTAAAGTCATCTATGGCCTCTCCATCTCCCACACATCACAAGTTGATGTGAATGGACACGACAAAAATCGTGTCTTTTCAGGTGCTTGGGCTGTCCCAAAACCAAGGGACGCACCTTTTCCACCATCGGACACACCTTTTGATGAAGAGTCTCGACTCCTCACCCAAGGGACACACCCCATCGTGTACAAAAGGACACACCTATTCATGTAGGGACACCCCTTTTAAAAACAGGGACACACCCCTTCATGAAAAGGTGCACCTATTCCAAGGGTCGCACCCCTTCGAATAGGCACACCTTTTAGGCACCAAGCACTTATAAAGGGGACCTAAAGGGGTTTTTTTTTCCAGCCCCAAACTTTAGGTCTACCCTAGATTACCCAAGGGTCACCCACCCTTTAATTTTTGGGCAACCACCCCATGTAGGCAGCCCAAACGAACCAAAAAACAAAAGGGATGTACCTTTTCAACGCCTACAGATTTTTTGTCAATCAGGTTACGCTGCCAGCCCCTGCATGCGCAATCACACTGCCAGCCCCTGCTCGCTGCCAGCCCCTGCATGCGCGATCACGCTGCCAGCCCTGCTCGCTGCCAGCCCCTGCCTCGCCATTCATGCTGCCAGCCCTGCTCGCTGCCAGCCCCTGCCTCGCCATTTTCGCTGCCAGCCCTGCATCGCTATTTCGCTGTCAGCCCCCTCGCTATATGCAGCCCTAGCCTTGCCCATTTGCGGCCCTGGTTACCTGTCATTCCCTGCCAGCCTGCAGCGTTAAATCAGCGACAGTTTTCGCCATTGACAGCCTGCAGCCCCCCCCTTGTTTCGCCATCTTTTCCTGCCAAATCAGCAACAGTTGCAGCCTCCTTTTGCGATGAAGACAACCTGTTAACAGCCTGGACCAGACAAGCCTCGATCCGCTCCTCGCAAACCACTGCAACATGGATCTCCGGACAGCGATTTGCAGGCCTCTTCTACGCAACACTTTGGCAGATTAAATCATTGCCAGGTGGAGTCTTTCCAATCTGCTTTTAAGGATTCTCTTGCCATTAACAAATTACAGCAAATGAAAGAATCTCCCTTAAAGCATGGAAACCCCTGGTAATTCACCCGGCATTTCAAGGACACCTCAGGCATCATCTACCACACAATATCGTGTTCAGATTGCACAACCAGCCCATTTCGGAGCCTTTGCATCTTGGGTCTTCTGTGTCACGTGCCCTCCTAGTGATTTGGACCACATCCTATATCTTCTGCGTGAGGCACCTCAGTTACATTACTTCCTCAGCACAGTATAGGTTGTGTTCCACGAGACACGAAGATACCCAGAACCCGATATTCCTCAAGAGTTTGCTGTCCATCTTTGGCGAGAATTTTACCCCTCACCTTTGGCATCTCCAAGGTACTCTCCACCTCCTTCAGCTCCCAGATATCCTCCTCTACAGGTTGTACTTTCTCCAAGTTAGTATTTACACTCTGAAGGCACTCCTTCTCCTGGATATTCTCCATTTCCGACAACAACTCCCTATCCCTTCTCAGATCCGTGGACTCTGCAACCTACTCCTGTCCTCTCCCGAGCAGTAACACCACTTTCGGCATCACCAGTGTTACCTCAGACAGGACCTCCTTTACCAGACTTCCACGGGTGGTTCCATCCTGCCTCGCCTGCCCCCTCCAACATGAGCAACCTCAGGGAGCAGCCCGAATCTTCTTCTAGGAATGGTACAAACTAGAGCGCAAGTTCGCGCTTTTCTCACAGGGATCTCCGATATGTCGCAACGCTCGCGTGAAGCCTCTCCAGAGATCAAAGACTCAAGTCCAAAAAAGACCCCTGAAGTCAACGTACAAGGCGATTCACTACTGCAACTTCAAATATCCCAGCTTCAGGACAGCATCTCCGACTTGGTCCAGAAAGTTCAACAACTTCAGGATTCTCGAAGTACCACACATACAGAGGATGACGTGACGCAACCAGACGACTATGCGGATTCATTCCCACCAGAGGTAGAAAGCACTGAACTACGTGCCCTCTACCGTTTACTTCAAGCTTCCAAAACTAAAAGACTTGACATCAAACTTCCGGAATCCTACACTGGTCAACGCAATCGCCGAACAGTTGACCAATAGCTCGCAAAAATGCGCATGTATTTTGATACTGTTGACCTCACTGAAGGCAAAAAGATCGCCTTGGCAGCCTCCCTCCTCAAGGATACAGCTTTTCTATGGTGGCAAAGACGCTTAAAGGACGGCAAAAGTGTGTTAACATGGGAACGTTTTGAACACGTGCTCCGTAAGCAATTCATACCTGCCAATGCGGACTTCCAAGCACGTTCAAAACTCCGACAGTTGGAGCAAACGGGTTCCCTGTCTTCCTACATCTCTCAGTTCACCACATTGGTGCTGGAGATTAATGGTTTAACTGAGGATGATCGCCTTCATGCTTTCATCTCAGGCCTAAATCCCTCGTTACGCATTGATGTCCTTAAAGCAAACAGCACCACCACAGATGGCGCTATTGCTTACGCAAAGCGCATTACAGATTTCCAAAACACAGGGAAGCAGAGTGCTATTTGCACACAGAACTCTCCTATGGCCAAAGGTGCTCGCCCTCAAGATAACACCAGGTTTCGAAAAAACTTCGGTAATCAAGGTGCTCGCCCTCAAGATCCCCAGAAGCCTCAGAAATCATTTGCTGGATTCCAACAGAAGCACTCCTCCAAGGATCGCGCTTCTTCTTCTTCACAAAGTCATTACCGACATCCCCAACATAAAGGTGCGGCCACTGACAAGAAGAACAACTCCAGCACAAAAGGACTTTGTACCATCTGTACAGGCAACCATAGATGGTTTGATTGTCCCAAGCGATCAAAGCAAAATTCCAATATGGAACCTAGCACTTCCCAAAAAGAAGATGCTACCCCAGCACAAGACAAGAAAGGCAAAGCTGTTCGAATGGCGAATACCATCCACCTGAGCCTTGCCAGCAACCCCGAACCTTCCCTGGCCACTCAAGTACTTTGTGTTCAAGGATCGATTCGTAGAACAACCGTCACTATCCTCATCGACAGTGGCTGTTCTCATAATTTCCTAGCTAGTTCTATGGTCGACAAACTTCGGTTGACCACCAGTCCTAGTCTCATGGACTATCAGATTGAACTCGCAAATGGAACTCCTTTCTTGTGCAACAGCAGGATCAAAAACTTGTCTTTTCGCATCCAACATTATACGGACAAGTTGAACTTCGACATCATGCCTCTTTCTCGGTACGATGTCATACTTGGACAACAATGGCTCTACGACTATGATTCATCAATCAATTTTCGCAGCCATACTATCCAGTTTGTCCACCAGGGAAAACTTATTGAGCTAACTGGTTCTAGGGACTCAGCTTCAACCCCAGTTGCCTCTGCCCTACAAGTAAAGAAGTGGGTTCGTAAACGTCAAGTAAAGACTTCACTTCTGTTGGTTACGGCAGTCGAGGAGACACCAACAAAGGATCCTCCTGAATACCTCAACCAACCTTTTTTCCAGCCCTACCTGGACCTTTTTCCACAGGAATTGCCAAAGCAGTTACCACCTCGACGACCAGTGGATCACCCAATCGAACTTATTCCCGACAGTAATCCACCGTCGAAACCTCCTTATCGAGTTTCTTACACTCAAAATGAAGAAATCCAAAGACAGGTCACCGAACTACTCGACAAAGGTCACATTCGGCCCAGTCGCAGCCCTTTCGGATCTCCTGTACTACTTGTGGAAAAAAAGAATAAGTCAATGCGCCTCTGCATCGACTACCGAGCCCTCAACAAGCTCACTATAAAAAACAAGTATCCATTGCCTCGCATCGATGACCTCTTCGATCAACTTCTACATGCAACACAATTCTCAAAGATTGATCTTCGTTCAGGTTATCATCAAATAGGTATACGAGAAGGCGATGAATACAAGACAGCTTTTCGAACAAAGTATGGACACTATGAATGTTTGGTCATGCCCTTTGGGTTAAACAATGCCCCAGCCACATTCATGACACTAATGAACGACATCTTCAGGCCTTTCCTCGATAAGTTCGTCATCATTTACCTCGATGACATCCTCGTTTTCAGCAGATCCCTACATGAGCACAAACAACATCTTCACCAAGTTTTTGAAGTTCTCCGCGCAAATTCTCTCTACATCAACATTGAGAAGAGAGGTAACACTCAGATTATGGTAATTGTTGATCGTTTGTCCAAAATGGCACACTTTGTTGCTTGCAAAAGCAGTGCACAGGCTCCGGACATAGCCAAACTTTTCATACAACATATCTTCCGACACCATGGATTGCCCAAGAATATCATATCCGACAGAGATCCTAAGTTTACCAGTCACTTTTGGATTTCACTGTTCGAATCTTTGGGTACAACTCTCCTGTTCAGTTCAGCCTACCACCCAGAATCAGATGGCCAGACTGAAAGAGTCAACCAAGTTCTGGAAGAAATGCTTCGACATTATATTCAGTCACGCCTCGCAGCCTGGGAAGAGTATCTACCACTCCTTGAGTTTGCTTATAATAACATTTTCCATAGTGCCATCAGCGTGACTCCATTCCAAGCAGCTTATGGACACACTCCGATTGTACCAACGAATTTTATACTTCAACATCGAGTGGCCCTAGCTGATCAACTGGTTCAAGAAATGCAAGACATTCTACTTTAAGTCAAGGATCATATCAGGTGTTGGCAAAACGAGGGATGTAGAGCTATGAGGAGGCGGGATAAACCTGAGCAAGAAGTGTTAGTAATAATCGCTAACCCACCTGTGAGCCTCTATATGAGAATGACATCACGGTAGTGAATTTGTAGGTAGGGAAAGGTAGGCTGATCTGCATCAGAACAGTTTTCGATAGATCAACTTACAACCTTAAAAAAGGATCACCTTAGATAAAGCAGTAGCATATGCAAAAGATAAAAATAAGTGTAGCAACCGAAATGGGATATGTTGAAACCGAAATGGGATATGTTGAAACAGGATGTTACAAAAGACAATCCTTACCAGTGAGGTTCTCCATCTTGACCCTATATCCTATGCATTGTGCGATTGTTGCTCTAAAACTTCCACTATTGTCCCAAAAGCAATATTTGAAGTCAAATAATTTCACTTTTTTGTTTGGAAATTGATTGCAAATTTTGCCAAGCTGACAGAGAAAAATTACACAGGTATCAAAGCCTAAGTTATTCCATGTTTATGTTTGTCTGCTTGACAGCTATAAATGAGTTCCTAGGAGTGACTAAAGCTCGACATAGAATCGGTATGTAGGCCAATTAGAGAGCCCATGCCGACGGGTATCAGCCTCCATCCCAATAGCCAAGGGCAATCAAGAACACACCCCACAGTCAAATCCCTCAAAACTTGGACAAAAAACCCTTAGCTTAACTAGCAACATGTCAAGCCACATCCCAAAAGCCCAATTGGACGAGACGTAAGCCTTGTCATAAAGCGCAGCACTTGCATGCAGATCACGAAAAGAATGCATCAAGTAAGAAGAAGAAAGAGAACTCTTCATCGTCCACAAGATGAAAAGTCCAACACAATCTTCCAAGAAAGAGTCGCCCATCTCCGTCACCAAAGAGAAATTCTTCATAATGTAATCCACTCCAAGAAGAATAAAATATTGCCATCTAGCTCATCCCCTTTTCTACTCTAAATCTTCCATCTTTGAGGCCTTCTTCAAAAGATCAAAGAAGCTTTGCAAAAAGTGACATCTAGATCATCTCTATTTTCTTCTTCTAAATCTTGTCTTTTATGCCTTCCTCACAAGATCAGTGAAGCTATGGCAAAACAAAAGAGAGCTCTTCTGTGGAGTTGAATTCGTACAAGAGACAAGATGGACACCAGGTATTACTGATAAGGTTGAGAGACTTAACTTTGTATTTAAGGATGATGCTTATGCTGACGATGATGCTTATGCTGACAAAGGCTAGACTACCATTTGCAGCCCTTCATCTAAAAGATCAAGCTCCTCAATGCTGAAATTTACAAAACTGATTAAGCCAGCCTCATTAAAGCCCTCTAGGTAGGGACGACAAGGCATTGGCACCAAAAGAATTACGGGAACTAATAAAGAAACCTTTCATCAAATAGTTTGAGCTCTGATTCTACTCCTTCGAAAAGGAGAGACTTAATTGAGTAAATCTACTCATAGAAATAACTACTGTTCAGACTGATTGCAGGTTTCCAAATGATGGGGGGAAATATAGTGATAGATATAGGTTACCCCTGCTGATGGGCCCTTTGGCAACCATTTTTGCACATCACAAAACCTCTAGACTTTGCAGCTGAAGCAGGTCCAAAGTTGTGACTCTCAAAAATTGTTCCAGTGAAACTAAAACTCAGCTTACACAAGTTTTTATCTAGACCCCAATCTGGCAACCTGCTTCTCTGATTTTCCTGAAATCTTTCCTCCTTTATGCAACATTACAAAAGCTATTCTCAATAGGAATGGAAACTGCTTCATGTCACCCAAAGCTGGCACCTTTCAGTTTATTCCTTGAAAGACACGTGATGGCAGAGATGCTCCTTATGGGATGCTGCCCCAAATGAGGAAATCAGTTCTAGTATACGTGGTTTGTGAGCGGAAAACACTGGACCGCCTTCTCATTACCTGCAAGATGGTGAAGGCACTGGAAAAAGTAGTGACCTGACAGGACCGTAAATTAGATGATCTCCAGGGCTCTAAACCCTGCACACTCCCCAATCCCTCCCATGGAAGGCTCTCTGCAAATCCAGCATTACGCTTCCCCAAACTGCACACCAGTGATACGTCGACGTCCGCTTGTTATTGTTTTGTTCTCAAGCTGCTAATAGCATAAAAGTGAAGAACCTCCCCTGAGACCTACGTTTGTCCGAACAAAATAATAGCTCAGGTCACCAAAGACATCCGAAACAACTTGACTGTCTGCCAATCTCCCACGACAAACACCGTCACTGCATCCCAAAAAACATTATTCCTCCGGAGTGCTAACATCTTTGGAGAGCTGATAGTTTAACGTCAGAGGCAACACCCGCAGCAAACAGCTACTATCACATATAATGGCTTCGCTCAGTTTGAATCTCATGTTTGCCAACTGTTCACGTTCCAAATAGCTGCGTTTCTATGTTCTTCATAAACCAAAAGCCATCCTGGAATAGAATGCCTATTCTAGGCTTTTCTCCCCTGCTTTCTATGCTGTCTTTTGCAGCAAATGCCCTGATGCAACCCTAAATCAGCATCCTATAGACACGACATCCTAAAAGGCTGACTTTTATGCAGTTAGATTCCGAACGAGAAGCCATTACTTCTATATCTACTGCAGTTTGCTGCTGCTTAAATGACCAAAAGGCACTTTGCGGATAGAAGTGATGAGCCGCTTTCACTTACGGCAAACCGTTGGAATCCGGGACGAGATTCAGTTTCTTTGTAAAGTCCTTCAATAGCCATACAAGGTTTAGTGATATGGAAGGCGGAGAAAGTTTTCAATTGAGCTTTAAAATCGCTAAGGACAGCGAGAATTATGGAGCAGAACAGTAATATAGATCGACTGTTGAGAATCCCTAACACTTGTAGTTCATGCAGAAACGTTCACCACCCTCTTAAAATTCGCAAGGCGGACATATGCATAAGGTGCGCATACCAGAGCGCGGTGCATGAAAAAAGCATGATGCTGCACGAGAGCCAAAGCATCGGCAAGCCACTTCTCCTGCTCCTCGGCAGTTGTGACTCCGTCGACGACGGGGCTTTGCATGATGAAGAGAGAACTTGAGAGAAGAGGTGGGAGAAGATCAACTGGTCTGGTAGTGTGTTGAAAGAGCGATCGATGGAGATCCAGATCCAAAGCGAAAAAGCGCTCTGCTCTTATATGTCAGCCGGCATTAGATGTGCCATTAGGTGCTACTGCTATGCCTGCCCATGTGAACGCTTGCATTTGACTTTGGTCTATGTTCAATGCCACGCTGTTAAAAACTGTGGACGCTATTGGCACTTTCAATTTCAATATAATGCAAAAAAAAAAAGAAAAAATAAAGACTTTCCAACTGCACTCTTCCATTTAGGTGCACATTCTCAAGCTTGTGTGCACTCAATCGACTAGGTACATATCCACTACACATTCTAAGAGACTATCCAAATCATAAAGCAACGTGGTGCACTTGTGTGATGAGGTGTCAATTTAAAGCCCTTGGCAAAGAGGGGGGAGAAAAAGATAGGAGAAGTCCTTAGGCTAGGGTAGGCGGTGCAATGGAATAAGGAGAGGGGTGAGTGCACAAGAGTGTGGGAGAGGCTACGTACTACTAAAACTAGATTGAAAATTTGCGAGCATTTAGGGTTAGATTCTAACTTCTTTTAGAGTCCTCTAGAAACTTATATGTTATCGAATCATGGTCGACGACGACTAATTCATTCATTTGTCTATAAATGCTATTGCAATTCACATTCATTCCAAGTATGGGGACAAATTGTCATTTCTAGAAGCCCAAGTGAAGTGTGAGTCGGATGGAATGAGTGTGTCCCGCATTGCAAAGAATGGGCAAAGTGTTGAATGAAGATGAATGGGATATAGAAAGACAACGTAATGTACTCAGGAGGTGAATGATAGATATATTTGTTTGTATTACAATAGCCTTCAATAATGGCAGTACAACCAACTCTTCAATCGAATTCTACGCACCAACTACTTGCATTAGCAATAAGAACAACCCTATCTACCTCTCATCCACTCCCTTGTATACAATCCCCTCTAGCAGAAGCTAGCGAGGACAATCGCCCACATTAACATTCATCTGCACCTACCTGTATAAGAAGGGTAGGTGCCATAAAGGTGAGTGCCGATATAGATGACCCTCCGCCACTTAGCTTAGCGCTCTCCAATGATATGTGAAGCAATGTTGACTTTGGTGAACGGAACATCCCTCGCTTTGTCCAACCCACCATGTATCTTTGCTTCGTGTTCGCATTACATCTTGGCACCAGGGTTTCTCCACACTCACAGAGCATGTCGTACATCTATGATGGTTTGAACTCCAAGTCTAGTGCATCTTTGATATTGTCCTTGTGATCTTCAAATAGACAATGGCATCGTGCTCGCTCTATGGCCTTCGTATCTTTTCAATTTTGTCCACCAAGATTAGTGATACCAACTCCCTCATCTACACTCCGTGATGTCTGAACTGGTGGGCTACTTGTTGTCAGGTCTCATTTGCCTTTGCAATGTTCAAAGTGGTGGGTTCCTTGTTGTCACATCCTCAAGGCAATGGGCATAGGTAGTTGGCCAAATCCTTCAGGTTAGACTTAGCGAGATTGACGACCGAGATCCATTCATGCTATGTCAGCTCCTTGATTCCTCATTGCTCCAAAAGTAGCTCTTGTACTTGCTCTGTCACCTTCATTGGCTATGCCCCATGCTAGTGGATGTGTTTTGGATGGGGGTGGCCTTAACCATAGAAGTCATTGGGGTCATTGCGAATGGATGCCCCTGCCATGCCTGATTCAATGTCATCTCTCTTCAAGGCTTTAATACGATGGGCTCCTTTGGCTTCGTTAGGAGTTGGAGCAATTCTTAAAACTCTACTTGTAGTTTGTCTCTTTTTCAATGAATCCCCTCAAAGATTGACCATGCCTTTGATGAGAACTTTGCCTTAACTTTTATGAACTTTGCTTTTGACACAAGAATCTTGTTCGAGGTTGGGTCCACCTAGCTTTTGAAGTCTAGGCACAGGCTTTCATGTTGACATTTTCTTTTTTGACTCATCCAAGTGCATCCTTGCTAAATCTGCCCTATCTTTCTTGCTCATTGGTGTGCTTAATCCTCTAAAGTTCTTCTTTTTGCGCTTTTTACTTTGCACTTTGCTTCTTTGGCCTAGCAAACTATTTGGGCTCTTTCCCTGATAGACCTTGCCCCTTCTGACTACCATTTGCCCTATTTGATTTGAAGGGCTATGCATGTTGCTCTGAACCATTTGTTCTCCTCTTTTGCTTGGACCATCTGGAACTTTGCCATGCTAGGAAGGTTGAGTTTCTTCTTCATGTAGCGATGAATGTTGGATGACATGCCCATATTCATAATTGTATCTTTGGACGTTGTCTTTGGTTAAATACGCGACATCAATTCAAGGTAGGTTGGCCTAAGGGTTAGCATATGGTCTCCATTAGCCAACTTGGAAGTATTTGGATGGGGAGCCGCCTGCTTCGACATGCTCTTCTCAATCACTGAGTCCTTTCCTTTATCACCATTTGATCTTTTGACTGTGTATTAAGAGGTTGCCACAATGGTTGTGACTACAGTTGTTTACATTTGGCTTCCATCTATTGGGGTGGGCTGCATCCTCCAAAGCCTTGTTGATTTGTCAAAAAGCTTGTCCAACAAGTTCAACTTTTTGGTTGTTGGTGGCTGGATGAGTAGCTCTTCATACTTTCATGGCAAAAGGCACAGGTGTGCCCCCACCTTGCATGCCTATAGATTTATGGTAGTCAACTTTTCCACCTGATCTTAAATCTATTAAGCTAGGAGATTCACCCAATTGACCTGTGCTCCTATCATTGCGTTTAGAGCTATTTGGACCAATATTTTGGGCAAAACACTGTCCAAAGTTTTTGAAAGGAATAGAAGTAATTATTTGCTTTAGATTCCTTAAATTGCTCATGAGTAGCTCTGGCCCTATAGCTAGGCATCCTCTTGGAAAAGGTCATCACATCCTGATTCAAGGTCAAGGTGACTTTGGAATCATTTGATCGTGACTTACTTTTCCCTTTGTCTTTATTTGTAGGTGTCGATCACGTGTAGGTCGACTGCTTTGTTAAAGATGAGGCTCCATGGGAGCTCATGGAAGTCTTGTAGGATGGTGACATGCAACCAATTCATCATTGCCAATGTCTAATTTTTATTTTGTAGGAGGCCGATTTGGCTTGTCTAGATTTGGTTTTTTCATGGTGTTTGGTGCATCTATCTTCTTTGCACCCTTTTCCTTCTATGTGTTGCTCACCATTCATATGTTATCTTTAGATTTTTGGGAGATTTTTGTGGCAAAGGGTTTGGGCACAATGGAGGCTATAGCTTCTAAGCTCCAAGTGTGCATGAATGAGAAAAATGAGCCTAAATTTTGCACCAAGGCTTATGTACCGAGGACGCTCGTTAACTACTAGCTCATTACCTCCTTTACTCCCATGTTTTTCACCATGATATTCCTCCTCATCGTGGAATCATTGCCAATCCAAATCCTACACAACTTTGGGAATTTGTGATTTGGGACTTCCTTGAATCATGATTTTGCTTAATTGCCAGTTAATTGTGATGTTACTCCTACTTCGATACATAATAGTCCCTTGGAATTTGCACCCATCTCCTAGTGGCTCATCATGGCTACCCTAGAAATTTCTATCCCATCGAATTGTACTTGTGGCCATAACAACATGATCTTCATTCTAGCAATTCTTTCCCTTTTAGGTTTAGTGAAGGTCCCATCATCAAAGCCCTTCTTGATTTGATATGCTCTGACCCATACACATTGGATGTCTTACTTAATTGCTCCCAATTGTGCACTGTGTATGGGTCGGTATGCTCCGACCCATACATAGTGGAGGTTTTACTTAATTGCTCCCAATTGTGCACTTACATTAGTATGCGCATGCCTTCTTTGAATGCTCTTTTCTTGACTTGGCAGCTATATCACATCTTTCTCCTTTGTTGGATTATGATTTGCAACAACTAGGCTTCCCTCCACCATGATTTGTCAATCTTGGACAATTCTTCCTATCATTTTTGAAGGGCTTTTTCCTAGTTGAACAATGATCCTTAAACTCTACACAAGGAATTCCATTAGTACCACTACCTAGACCGAATGCCAAATAGAATGGCTTGTGCTTTGTCTTGACCTCGAATGCCATTCAACAGGTGCATAGTACCATGTTGAGCTTGTGGCATGAATCATTTTGGTGCTTATTCACCATTTTGTGGAGAACCATTTTGAGCGCTTTATTGTTTGCTTTGGCTTGACCCTTTGCCCTTGGATAGTATGTTGTTTATTTCTTGTACTACATTTGAAATTCCTTCAAATTGACGAAGTGAATTCTTTGATCTGACTTGATTATAATGGGACATCCAAATTTGTAGATTATATTTCATATAAGAATCTTTCCATGCTTCAAGTAGTGTTGTCTTGCAAGGCTTTTTCTTTGGCCCATTTCATGACATGATTGATCGCCACCATGATGTGCTTGTTTCCCCCAAATGCGTTGGGATTTTGAGTGGACTAATGAAATATTGTCCCCATTTCTAGAAGGGTTCCCATGGATAGGTTGGGCACAATGGGTATTGATCTTGGGAAGTCAGCCTCCCTACTCTTTGGCATGTGTCACATCTCTTGAAGTGCCCTGTCACATGTGCATATATGGTACTCCATCACAGTCTTGCACTCGAAATTTTTACTCATTGCTGTTGGTGGAAAATGACCACATGCTGCTCCTTGACGTGCTTGGTCCATGACAATCACTCTTTTGTGTAGAAATATGGATTGTCAAAGGATTGTCGTCCCCCCTTTTCATATACAAAATCAGCATGTACTTCCAAGATTTGTGTGCAATCCCTTGCCATACATATGTGGTTGCATCTTTGCGAAAGATTGCCTTGTAGAGGTATTGCATGATCTCTTTGCACTTGTCTTCATACATTGATGTAGTGAACTAACTATCTGGCATCCAGAAGACCATCATCCATAATTTTTTACCTTTGGTGCAAGACAAGTAATCGGCACCATAGTGAGACAAACTAGGTTTGTGGATGATGTTGAAGTTGAATTCGTGCAATAATAACATCCATCTAATCAACCTTGGCTTCAAGATTAGTTTATTGATCAGGTAGAGAAATTCTCAGTGGCCTACATAGAAGATGAATGGGTTGCCATAAGATAGTGCTGAAATTTTCAAACACTATACACCATCCCTAGGGCATCCCTTTTGGTGATCAAATAGTTCATCTCTACCGTCGAGAACATTTGGCTCATGTAATGGATAGATAAACCCATGTTTCCATCTTATTGAGGCAAATAATAAGGCACTCAAAATGATTCTCCACAAAATGGTGAATAAGCACCAAAATTATTGGGGCCGCAAGCTCCCCATGGTACTATGGGCCTGTTGAATGGCATTCAAGGTCAAGACAAAGCACAATCCATTCTTGGCATTCAGTCTAGAAGTAGTGGTACTAGTGGAATTCCTTGTGTATAATTCAAGGGTCATTGTTTAGCATACAAATGGCCAAGAAGAAGTGGGGAAGAAGCCCTTTCAAAAATGATAGGAATAATTGTCAAAGAGTGACAAATCACGACTGAGGGAAGACTAGTTGCAAACCATAATCCAATAGAGGAGATAGACATGACATGGCTACCAATCAAGAAAAGAGCATTCAAAGAGACAAACTAGGTTTGTGGATGATGTTGAAGCTGAATTCATGCAATAATAGCATCTATCTAATCAACCTTGGCTTCATGATTGGTTTATTGATTAGGTAGAGAAATGCTCAATGGCCTACATAGAAGATGAATGGGTTGCCGTAAGATTGTGCTGAAATTTTCAAACACTATACACCATCCCTAGGGCATCCCTTTTGGTGATCAAATAGTTCATCTCTACCATAGAGAATATTTGGCTCATGTAATGGATAGATAAACCCATGTTTCCATCTTGTCGAGGCAAATAATAAGGCACTCAAAATGATGCTCTACAAAATGGTGAATAAGCACCAAAATTATTGGAGCCGCAAGCTCCCCATGGTACTATGGGCCTATTGAATGGCATTCAAGGTCAAGACGAAGCACAATCCGTTCTTAGCACTAGAAGCACTGGTAATAGTGGAATTCCTTGTGTACAATTCAAGGGTGATTGTTCAGCATACAAATGGCCAAGAAGAAGCGGGGAAGAAGGCCTTTCAAAAATTATAGGAAGAATTGTCCAAGATTGACAAATCACGACTGAGGGAAGACTAGTTGCAAACCGTAATCCAATAGAGGAGATAGACATAACATGGCTACCAATCAAGAAAAGAGCATTCAAAGAGACAAACTAGGTTTGTGGATGATGTTGAAGTTGAATTCATGCAATAATAGCATCAATCTAATCAACCTTGGCTTCATAATTGGTTTATTGGATCAGGTAGAGAAATGCTCGGTGGCCTACATAGAAGATGAATGAGTTGCCATAAGATAGTGTTGAAATTTTCAAACACTATACACCATCCCTAGGGCATCCCTTTTGGTGATCAAATAGTTCATCTCTATCGAAGACAACATTTGGCTCATGTAATGGATAGATAAACCCATGTTTCCATCTTATCGAGACAAATAATAAGGCACTCAAAATGATTCTCCACAAAATGGTGAATAAGCACCAAAATGATTAGGGCTGCAAGCTCCCCATGGTACTATGGGTGTATTGAATGGCATTCAAGGTCAAGACGAAGCACAATCCATTTTATTTGGCATTCAGTCTAGAAGTAGTGGTACTAGTGGAATTCCTTGTGTACAATTAAAGGAGGGTCATTTTTAAGCATACAAATGGCCAAGAAGAAGCGAAATTATAGGAAGAATTGTCCAAGATTGACAAATCACAACTGAGGGAAGACTAGTTGCAAACCGTAATCCAATAGAGAAGATAGACATGACATGGCTACCAATCAAGAAAAGAGCATTCAAAGAAGGCATGCTCCTCTTGGCGCTACCTTCTCTTTGGAGTTGTCACACCATGACTTCTCTTTCCACATTCCTTAACTAGTGACCTCATGCTTGGTGATTGCCCCAACTTTATGGATGTAGGGTTAACCTCTTTATGCTCTACATGTATCGCTCATGTATCGTTGAGTTACCCATAGTTCCTTTTACGTCTATCAACGGTTGCAACCTTGGTCAAGGCTGAGGGTTTGTTGGTTTCCTTGGATCCATGCCCAAGTTAACTCTGTTGGTTTCGTTGATGTTGGATGCATCTTTTTGGCATCCATAGTCAACTTATTAATTTTCTTTTCAAGTGTTGCATGCCAATCAGGTAAAAAGTAATACACATCTTTTTTTAAATTCTGATATCTTTCTTTTGTATCTGATCAAGTACGCATCTTTATTTTCTATCCATACAAATTTCACCCTTGGTAGTTTGGATTGCATGACATCATATGGATTGAAATACTCTTTATTGACAAATGATCATTGTCCTTTGTTTAATAGGTTTGAGTTGGCATTATGTTGGATGGTAATTAGATTAAGGGATTTTCTTTGAAATACTCTTTGACCTTTATTGTTGATTACTCTTGGGCTTGAGTTTCTTGTCATCTATGTGCTATTGTGGACACTTTGTGGTTCATCCCTACAAATGGTATAGCTTTGTGATAGGGTTTGCGGTCACTTACTAGCATTTATTTGAGTATGATGAGCTTGCCTTGTACCTCACTTTCTTGCCCTACTATAAAGTAAGCTTGTTCTTTTGACCTTGCTTCAACTACAATCATTGTCAAAGGTAGGTTACCCAGTGTTGCCAAGCATTTTGTATCTTGGAAACCATCCTTGGATTGTTCCAAATCCTAAGTTGGACCTTCCTTCAACTATAATTGTTGTCTAACTTAGGCTATGTAGTGTTGCCAAGCATTTTGCATCTTAGAAAACCATCCTTGAATTGTTCCAAATCCTACGTTGGACCTCTTTTCATGTTTGTTCTCCTTGAATGAATGAGACCAAAGTTGGTCTTCTAGAAGCTATATGAAATAGTGATTTTGATTCTTCTAAAATTGTGTATTTCTTTAGGGGATCCTCTTTGCACGGGCAAGATTTAATTGCTCATCCCATGTCTAGTGTTGATGTCAAAGACAGATTAGATGTAGGTACTTTTTGTGTCACTTTCATGTAGTTGTGTTGTAATCAAAGCATACTCAAGGGTTTGGTTTGTAGAGACATTCCTTAATGTCTTTTGCTTGCTTTTTAAATGTCCATTTGGCATATCTCATTGGTAGTACTATGTTTGAACGTACTATTGGTAGATGATACTATCTACTATTTGAATGTACCATTGGTAAATGGTCCTATCTACTATTTAGTGCCTTTTTGAATGTCTTTTGCTTGCTTTTTGAATGTCCATTTGGCATATCTCATTGGTAGTACTATGTTTGAACGTACTATTGGTAGATGATACTATCGACTGTTTGAATGTAGTATTGGTAAATGGTCCTATCTACTATTTAGTGCATCTAGTGTAGGTGCTGACCTATGTGTCTTGGATTTTGAGCTAACTCCATTCATGCCACCTTTATTTGGGAAACCTCTCATGTACTACGCATAGGCTCTCAGAGTACAAGAAAAAGAAACTTAGTGTCACCTCAACAAAGATAAAGGAGCCTCGTCATTTGTCTATTCAGAAATCCCACGTGATAGATCGCCACTCAACAACCATGCATAAGTCCACTACCGTCTATACCTAATTATCCTCTAGTGCATGCATGCGCCAATCAAGGCTAACCATCCAACGTAGTGCCCACGGGTGCCCACATGTAGTCCCCAATCAAATATCACTAATGTAAAAGCACTCTTACACCTTAGGATAGTAGAGCCCACCCATGAGGTGAAACTAGACTAGCAAATATTTTCAGTGTTTATGGCATTCAAATCTTTAGTCAAGATACATTTCCACTTCTTCAACATTCAACTTGGATCAATGGGAAATCACCTGCATTGCAAAGGCCGTTGATGAAATCGTAGATCTTTCCCAATACTCTTTTGGCAAATCAAACCTATGGAGCAAAGTGATAGGATGTGGCAAATGTGGAATAGGGAAGATTAATGATTTCATTGAAGGCCAATGCCAGAGTGCTATTGCAACTAGACAACTATCAGTTCTCTAATGTTGGGTTGATATTGCTTTGTGTATGGCTACTATAATCACCAGATTTAAAATGGAGGAGGCAAGATAAATTGGAACAAAATAAACCTAAAAACATATATTTTCACTTGAACTATTACAATTCATAAATCAAAAGGCATGTTATTGTAGATTTCTTCATAGGCGTGTGGAGTAATGGTGAACATTAGACATTTCCTATCATTGGCAGCATGGATATCTTGATACCCCACACAAGATGTGAAAGGGTCACCATTGTAGGCTTGTTTTGTAGGACTTTGTAAGTATAGCCCTCACATTTGTGCATAATACAATCGCTTAACTAAAACCCCTTAGTGGTTTCATTGCCCCATTCATCAACATGATCCAGAAGTGCTTCTTGTTTTTCTGTAGTGTGCTTTATACCATCGAAATCAGGACCTTTTGCATTGCTAGCCTCAACACTCACTACAAAATTATCTCCATCATGTAAAGTATCACTTAGCACATCATGATGACCTTTGTAGTTCACTTAATCATAGGCATCTTCATCCTCAATGCCATCATCATAGGGCACCACAATGTGATAATTCCACATGTTCTTTGTTAACACATCTTTTTTTAAGACCATGCATGCATGCATCACAAACGAATGACAATGGTCTAGTTGCAAGCCTATGGGATCCTCTGGGTTGCGACCATAAACACAACGTTGTGGATGGATTGTGGTATAGAACAACAATTCCACTGACTGGTCTTGTTCACATCTCCAACCTTCATGTCCCAGAACACACAGGCTACTTCCCTTTTCTTTGGTGGGTGGCAAGCTTCATCTCCATGAGAGAAGGTTGCATTTAGGAAAGACATCACATGTGCTGCACACTTCAAAGTGGCACCATTTACCATCAGCTATTCATGTGTCAATGCTTGCTTTACGAAAGCACTAGCACCATCATGTTCTCCATTTCCATCCCCAGACCCAAAGAAGTTCTATGTCATTTCCATACCTATCATTGTGGTATACTTTGCAACAAAGTAGGAGGGTCTACAAGCCTTGAACTAGGAAGTAGCTCCATTTGACCAAACCCAATGCCACATTGGCATATAACCCTATTTCTTCAACCACTTCTCATACAAAGTGAAAGTGATGCACAAAAAGCATGTCATGGACTCTGTCATCTGAAATGAAGAACTATTTTGAGGACTTCATCCCCCTTGTGATGATAAATAATGTGCACAAATATTATCACTTCTAAATAATGCGAATGCATGGATTGGATTTTATTTTGCCCTTAAAGGAGTATTTTCCAGCAAAGTCTAGCATGGAGATCACCACATGATCAAGGAAACTCAAAATGCACTCCTTAAACTACAAAGCTTGCCAACGACACACATAATTGTGGCTCTTTAGAAGAACTCGAAAGTCCCTACATTGCATCTCCTTGCACCTAACATCTTTTCTTTTTTTTGTTTTCCTTCTTGTCAAGTCGTTGCCACGTTTTTGAATACTACGCTTCCCTTAAGATGCTCTCTCCAGTGGGCATCATGGCAATTTCTTCACATGATTTACATTCACCAATTAGACACTTCCAATGGTGGAAAATTGCCTCTTTTTGTCTTGGGCATAATATTAACTCCCAAAGCGCAATGACAAGTGGTCAATTGATGTGCATCCACTGCTTCTCTTACCACCTCCACAAACAATCCATGCACATGGACACTGAAGATACATGGAGGCCAAAATTGTGAGAGTGAATTTGGTCGAACGAATCTTTTAAAAAGGACATCTACACATGGTATATGAAGCAACACATATACATGTCCTTCAATTTGTGGACAAAGTATGGCTTCAATGACTTGGAAGATCTTAGCTAGGTTTTGTAGTCTAGATGTTGTGCTTTGAATCGAGAGAACAAATCAACCTGGAAAAAGCTAGCAAACACTTGCATTCAAAGACAAACGTCAACATACTTATTACAATGAATTGTATTACTCCTTGTTGTAAGTCTATAACACTATACAAAGGTGCAAACACTAATTAAAAGTCTTAGTAGAGGAGTTGTAAGAGCTAGCTATAAGTGATACTATACAAAGGTGTAAGTGCTAATTATTAGTCATAGTATAGGTTTAGCTACTCACGACACAACTGATTTCAGTGCCCTTGTTACCAGCACTCATGTAAATAATATTGTTGCTAACATGTTCTAAATACTTCTTAACGAAGTGAAAGTGCTAGTTTGCACCCATAATGGAGTTGCAGGTTCTACTTCACTAACATTGAGACTTCTAATGCTAATTCACACTAAGAATGATCTTGTTTATGCTACTTAGACCTCTACGTGAAGAAACTAGAAGTCAACAATAAATGAAGCACTATTGCTAGTGCTAGTTATCACTGTCACTATTGCTAATTATCACATTGTTTGAAGTCACAAGTGCTCTTCAGCACTTAAAATAGATACGAAAGTGCTAGCTGGCACTCACAACAGAGTTTAAAGTGCACTTATAGTAGCGCTTTCTATTTAATAGTTAAAATAGACTTGTAACTAGTTGATACAGCCCTCAATTGAGTTTCTAGTGCTAGTTATCACTCACATTGGAGCTTCTAGTGCTAGTTGTCACTCACATTGGAGCTTCTAGTGCTACTTATGAATGAAAGTCATAGTTGGCACTCACGTTGGAGCTTCTAGTGCTAGTTGGTACTCACAAACAGAGTTTCAAGTACTAGTTAGCACTCACAATGGTGCTTCAATAGCAATTAGAGTAGCAATGAAATTGAGTTGGCACTCACAATAGAGTTTGAAATGTGATTTAGCACTCATAGTGGTGCTTCATGTACAACTTAGCAATAGAAATAGACTTATAACTAGTTATTAGCACCCTCACTCAAGCTTTTAGTACTAGTTCTCACTCTCATTGGAGCCTTAATATTACTTAGCACTCATAATGGAAATGAAAGTGGTAGTTAGCACTCACTGTAGAGTTTGAAATGCTATCTATCACTCGTAGTATTGCTTCAAGTGCTACATGTAGTAAAAATAGACCTTATAAAACTAGCTATAGTCAAGCTTTTGGTCCTAATCATCACTTAAATTGAAGCTTGTAGTGCTACTTAGCGCTCAAGATATGAATGACAGTGCTAGTGTGCAATCACAAAAGCAGTCCATGCCCAAAAATTCTCAACTAGTTCCTATTCAGAGTCAATCCCTATATTTATATGCGATTTCCAATCATCGTAGGTCCTGAAACCCGAACTGTAAAGAGGATATTTGCTCAAAATTTCATGATCCAACGAATGGTGAAAGGAAAATTAGTGAGCAAATTTTAGAGTATTTAGAGATATTGGCAGATTGTTCAATGGACAAAGTGCACCTCAATTAATTTTGCACTCAAATGCCTTCATTGTAAAGCCCTTATTGGCTAAATTTTTGGAATGTGCACTCTCTTGAGCCTCGTAAAGCCTCTTGGCTATTCCCGACATCATTTGTCACATAGGCCTTGTAACAACATGGAATATTGTAGTTTTATCTTTGGTGACAGTTCAAATTGCAACTAATTCAGACAATGTTTTTTATAAGCACTTTGAGTACATTTCCTGCATCATGTCTACTACTAACAACCTCAATTTTGAGGCATCTGCTAAGTTAGATGTTGGACAAATGACAAAACACAACCATTGAGTCATCTTCTATGGGAATGAATGCACAATCAGGGATAAATCCAAAGAATATCAACTAGTGGAAAAATAAGTCAAGGAAGGACACTTATTCAAAATACTAGATTCAATATCAGATTTGCATGCCATGTGAACTTAATAACGAGCGATTCCACATTCCACAATATGGAATAAGAGATATAAACATGTCATTTTTAAAAGCTTTATGCAATTGAGAAACTAAAATATGACAGTTGGCATTTTAAAACTTTAGTTTCTTGGAAAAGTCTGCAGAGCATGTTACTTCAACAAACAAAAGAGAACAAACTTTGATAAAAGCACCTCTCGAGCAAAAGGTATACTTGATTTGACACATAAATATATGGTATTATGCACAGACCCATAGCATCAATGGTTTAATTTACTACTTGACTTTCATTGACAACTACAAGAGATATTGTTAAGTCTATTTCTTGAAGAAAAAATATAAAGCCTTTCATATTTCAAAAATTCAAAGCCATGATAGAGAAACAAATAGGCAAAAAGATCAAAGTCATGAGATCAGACAAAAGAGATGAATACACGTCTTTAGTATTCATGATTTTTACAAAAGTAATGGCATTTGAAGACAGCTCAATGTGCAAATAGTTCTTAACAGAATAAAATAGCTAAAAAAAAGAATAAGACTTTAGCAGATAGTACTAATGCAATGCTCAATAAGAAGCATCTTCTATATCAATATTGGATAGAAGCAATTGCTACTATAAACCACTTGCTTAATCAGCTTTCGACTGAACCAATTCAAGGTGTAACACCTTATGAGACATTCACTAGATACAAGCCACATTAGACATCTCTGCATATTTGGTTACATAGCATATGCCTATAGATGATCATCACAAAAAGTTGGATGCTGAGTCACGTAAATGTATCATGGTTGATTACAAAGAGCAAAGCATACAAATTATATAATCCCATCAACCATATTTGGTTACATAGCATATGCCTATAGATGATCATCACAAAAAGTTGAATGCTAAGTCACGCAAATGTATCATGGTTGGTTACAAAGAGCAAAGCATACAAATTATATGATCCCATCAACCGGAAAGTCATTATCTCCAAAGATGTATTACTTCATAAATCAAAATGAAAAACATTAAATTCTTAAGAGATAACCATGTTAATTACTTAGTCACCTAAAAAAAAGATAGATAAAGAAGAGCAAGAATTACCAAAGAATGCACCAACAAAGCAACAACTCACACAATCTACCAAGAAAGCAAACCATAAGCCAGATTGACATATGCTTAGAAAGACAAAGCAATTGAGATTGAAACCACTAATTATGCTCTTATGACTATCACTATGGCTACAGAAGAGCCAATGTACTTTAAAGATACAATTAACAAGTCAGAATGACAAACTCCTATGAATGAAAAAATGAAAGCTTTATATAAAAACAACACTTAAAATTTATTTGACCTTCCATCAAAATGGATTTATAAAATTCAAATGAAAGCATTGAAAGATACAAAGCCAAACTAGTTACAAAAGAATTTGCACAACAATATAGTCAGTGACAATTCAAGAGATCATGAGACTAAGAGATTAACACAAAGATATGTATTTTTCTTTGATCAAGGTGCTATATCATGGTTGTCAAACAAGAAGCCAAGTGTTTCTTTATTTTCAATTAAAGCAAAATATAAGACACTTACAATAGGTCAATTAACTCAAGCATTAGCCAAAAAGCCAATATATCACTCCAAGACAAAGCATATTAATGCCATAAAACACTTTATCAAAGAAAGAGTATCACTTGGTAACATCATATTACAACGTTATGACAACAAAGAGAATGTTACAAGTATCTTCATCAAACCACTTAAGAAAAAGCTTTTTAAGAAACACTGACAAGCTCTTGGTTAACTCAAAGAAATGACATTTTCATTAAAGAAGGTATAATGAAATGTGATATTCAATCCTTCTTCCATTCCCCATAATCATTATCTTGAAGAAAGGCCTACTTCATGATATTGATCTTGAGGAAAGATGTCGAGGATTCATCTCAACATCATGTACTATCATATGTACATAGCACTAATTAAAAGAGTACTAAAAGGCACAAAAGAGATTTATATATATTCATTCTCTTTTACTAAATCTAGTGTACGATTAGTCATTTGTGATGTGCTCTCTAGTTGTGCCCTCTTTCCTCATCTCTACTCTTCTCCTCTCCTCTCTCCATATTTGTTTATCCCCCTCTTTTTAAAAAAACGATTACAAGTATGAAATCAACTTGGATAACTTTACATGGAAATAATGACCAAACAGTAGAAGGAGGCTTGGGCTTAACAATGGAGACAAGGAGCTTGTATTTCAAAAGGTTAAGATTTTGGTATACCCCAACAAAAATTGGACACAACTCCTCTTAAGCTCCTTATGCGGCTGATCTTGCACAAAGCTATCTGGACAAAGTCAAAAGGAAGTTATGAGAGATGCCAAATAGTTGAGGTAGCCATTTTTCTCCAAGTAATAAGGCTTTATTTTTATCCAAAAAACCTCTTCCAACACGCATACATGCTTGAGAATGATAATCCACGCATTCCACCTAGGATGCGAGATCTCCATGGAGCCAAAGTTCTCTCTAATCTTGCAACTCATAAAGGACAACAGGCAACATCAAACCTTAACGAGACTCCTAAAGGTCAATACTGTTGAAAAGGTCACCTCCCCATCTATAAGCCCCCATATGAGAAGAGCATGGGAGGATGAACCTAGGGTTTGAGTTTCTATCACATGGGCATCTGATTGGATGCCATGTGGGTAAGCATCAAAGAGATGGAGGGTACCTGGAGCTAGGATGGATCTGCAACAGCAAAAGGCGAAGCAGTAGCCAACACAAGGAACCCGAAATAAATAGCGATCACATGACGCGGTACAAGCGGATCAAGACAGCAAGATGTACGGGACAGTACGGTGCAGGACATGTGGTTGGGAAGGACCTGGTGGAGACAAGATGTGCACGGGCAAATGTGGAGTAGCAAATGTGACTGTCAGTGGGCAGAAGGCATGCCTTATATAGGCTGGACCCCTGCCTTGAATGGAGGGTCAAAGGCCCTAGAAGTTTGGGCCATAAAAGCCCCGGTGAGCCCTTATAGGACTGGACCAACCACAGACTGATCGGCCAATGTTACGCTCTAGCCGAGGTAGCATGACCTCAGAAGAATCAGTCGACATTTCCCTTAAACGATCTATTTTTATGATATATTTGTTTGCGCTTCATGTAAATGATTGGGAGGGAATTAATGTCAAGGTCCTAAGTGAGGGTTGATAGCACCAGACTAGGTAGATCTAAGGCTAAGGGCCTAATGCAAAGATTGTGCCTAGGGACAAAGGATTTAATGCATCCCAAGAGGGGTGAAATGTTGCATTAGGAAGGCCCTATATGGATGACATGTGGCATCTAGATCTATCTAGGGAGATGGGGCTTGTTGAGGCTAGTGAGAGAAGAGAAAGATTTTCACGTATGCTTTTGAATGGGAATTCTCTGTCTACTAGTTCGCTTCAACAGGATTTGACTGGGAGGATATTCATGGTGCTGCTCCCGTGATCTGCAGTAGGAATAGATAGTTGTGGTATGTGTAATAGCCAGTCTGCTGCAGGCTGGTCAGTTTTTTCAGCAAGGCCCTAGGCCTATAAAAGGAGAGGCTCTTGCCTCATTTCAGCATCCAACAGTGCAGCTTCCAACAGAGCAGAAAGGAGCAGCAGAGCACAACCCTTGGGGCCTACATCCAGAAGCTGAAGGAGTACCAGTGTTGCTGCAGACTTAGCTCAGTGTGAGGCTGAGACCTTGGCTGTCTTCCAGGGCAGCAAGGAGCTGAGGTCAAAGGACGAAAAGTCTACAGAAGCTCCAGGTGGAGCACGCGGACTCGAGTCTAGAGATAGCCAGCTGATAGGAGGAGGACCTTGTGGTAAGATTAGAGGACCACACCATTGGTGGGACTCTAGATCTCTCTCTCTTGTATTGTGTCCATAGTTTTGGACGGAAATATATATTTTGGTGGTTTCTCTATCTGGCCAGTTCATTGTCTATTGATGAGTCTGCACATCTATTGAATGCACATAAGTAAAGAAGTTTGTGATTCCACACCCCACACCACACACTGTGTGAGCTCCTGGGCATTACTATAAGTCTTCCGCTGTGCGTACCCTCTGTTGGGTATTTTCTAACAAGTACTCTGTGGCATTTCCTCTTGCTCATCCTAGTGAACCAGAAGCTGGATGAGTGTCAGGTTTCGTTGTGATGGAACTTTCTCTCTTTTAATATAAGACTTTTCCGCCCAAAAGCAAAAAAATCTCTCCAAAGATTTCCTAATTTCTGCCAAAAGAAGCCATAGCTGTCCAGTCCACCCACGTGGGCCATTCATCCTACCCTATCAAAAATTGCAACATGATTGCAAAAGGAACCAAGAGTACAAGTTCTTTTACCTAACAACAACAAATGATCCAACTTCTCTTTGCAATCCTCTGAGAAGGCGGCAACATTCAACACAGAAAAATCAATATTTTGTATAACACATTCAACACAGAAATAGGTATCCAGTCTGCTACCATTCTTTGGGATATGAGGGATCAGATTGAGTATTTCCTGCTACTCCCGCACGACAGAAGGCTCTAACCATATCTATATAAACACTCTTGAGGCAAATCCCAAAACCGAATGTAAATTTCAATTGTCAACCCATCCAGACCCGAAGAACTGCCCAATACTACAGAAGTGAGTTCATGAATGGCTGCTACTAATAAGAAGCACAAAGAAAGACCACTTGTCAATGTGGCACAGACCCACCATCGAAGCTCAAATTCGTGGCTTGCAAGCACAATGGAAATGCTGTCGTCTTCATGAGAGACTGCCAAAGTTAATACATGAAGAAATGTTTGTCTGCATATCTTAGAACTGCTGCCGGTGTTTATATGCAGAGACAAAAATGGTCCTTATGGAAGTAATCTAACAGAACACATTTCGCTCACACAAGCGTTCACACTTCAGGTGGTTCCATCTCATGCATACATGATTCTAGGGGTTTTGCATGACTGCATGCAGTTGTTTCTCCTGCTCAGATGAGATGATGCTTCTCGAGCTCGAGGGTAATTTTTGCAGGGTAGAGAATCACACAACTCACAATTCTCCAGCTTTGTAATTGGCACGAGACGCATCTCGGAAACATTCAAGGGGCTAGAGCTGTTGTCATTGAGATCCAGGTAACGAGAAGGCCAATGTCCAGCTACTTACCGTTAATTGCTCACAGCTTGGATTTGCAATTGTCGCAAGGGCTTGTACCAACCCGGCAGTTGGTGCTATTTACCATCAATTGGACACAGCTTGGATTTGCAATTGTCGCAAGGGCTTGTACCAAGCCGGCAGTTGGTGCTTTTAAAATTCTCGCCGAAGTGTTCAAGCAGCATTTCTCGTCTGCAACGGACCTGACGGTCACAAACACAAAAACGCATTGATGAAATAAGAAGACAAATCTACTCAAGCATCTTCTGTACATCATGCACATGCCGAAATGTGTGCAAAAAACTCTTACCATTATGGTTACCCTAAATTTAGCAAAGGTTACTTTGAGGAAAGAAAGGCCACACGATCACTCCATTCGTAAGGAAGAGAAAGATGCAGGTGAAGAAAGCAGAGTGAGACCGACCTTCTCGGCGCAGTATGCCTGCATTTTGCGCGCCTGTTCCATCCCCCACTTGAAACGATTGCCCCTGACTCCTTGCGCAGTCCGGAGCATGCACACAATCCGACTGAAATCCTTTTTCGTATAAAGGATCATGCAAACGGATGATAGATCATCTCGTCCAGCTCTGCCTGATTCTTGATAGTAGCTTTCGACTGCCTTTGACATGGAATTGTGGATGACAAACCGCTGCAAACATATTTCAGGTTCAAGAACGCATAATTTCCGTGAAATGAGACGGGCCGAGACATCATGGATGACTCAAAATGACGATTCTCCTCTCTACTCGTCCGTACAGCAGAAAGCTTGCATGTGGATGACTTACGACATCAGCTTTGTCGATGCCCATCCCGAAGGCAATCGTTGCACACACCACTCGCGCATCTCCGTTCTGCCAATTCCGCTGCACAGTCATTCTCTCACGACCAGACAAGCCGGCATGATAGTACATCGTTGGAATCCGGAACTTGTCGTTCAGATAGTTGCACACGTCCATACACTCGTTTTTTGATAGGCAATACACTATCCCGCACTGACCGTTGAAGCGACCTTGTATAATCTGACCCAGCTGCTTAAACGGATCCTGCTCCTTGATAACGACTTCGTACGTGAGGTTGGGTCGATCGAAGCTAGCTTCCAGCACAAGAGCGCGAGGTATACGTAGGATCTTCATGACTTCCTGCAAATTTTTCGACAGACGAGTCATTTGAAGCTATTCTGATCAAATTAATCAGATGCCAGATAAGATTTTACCTGCCGAACTGGTTGAGTGGCGGTGGCTGTGAGAGCCATGAGGGGGACGCCTGGAAATTGCTGTTTCAAAGCTCCAAGAGCTTTGTAGTCTGGTCTGAAGTCGTGCCCCCATTGACTGCCAGAAGATCAAGAATGCAAAGAATTCGTAAAAAATCCGTCGATTCTGCTAGCACCTCGCTCACTTTGCGGTTCTATCAACTACAGATTTGGGAGTAAAGTCCCTCTTCCCGCACTAATACGATCGGATCTATTCGCCATTACCTAACGCAATGAGCTTCATCTATGACAAATCGAGCCAACTGTCCCTGCACAAGTGAGCAGTTTTCTGTAATCAATAGCTTGGTTTCCCAGCAGATGCTCTAGCTAAAAGAAGAGGAAGAGCCGCTCACGTACTCTTTGCTGCAGCTCCTGTAGCATGGCTTGAAAAGATGGGCTTCCTGCAATTTTCTCAGGCGTGACGTAGAGCAGTTTGCACGATGGCCTCGCCTTCCTGGTGGATATGACAAAATAGAACGGGTGAATTCTGATCACGCAGCTGGTCCTGCACAAGATCAAAGCAGAGACAATGGGGAAGCAGCTTGCTTGCCTGAGCTCGCGAAGCACCGCCATGGCTTGCGATGAGTTCTGCTGAGAGCTCAGGAACGTCGCGGGAATGCCGAACTTTTCCACAAGCGCAACCACCTGATCTTGTATGAGAGAAAGCAGCGGAGACACCACCACGGTCACCCCTCGAGACAGCACTGCGGGCAGCTGGGGAATCAACCCAGCGATTAGCAGCTTCCATAGTCGATCTTCGACCTACAAAATTGCGATGATGGATTCAATCTCTGGCTCCCGTACCTGGTAGCACAGACTCTTGCCGCCTCCGGTAGGCATCAAGATGAAGCAATCTTTGCCCGCCATGGTCGCTTCGCAGGCCCTGCGTTGAAGAGGACGAAATGTGCCATGCCCAAACACTGCCAAATTGGCCAGATCGTAATCGTCCAAGTCCTTTAGCTGCTCGAATGTGGGAGCTCTGCTTTCCGCGATTGAACTAGGCCGCTGAGTTTCGCGAGCTTTTTGGAAGAAGGAGGCGAGGGAGCCGTCTTTCTTCCGATCGTTCACCTGCGGAATATATCTGAGCTGCAGAACTTCCACAAAACCGAACGGCGAACGCAATTCTTCAAAAATTCTCACCTGTCCATTCACAGAAGGATGTGATCCCTTACTCGCAGAGCCCTTTCCCTTCTCCCCTGCTGCATCCAGTTTGTCTGCGGTGCCCCGAGTTGAGAACGGGATGGCAGGTTTCTCGATGATGAGAACGTCATCGCTGTCGCTGGAATCCACCTCTGGAGCTGAAGGAATCGGTGCTTGATTTCGCACTGTGGCGTTCTCTGGGCTATCTGCATAGATAACCTCATCATCATCGCGATAATCTTCGTCGGAACTGTCTCCTGCAGCAGTGCCCTCGTTCTCCTCGTCTTCGTCGCCGACGGAAGCGCTGTCTGGCTTATCATTGCGCGCATTAGCTTCCCAGCATTCGAAATCCCAATCTTCTCCCGTGTTCTTATCACGCAGGGGAGCTTCGAAAACTGGCGTATCCCAATCTTCTTCTCCCTGAGTAGCATCTGCAAGCCTGGCCAAGAAGTCATCACCGCAGTGTTCTACAGTGAGGAAATCCTTCCCATCCTCCCCTGCCACAAAACCAGCCGAGCGAGCTTCATCAGGCTAATCGAGGGGAAATAATAGGGAAGCATAAAAATGAGTGTGGTAGCAAGCTCACCGTAGAGATGTGCCAGCTGCTGGAGGCACGCTCGGGCGACCTCAGGATCAAATCCGAATTCAGAGGCGAGGCTAAGGAGTCTGGCTTTCTCAAGATGAGGATCAAAGCCCATGTCTACCTAATAACTTGTTTCAGGCTCGCCTAATAGATTACTGAGCTTCATCGAAATCTCCTCTCATCGTTTGGTTTCCCAAGCACAGAATTACTTCTTCCCTCTGAGTCACCTCCTCTCTTCTCTATCTCAACGGGTCTCTCAATCTCTCTGTCTTCTTCTTCTTCTGCCCTCCCTTCTTTGCTTTTGAACGGAGTGAGTGAGTGAATGGCTTTTCCCGCCCTCCTTTTGCGGACTGCATTAAATTTGAGATGCATAAGGCCTGCCGTTTATATTAGGGACTGGTCGGACCAGTAAATGAAGTTTGTCAGATCTATTATTTTTATTGTAATTGTTTGTCTAGAGTGGATCCATGTATAGTAGTTGGTTGATTAATTAATTGAGTGAAATAATTTTGTTTCATGAAATGGAATAGTTTTTTGTTGTTGTTCAAATTATTGATGTTGATGTTGAAATTTCCTATAATTATTGTTGTTGTGTCATTGATTATTGAATAATGGAGGTTGTTTTTATAACATGTTGCAATCCCTACTCCGTGGTACTTTTTCAAGCATGTGAAGCCTGGCAAAGTTATTGGTGTTGTTGTTTTGTTATGTAATTCTTGAAGGGAGAGGATTGCAGCACTTAGTAGACTTTTGTCGTTCACTATGTTTATGTAATGTGAGGTTAAGGCTCTTATATTTAGTGATTGCAATGTCATGAGTTATTGGTCTTTCATAGATAAGTTTTTTTGAATAGCATTCCATTGTTTTTGTGTTTTTAATCTTTCCATATCTTTTAAGACGTTGTTGTCTACTTTGATGTGTTTGTGTTGTAATGGCTTGATGATGTAAAGGTTCTCGGGGTTTCTTATACGTGATAGTGATGTGTATGTTAATCCGTGTGACTTTATGTTTGATGGATCAAATGCAAGTTGATCCATTGTCAGGTCCTTGAGAATGGTGGATCGTTCTAGCTGTTGCTGGGAAATTGTGTACGTGTAATTGAATTGAGGTTGTTCTTGCCAATTTGGAATTCTCTTGTGATTTGGAGTAATGTTGTCCATTGTTTTGGAATTTGAGCATTGTAAAGAATCGAGTTGTTGATTCGTGTTTGTCTTCCTATGGATTGATTGTTGAATAAGATCCAAACAACTTATTGTTCATTTGTTATGTTTAAAGTTTTGAAAATACCGTCTGCGCCGTTTACTAGACCATCAAGGATGCCTAGATTTCTTGAGCATATTTCATTAGTTGGAGTTTTTGTTGTAGCCCTCTTGTGTTTGTTGGATTTGAACATATTGTTATTGTCTTGCTGCATGTCTTGTGGTGTTTGTCTATTGCTTTAAGAATATGTGCACTTCTTTGAGTAAGTGGAATACCTCATCATTATGAGCGTCTTTGGATGCATTGGTGTAGAATAAGTGTGGTACACTTTCTTTTCAAGGTGCTTGTCTATGATATTTTTCGTTAATGTATGCTATGTCGTTTTCTGTATGTTCCCCTATTCGTATCCTATTTAGTATTTCAATGTATTTGGAATTGTCTTGACGCATTGGTTTTGTTAATTCATATTGCAAGACATTGTCTTTCCAAAAAGAAGTTTGCATAGTTGATTGGTTGACAAATAGCCACGAATCCTCAGTGGGTGGCACAAGTCGCCACAAAGTAGAATATCAACACCTCCAAAGGATTCGTTGTGGTTGTGCTTGATTTCACAAGGCCGCATATCAGTTGTGCAACTAGTGTGGAATGGCCTATCAGAGATACTTCATCAAACACAACTAGTTGAAGATCTTTGTAGAGTATCGAAAGTTCTTGTAATTTTTCACTAGAAAGACTTGTGTAGTGCGATGCCATTAGAGGGAGATGTAATGCTGCATGTATTGAGATTCTACCAATGTTGAAAGGAGCTTTTCTAGTATATGCTAGGAGTAGAACCTTTGGTGAGTCTATGTTATGTGTTTCTTTGTGGGAGTAATTTTGTAACAATGCTTGTACTATTGTTAGAAGTGTGAATGTTTTCCCTATTCCAGGATTTCCTGTCGAAAATAGGTGAAATGATTGTGATTCAAAAGTCCTTTTTTTAAGCATTATGTCTTCTACAATTAAACGTTGGGTTGTGTTTAAGCTTTTGAAGTTATTGTAGTAATCATTATTTGGTGTCATTATATGTTTCTTGAAAGTGAAATGAGGATGTTGTTTGCTTTTTGGTTGATTGGGCATGTCTATTGCAATGTCATATTTCTCAATGTTATTGTTTGCGCCAATATTTGATGTGCTTGTATTTGTATAATTACTTGTTGAATTTTCCATTATTTTGGGAATTAATTTCTTAGGAAATGATAGTTCTTCACAGAATTTGTCCTTGAACATACTTAGTGGAGAAAAACCTTCTGAGGGTGCAACTTCAATAGTTTCACCTTCGAAATCGACCACTTGTTGACTTGTATATATTCCATGCACAAGTGTATCAGTTAGAAAGTCTTCTTCCTCAAGTTGTTGGACTTCGTCTTCATTTTTTTCATCTAATATGTGTTTTGCTTGTACGATTTGAACATGTTTCTCCCAAAGATGATTGATATGAACGTTGTTTTCTTGGTACAACGGAGTTGACAAGAGTTCTTTTAGTGCAAGCATTGTATAAGTTGGGCGTATGATTCCACTTACATAATTATGTTTAAAAGATAGCTTCCTTTATATGGCCACTGCAACAGTAGCATGGTCATCCAAGAACCTTGGCAACACTTGTTGTGCTCTATCAACATCGGCAAAAATGTTGACAATGCTTCCATGAAGTCCATATTGCCCTTCATATGATAATTCTCGTATTTGAGCAAAAGGTATTCTAATTGATACCAATCTTGCTTCTATATCAGTAAGGTCCATTGTAAATGTTGTTTTTTTATTCATTCTCATGTTCTTTAAAGATAATAGAGGAATTTTGTTGGTTTTCACATCCTTATAGCAAAGTGTACATAATAGTTTTTCCTTTGATTGTGTCATTGTTATGTCAATTCCATTGGTTTGGAGAAATATACTCATTTCAGGTTTTATTTTCTTCATCTTGCCTCGAAATTTCAAAGAACCACAACATTTGCATGGGAAGCTTGGAGTGTCTAATAATTTTTTAAAGTATTGTTGTTCATACAAAACTTGATTTCTTTTTCTCTTCTCTCCTTTCTTTTGTTTATGTGTGTTTGCAATATGGAGATTGTAGCAGATGCAATAGGTTGCAAAATAATTGCACGTAATTTGTACACTTTGTTTAATATTGCTTATGGAGTGTGTACTATGTTCAAAGAATGTTTATTGAATAGAGTGCAAATCTCTCTAGCGGGAAATTTTGGATTTTGTAGTACAAGTTCTTTTAGAAGCAAGTCATCATTAGAAGACCAAACATTATATGCACGCGTTTCATTCAAATGAATCAATGGAGTAATTGTGCAAGGATAGGTTGACTCATTTAGAAGCATTGTGTTTGCATTTTTTCTATTGTTTTTGCCAATGTTCATTTTTCTAGAAAGCTTTAATCCATTGTAAATGAATATTGAAAAGGACTTTCAAACATTGTATAAAAACGTTGAAGAATGTCCACTACCAATTCACATGATGATGCAAAATTGAGTAATACCTTTTCTATACTTTCATTTGTGAATTTCATGTTTTTTTGAATTGAAGCAAACATCATCCATGGTGATTTTGATGCTTCCACCTTCAACATTATGTTGTCTAACATTGTTTGAAGAAGTTGCTCATATGTAAAATTAGGAAAGAAATGTAATACACACATGAGAATATTTGTATTAAATGGATTAGAAAGAATGAATGTTGGATTCATTGCAAAGTGTTTGTCTTCTAGCAATTTTGTCAAATCCATTTTGTGAATTCTAAATTTACTACAAGTGTAAGAATACACAAATTCAAGGGGAAAATATATGAAAGATAGGAAAGTGGAAGTAATATTTCAATAGAAAGCAAATTACATCAAGCATTTGGTTCAAATGCAATTACAAATTCAGAGCTATTGATGGTAAAGCTCCCACTAGGCTTGGTAGTCTTGAGTTTGCTTCTTGCCATCATCAAATTTTGCTCATACAATTGGATGAATGGCAAAGACAAGGCTAGGACAATGTCCACATATTGGCCTCTTATGTGAACAGAAACTTGTCTTCCTCCACGCTGTATGATATCTCTAGTGAGGGAAGACACTTGTTCAATGTTTTGGGGACTTTTGCAAGAATAGCAAAATGGTCGAAGTGGATCTCTACTAACATGCAAAATGCAAAATGCCAAACACCTGCAAAAGCAAAAACTTGTGAGCTTTAATTTTGAATATGTTGATTGTGTTTGTAAAAGCAAGCTATTCACATTTGTTCCATATCCTAAATGTGAAATTTGGCTCGTAAAATGTCTTCAAATCATCTCTTGTTGAATCATCAGCTACTTCAACCAAAATAGTAAAGTCGAAAGCACAAGTGGTTCCCTTTGCCTTCAAGAAAAATACATTCTTTAGAACGTACATAACCACGCCGTCTTCATTGAATTCTTGGATGAGTTGAGTAAGAGTTGGTTTCCTTTCATTTTCAAAGGACAATTGCAATATACATACACAATGTAAAACAAAGTAAAGTAAGAGAATGTTGACACCATAAACAAATAAGAAAGTGAAAAGAGATGTGGTCTAACTCACCGCAGCTCTATCCTTGTCTCGAGGTCCATCTGCTAACAATAATTTGATCACCCATACCCTCCTTGCTTGCAACTTTAATTATAACAATAGCAACTGTGCCCATAACATTTGAGATAGAATAGTTGTCGAAGTTGATCATGTCAGAGGCCCATGGAATATAAGTGCATAATGGATGATTGGGCAACAAGCGAAGATTGCCATCAAAGGGTTCACCCCTAATGATGCATGTAGTAGCATCAAGTAGTAAGGAGAACTTTAATGTACCACCTTCACTTATTCCCCTTGGTACCACAGTTGCCCCTTCTATTCTATAAAATTCACCAACTTGCAAGATATTTACAAATTGATGAATGTAGGCATTTGGGACAAGTAATGTCACTGTATGGCTACAATATTTGTCTGTAAGATCTCCTTTTAAATAAGTGGGGTACTTTGGATTATGGACTTTGTAGGTCCCATATTTGCATAAAAGCTTTCCTTCAAAAACGAATCTATGGGGAGCACAATCAAATAATTGAGTGATGCTTAAAGAAATCAAGGAATTGCCTCCACCCACAAATTTTTCATTTGAAGGGATGATCGCTTTTGTAAGCGATGGATTGAGAGGAGAGGGGACAAAAGTAGTAGCCTCATTGCATGCTTTGTAAGAATTTACTTCATCAAGCTCTTCTTTGCATATGAGTTGTTTGCTAGCTGAAAATACAAGTATGCATAAAATGAGTTTCTAAAGATGCAACAAATTTACTTCAATGGACATTCAAATTAGCAAATAATAACTATTTAGTTGTTCTTTTTTGTAAAGTTTATCAAGAAGAATACCATTGTAATTATTAAGATACTCATTGTAGTACATCGAAATTTTCCAATAAATTTCAAACTACAAGGGGAAACAAAGTTCACGATACCACAACAAATAGACCAAATGTTTTACATAAATTACTTTCATGATCAACATATGACAACATTTGCAAAAGGAAATAAGAAATTCATCAAATGTGACTCAATCAGAGTCGATGTTTATAACATTCTTAAAAGTTATTTTAGGTTCTGCTGCCTTCTCCTCCAATTTCCTCTCATATTTTACTTTAGATTTCTGTTGGACATGAGTGGTGATTGTGGAACTAAAACTAACATACTCCGGATAGTCACGTACTAGTTTTTTCACTGTTAAGAAAGAAAAGAAGAACTTATCAAGACACAATATAAATTAATATGGTAAGAAAAAAAAACACAATGTTTACCTTGAGCATATGCTTCTTCAGCAACTTCCTGAAATGAATGCTTCAAAGAGTGTCGTGGACTCTTCTTGATGGGAGAATGCTTGAGCAAACTTTCCTTAGGAGGCTTGCTAGCGTAAGCGTAAAGTAAAGGCATTGACTTTGGAGAAGGTGGTGATGCACTCTTATCCATGTAAGAGCATTCCGAAGCTATAGGACGACCTATGCCAAAATAAGCAAAAAATAATTTGTACAAGGTTGTGCTTATACACATTGTAAAAGAACAATGTATTAAATTATTGTGAATAGATACTAAATTTATGAACGAATGCACAAATAGCAAGATCAGGAGACAAGAATAAAATTACGTGCAAGAAAAACATGAATATCGCAGAGAAGGCATGCGGGGGGCTCCTATGCGACTCAACTTTTGGGGGGTTAACGATTCAAGTTGCAAGCAACAAGGGTTAGGGGCGACTTGGAAGCGAGTCAACTTTTCCTAACTTATGGCAAAGGCAGTGACAAAGAGGCAAGCCAAGATTATTATGCGCCTTGGTTTTTTGATACGTGAGTGCACAAGCAGTGCGATGGGACAAGGCAATGGAACCAATATGAACTACGGGAGGGCAGTAGCAGAATGAATTATGGAAGGATGGGTAAATGAAGTGCAAGCCATAGAAAATGCCACGTGCAGAGAAAGTTGTTTCGTAGGTCCCACAAACAGGAAGAACAAAGCAACTGAGGGAAACGATTTCGTTAAAATGGAAGTTGAAAGAAAACAATACAGCTTTCGTTCTTTGACTTGGGCTTAATGTATGAGTAGGAAAGTGACAAAGATGGACGATGGAAGCAAGTACATCTTTTGTTCCTACAACTAAGAGAATGCGTTGAGTTGCTGAGAATGAGCACTAAAATGTACACATAGACCCAAGAGAATGCCTTCAATGTGTTCCTGATGGCCCAGAACAGAGCACAAAACAATAGCTATCCCTTTGCTTTCATTCGCTCCAATTGGGCTCATCATATACAACAAAAGTGTACAAAAGCAAAATACTGTGACTGCTATCACCAGTAATACTATCTATAACAGATTTGCCGTTTCCAGTATCGCCCTCGCTTCGATCGGAAAGCTTATCAGAAGTGGGATTAATAGGCGACTCCAAAACCTGAGGGCATGCCTTAGCAAGTCCTGCACAATATGTAAAACTTTGTGAGAAATAAAGAAGAAGAATGAAGAAAGGAAGGAAGGACGATCAAAAGAAAGAAAGACGAAAATGATAGGCACCCTTTGCAAATGCCCTGCTATCCGTGTCCATAAAGTGGGTGGACGCTTCTACTCCTGCCATTCGCGTTATTTAAGATCATGTGCAAGTTGGAAGACTCCGAGACTTAGCCTCTCCAATTTATACAATAGAGGTAAGGTCCAAGATCATGGATGACGACAAATAATAATCATCACAACATATCGTAGAGATATTTGACGCAGATTGCCAGTGGTGCAAGTCATTGAGCAACTAAAACCTTATTCAATCACAATTACTTGACACTAATTCGGTGCAGGGCTTGACGACAGAAATCAGCCGTAACAAACAAAGCCAGCAAAAGAGAATTAGTCACTAACGAAGATACTGAAATGAATGACAAAATCTACCTGATGAAGTATACTTACATCATATCATCGAAAATATTCCATAATCAGCCATAACAAAAACAGGTAGATGTAGAGAATTAGCCACAATGAATGATAAAATCCACCCACAGAAGTCTAGATGGATCAAATCGGCGCATATATCCCATAATAATAATCATCAAAAAGCAATTAATCATTAAGAGCAGAAGCATTAGACATTAAGCGTAGATTAATTGATAGAAGACGAGGTCTGTTGGAAACCTTGCTACACACTTCGTACTCGTGAACAAACCCTTCGGATCAAATCGTTGGTTTCTCACCCTCAATTGATCATAATTTTGGCCGAACAATGATTGATGCCAGTTGGGATCGTTGTAGTCAGTGAGTGGATAAAAGATTAAGAATTCCCTTTGCACTACTTGCACTGGCTACCCTGCTCCATCCTAATGTTGCATGTCAGATACTACAGCTGTAAAGTGAATTCTGGGAGGAATACTCAGAATGCCGATGGAAGAAGCAGATGAAGACGAAACGAAGTGATCGAGCAGAAATACCGCAACGACCCTTGTACTGGCTTTGTGGTATTGCAGTTGTAGTCTGGAGGTGAATACTCAAAATGTAGCGAAGCAAACCGACATCCACGAATGGAGCTCATGGAGGAGACAATACCCACTGAGCATGCAAACTGGACGAACAACGCTAACCCATGCATCATGAAAAGAGCGGTTGCCACGTTGAACTGCAGTTGTAGCAGCACTGATGACCACCACATGGAATTGACAGCTCCTGCAACGTCCAATCAAAAAATAACAACTAAAATAATTTAAAAAAATGTTCAATTTCTACTTTGCAAAAATGGAATCATCCCTAAGGCTACCGCCCAGGGCAGGCCAAAAATAAAATCATTCTTATTATTCATGCTCTTTTTAAGTGTTAATTTGTGGTTGGTGCACTTGTAGAGTATTTATGACTTTTGGGCCATTGGCATTTACTCCTCTTTGCACAGTCTTAATCTCCTTCTTCCTCAGACCTACAATTTTATGCATTTCACTAAGTCAAAGCCACTACACAACAGTTGGGAGTACCTTGTACATATGCAGTGACTTGATAGAGACTTAAAAGTTTTTGACTCTCATGTGCATTGATTGTATATACACAGACATAGAGCAGAAAGGGAGACCGCTGCCACATCATCTAAAAGCCACATCAATCCCTCTTTTTTACCCCTCTCTACACCTTTCTACATTCTAAGCTTCTCTATAAAAAAATAAAAATCCCAAGGCCCATATCATTTTCTTCTCTAAGCCTCACCAAAAGCAAAGAAGAGGAAAAGCGGAATTTCAAAGTTCGAGATCGAGTGAAGTGAAAGAGCGGAATTAAAAGGTGAGTCCATGAATTAAAGAAAGCAAGATGACTTCGAAGACAAATCCAATGCCTTGAACAAATATCAGGAAAGTGCGCATCGCCATTTTCTCTCTGATATAAAGCGTTTTGCTTTATTATTTCTAGAAAATACACGTCTTTAAAATGACAACTCCAGAAAGGGATGATATGATTAGGGGGACCGAGAAAAGGGCTAGAAAGGGAAAAGCAATAGTTGGAGAGGAAATACATGAGGAGGTACAAACTGAAACTTAAGAGGATAATGTGGAAATGGAGGATATAGACTACGGTGATTATGGAATTCCATATACGGAATTCACTAAACTTGAAACTCGAATGCAAAATATAGAAACATAACTAGGAGTTATCAGTGATACACTAAAAAACCCTAGCTAAAGCTATAACTAAGCTAGCCGATTCTCAATCGGTAGCTATTATTGAAAAATCACGATTCATCCTGATCAAGTTGAGAGGTCCACCTCTCGACTTAGACAAATCTCGAACATCCTTAAGGACTTAAAACCACCAATTTTCAATGGGGAAGAAAAGGAGCATAATAAAGATGCGATTAATACGTTCTTGCAAAAGTGGCAAGACTTCCATCGACTCAGGAATACTCCTCCTAAAAATCAAGTCGTGGAAGCAAGTCTTTCCCTTGGAAATAAAGCCTATAAATGGTGGACCGAGCCTCAGGGAAAGTGATAGAATTCCTAGGTATTGGATTGAGTTTGAACAAGCCCTCCTAAAAGAGTTTTTATCGGAAAGTGAATTAGAAAGAGTGTGGCTTGGGACAATTGTACTATGGGTAAAAACATTCTAGTCCAGTACAGTCCAGTACATAGAGAATTATAAGGAGGCAGTCCTTAAGCTGAAGGGAATTAATGAATTCCAAAAGATAAGGGCTTTCGTGAGAGGTCTGAAAGACACTTATAAGGTTGAGGTGAAAAGAAATTCCCCTAAAGCCTTTGAGAAAGCCATTATGTATGCCCAAATATACGATGATACGATGGGGAAATTCAGAGTTGGAACTTCAGAGCAAACAAGTTTTGTTTCAAAGTTTAATTAATTTCCCAATTTGAAAAGGAAGGAGTACTTCAAGAAGGAGTTTCCTTAGGCACCACTTAAGAAACCTCAAACACAAAATTATCCTCTCTTGAAGAAAGAGGATTATGAAAGGGCCAACAAGAAAATATTTGCTTCAAATGTTTGGGTAAAGACCATGTTGCTTGGAATTGCCCTAAAAATAAACAAGCAGGAGCTAAAGCCCCAAATAGACCTCCACAAAAACAAGTTTTATTTCAAAGTTCAATAAATTTCCCAATTTGAAAAGGAAGGGGCACTTTAAGAAGGAGGTTCCTCAGGCACCACCTAAGAAACCTCAAACACAAAATTATTCTCTCTTGAAGAAAGAGGATTATGAAAGGGCCAGGCAAGAAAATATTTGCTTCAAATGTTTGGGTAAAGACCATGCTTCTTGGAACTGCCCTAAAATTAAACAAGCGAAAGCTAAAGCCCCAAATAGATCTCCACAAAAACAAGTACATGCGATGCAATTGTTGCCGCTTAATGGTACTAAAAAGTATGCTAAGGTAGAGGTCTATCATGAGGATAGCACCCACGTGTGATGTCTATCATCGCGGCAATGTGGCAACCCACCTTTGGTCCTCAGGATTTAATGAGGATGCATGGAAAATTTAAGGGGCAAAGAGTAAGAGTGATGGTCGATGGTAGTGCAACACATAATTTCTTGAACTAGTTAAGAAATTAAAATTGCCTGAGAGTCCTAGTGCCCATAAAGATGGAGAGAGGGAGAGATATAATTACAAATCCTAGGGAGAGAGAGAGAGATACAGAGAGATTTAGGAGTCGAGAGAGAGAGAGAGAAAGTAAAGAGAGTTTTATATATTTACATGTTTTATATTATACTTTTAAAAAATTATAAAAGAGTGAATTTATGGTTTGTTTTGAAGGTGAGATAATATTTTTATATATATTCATCTTTTAAATTGAAAAATGTTAACTTTTCTTTAAATACTTGTTCTTCATTTATCTCACATGCAGGTTTAGCCTCTACATCAAAACCCCTTCTTTTGCATATTTAAGCCTCTTAAACCCGAGCACATTAAAATGAACACAGAAAAAGAAATTATTTATTGCTTTTCTTCGCTTCGACGGTTGGTTTAGCATAGTTTAGCATAGATTAGATTGCCTTAGAGGAGAGACAATTCTCCAAGTTGCCAATCGAAGCCATGCTCAAATTTTTCTAACTAGTTCCTAATCATTGTCAGTCCCTTCGCTCACATGCGGTTTAACACTCATAACATGCTATTAAATAAGACCTTTTACCATTTACTAAGAAGTTTATCAGTGGGCAGATTGCATGAGCAGATATCAATGGACAGATTACATATATCAGTGGACAGATTACATGTCATGGGACATATTGGAGCTTGATGATTATTGGTTATTTTTATTGCATTTGTATAAATATTTAAGCTCTTTTATTGTCATAAAAAACCTTGTAAAGCCTTCTATGCTATTTTTTACATTTATTGTCATATGAAGCGCCTTGTAATAAACCCGACCATCCTGACCATTCACTATTTAACGAGTATCAGTGGGATGCATAAGTGGATATCAGTGGAACAGTTTTTAGTGGGTAGATTGCATCAATTGGGTATCAGTGCACAGATATCAATGGATGGACAGATTACATGTGGTCTCTTTGGCAAAGGGCAGTGATAAAAAAATTTGGGATACCATGATACATGGCATAGAGGTGGATATTCAAGGTTATTAGGATGCCTTGGATTTCCAAATCATGCATCTCGACTGAACAAATGTAGTGCTTGGTCGAGAATGGCTGTAGAGTCTTGGGCATAGCTTATAGAGGAGTTATCTTAATAACTCCATTATGTTTGAAAAAGAGGGTAGAATCTTCCAGTTTCAACGAGAACATGATGTGTCTAACTCTCCTCTTATTTGTTCGATGGAATTGGAACGACTATTCCAGATTCAACGAGAACATGATGTGCCTAACTCTCCTCTTATTTGTTCAATGGAATTGGAATGACTATTACACCAAGAAGAATGCAAGGTATATCTCTTTGAACTTACTTTTATGAGTGATTTTATGTCTTCTACATCAGAAAGAAGTAATGATGTTTTTGATAATGTTAAAAAATATACATCTTCTTTCAATGATTTAATGTCTGAATTTAAAGATGTTTTTCCGTCTGATTTACCTGATGGTTTACCTCTTGAGAGAGAAGTAGATCATAAAATAGATTTAATTTCTGGATCTACCCTTGTTTGTACACCCCCATATAGGCTTAGTCAAACGAAGGAACGTGAGGTCAAAAGATAGTTAATGGAATATCTTAGGAAGGGCCAAATCCAACCAAGTAGCTCAGCTTGGTCTGCACCAATTTTACTGGTAAAGAAAAAGGATGGTACTATGCATTTATGCATAGATTACCGAGCACTAAATAAAATCACCATAAAAGATAAGTATCTTATGCCTCGCATTGATGAGCGCTTTGATCAATTTCAAGGGGCAAAATATTTTACTAAAATTGATTTAAGATCATGATATTACTAAGTACGAATTAGGGAAGAGGATGTCCCTAAGACATCATTTTGTACTAGGTATGGGCATTATCAATTTAAAGTAACGGTATTTGGATTAACAAACGCTCCAACAACTTTCATAACACTTATGAATAGTGTCTTAAGGCCATATCTAGGAAAATTTGCTGTAGTATTTTTAGATGATATCCTTATTTATAGTAAAACGAGGAAAAAGCATTTGGAACATGTGCAAAAAGTGTTCCAGTTGCTTAGAGATAATTCACTCTTTGCTAAAGAATCCAAATGTGAATTCTTTGTAAAAGAAGTGAAATACTTGGGACATATAATATCCCAAGAAGGGGTTCGCATGGACCCTGACAAAATAAGGGCCATTTTAGAATGGCCACATCCTACAAATATAGAAGAATTACAGATATTCTTAGGTTTGTCAAGATTCTATAAGAGATTCATCCAAGATTATGCTAGGATTACTGTTCCGGTGACGGACCAGCTGAAGGGGAAGGGAAGCACCTTCATATGGGATGAACCTCAAAAGAGAAGTTTTGAAAAATTAAAAGTAGCTATAGCGACGGCAGCTCTTGTCTTAAAAGTAGTGGATCCCAATGAACCATTCATGGTTGAGACAGTGCCAATGATTTTGTTGTTGTTGGGACGGTACTTATACAAAAAGGTCGACTAGTGGCTTTTGAAAGCAAAAAGTTAGATCGTGCCTAACGGAATTACTCGGCCTATGAGAAGGAACTATATGCTATAGTCTATGCTTTAAAAAAGTGAAGGCACTACTTAAATGGTGCAAAATTTGAGATCATCTTTGATCAAGAGAGCATTAAGTGGATTTGTAATCAGCTAGAGCTTAAAGGTAGAAAAGCTAGATGGGTTGAGTTGATGCAAGAGTTTGATATACAATTGACATATAGGAAAAGGAAGTTCAATGTGATAGCAGACTCTCTTAGTCGAATGCCAATTGTTAATGAATTGAGTTTTAGTCAATTTTAGAATGATTTCCTAGAGTCCTTAAAGGGAAAATGTGAGTTTGATCCTCACTTCTCTGATATATGGAAAGCAATTAAAAATAGGGATCCAACTAATCGAGAGGCTTTCATTGACGAGTCGCATGGTAATAGCGACACACCATAGGTTGGTGATAAAGGACTCAAGTGGAAAAAATATACTATTGAAGATGGTTATATGCTTTACAAGGATAGAGTATGTGTCCTAGATAATAATGACATTAGGTGCCAAATTCTTTTTGAATGTCATGATAATCCGAGTGTTGGACACCCGAGAATTCAAAAGACATATGTGCTTCTAAAAAGCCAATTCTTTTGGCCTGGAATAGGTAAGGACATCCAAGATTATGTATTGAAGTGCAAAAAATGCCAGGTCAATAAGGCTGAATGCCTTAAGATAGGAGGTCTCCTACACCCATTCGAGATTCCATCGGGCAAATGGGAAAGCATCTCCATGGATTTCATTGTGGGATTACCTAGGACACAGAGGCGGCACAACTCAGTGTGGCTAATTGTGGATCGATTGACCAAGATGGCTTATTTTATTCCTATTAGTGAAGATGTTAAAACTCCAGAATTAGCTAGGCTATTTGTAGAGCATATCTATAGACTGTATGGGCTACCAGCCGGTATTGTTAGTGATTGGGATAGCAAATTTAACAACAATTTTTGGAGGGTTGTGTTTAAGAGGTTATAAACTTTATTGAATATGAGCACCGTGGATCATTCACATAGTGATGGTCAAACTGAAAGAGTCAATCAGATCATTGAGGATATGCTTCGAGCATATGTAAGTAAACGGCAAACTAATTGGGAACAGTATCTGCCCATATTAGAATTTGCATATAACAGTGCCAAACATTCAACTAATAGGTTTTAGTCCATTCATGATGATGTATGGATTTCAACCAAGAGCCCCAATGACAGTGGGACTCAAAAAGGAGAAGGTTCAGGTAGCCAAAGACTTTCTTGAAGATATGAATCAAATGCTTAAGTTAGCTAAAGATAGCATAAGAAGAGCTCATGATAGAGCACGAAGTTATGCAAACCCCCACTGTAGAAAGTTGGAGTTTGAAGTAAATGAGAAAGTCTACCTTAAGGTACCTGAATCTTCACAATCTCTAAAGATAGGTAAATGTTCGAAGTTGTTCCCTAGGAATTGTGGACCATTCACAATACTTAAGAGGATTGGAGAACTTGCTTACAAATTAACCTTACCTGAGGGATGTAGAGTACATCCAATTTCTCATGTCAGTAGGCTAAAAAGAAAATTAGGAGATTATGATAATCTCATTGGAAATGAAATCCTAGTTGAACTCATTGAACTTGCATCTTTACCACACGAACCAGAAAGAATTTTAGATAAACAAGAAAAAAGAACACAATATACTATATGGCAAGAGTGTTTGGTTAAGTGGAAAGATAGATCTGAAGAGAGTTCAACATGGGAAAGGGTAAGCAGTCTCCAGAGGAGGTTTCCCAATTTTGTTTTCGAGGACGTAAACCATTCTTAAGGGGAAGGGAATGTTACATCAACCATAATCCCAAAATAATCTGGTGTGGTTATGGTGAAGTGAGAAACCAGAGGGTTTGACAATGCAACGATGGACACATGAATTAATGCCTAGGCAAAATAGACCTAGCATTATAGAAGGATGCCAAAAGGAGTCAAAAGAGTAAGGTCCTTTGAAAGGACACTTGGCATAAAAGGGGTCCACATGGCATGCACTGGGTTCAGGGGAGATTCTAGAGAGAGGCTCCATAAAAGGAAGAAAGGGGAGGGAACTCTGGGGGGGAGCTCACGGATGGATGCAAGAAGGAGTACTCTGGAATTGTGGCTGGGTGGAGAATCTGAGTTTAGCCCCCTTTAAGGTGATGTAACACAATCCCAATTCCAATTCACTGATTGGTCCTTTCCACACAAAGGGGGCATCCACCTCAGCCTCATTTGTGTTATCTATGGGGATTGTGCAAGGGCATCTAATGTTAGTTATCATTTCAAGAATTTGGTTATGATGGATATTGTATAGGCAGGGTTGCTTTTTAGGTTAGATGATGATCTTTCAATGTTGATGGTGGTGTGGCTCTTCTATGACCCTCACCACCATCTTGTTTGCATTTTCTTTTGTTCACGGTTTGCTTTTTGCTCACACTCCTTTTTGTCTACATGAGCTTTCAAAGGAGCTATGTGACATCTTTGCTCATGTTTACAATCTCTCAAAGGCTCACACTTTCTTTTTTGCAAGAGCTTTCGAAGGCGCTATCTAAGATGTCTACAATGTCTCTTCACAACAACAACATTTCTATACCGTTTGTTTGTAGCACTTGTGATACCTTGTATCCACGGACAATTAATTCTTATCTCAAGTTCGACACCGATGGGTTTTTTATGCGTGTTTTTCCTTCTATTGGATATCTCTCAAAGGAGCAGTGTTTCTTGAAATATTCGTTTGTATCACTTGTAATACTCTCTATTGGCAAAAGCTTATCATTGTCTGAGGCTAGACAATGGTATCTCTTCAGCAACATTCTTTAGATTGTTTTGTATACAATAGTTGTGGCTGCTTGCAAGTTCTTTCGGATTGCTATGTCTCCCAGGTGACACTTGATGCATTAATGCATGCTGTCTTAAGTTAAAAAGTTCCTTGCATGTGGGTTTATGTTTTCAATAGTCAGTCGGGATCTTCTAATGGCTCTACTACTTCCTTGCATTAGATCTTTGGTGCTATGCTTTTGCTTCTCGTTCTTTCCAAGTAACGCTTCTCTATGACTTAAGACTGCCATTTCTTTCTAGTCAATATCCATTCGAATACTCTCAAATGTTCTATTCTTATTGCTCTTGTGCTATTGTTTCATCGTGCATATCTATAAGTTACTCCAATGGTGTTATAGTTCATTGTGGATGCCTACTGGGCTTAGTTTGGAAGAAATCCTTCGGTTTGCTAGTTACTGTGGTGGTCTTAATTTGTTGAAAATATCTATCGTAGCTTGGTTTAGAAGAAAATGATAGATGCGCACATGATGCTGGGGGCGGATGAGTTTGGGAGGAGCAAAACATTCATTTCTCAATCTCTTTGGTTGTAGTTTGGCAACCTATTGTATTTGTTGTTCTTTGGAAGTTGGTGATCTTATTGGTTGTGTGAGATAATCGATCGTTCGCTCTTGTTGTTGGGAATTTTCTTATAATTCTATTCTACTAGTGGTGGTATCTGAGGTCCAAGCATGCTTATTTGGTCTCTTTATTATTGTTGATAGCTAGGACTCGATGACTTCTATATGACATTCCATAGACTCCTTGCGTACTTGCCATGTTATTTAGAATTTTGTGATCTTATTGGCTGTGTGAGATACCCGACCCTCTCAGTATGAGGTGCTTGTTGGGCATTTTCTTATAGTTATAGGTTTCTAGTGGCAATATTTGAGGTCGAAGCATGCTTATTTGGTCTCTTTGTTATTGCTAATAGGTACGACTCAATATCTTCTATATGACATTCCATAGACTCCTTGCATGTGTTCATGTTAATTGGTTGCACATATCTATCACAGCTTGGTTTAGAAGAAGATGATAGATGCACACATGATCCTGGGGGTGGAGGTTTGGGAGGGGCAAAACATTCATTTCTCAATCTCTTTGGTTGTAGTTTGGCAACCTATTGTATTTGTTGTTCTTTGGAAGTTGGTGATCTTATTGGCTATATGAGATGCTCAATCCTCTCGGTCTGAGGTTCACTGATGTTGTTGGGTGTTTTCTTATAGTTCTATTCCACTAGTGGTGGTATCTAAGGTCTGAATGCACTTATTTGGTCTCTTCGTTATTGTTGATAGTAGGTATGTCTCAATAGCTTCTCTATGACATTCCAAAGACTCCTTGCATGCATTCATGTTAGTGGCGTTGTTCAAACATTGAGAAGTCTTTCTCTAGCTTTGTGCTGTGATCTCTATACATTGTGCTTTCAGTCGTGACTTTTTCGATGGTGCTACTTACTGAGTGAAGAAAATATCATGAATTTCATAGATTTTGTTTTGTCTATCTTCCTTTGATGATGCTCACCTTCGAGGATGTTCATCTCTGGTCTGCCTTTTATTCAATATCACTAACTCAAGTGCTTCTTGACCTTTTGCAAGTACCATTGAAGTAGTCATTCCTTCACGATGGTTAGTCTTCGCACCAAATTTTTGCTTCTTACTTCGACGGGTTAATTCCCTACTACAAGACTAGGTAGAAATGGCAATCGTAAATGGCACACAATTTCCAATTTTGCCATTTCTTATGTATGAAATGGCAACAACTTCTCAAATTGCCATATTTTTTGAAAAAATGACAGCTAGAAATGGCAACTAGTTCTTGAACTGTCATTTCTTTGGAAGAAATGGCAACAAAAAATGGCAACCTTTTATTGTCTGCCATTTCTTAGCAATAATTGGCAGCACCAAATGGTAGCCAATTCTTGCCTGTCCTTTCTTACGAAGAAATGGCAACAAATTCTTGATTGCCATTTCTTATGAGGAAATGACAACAAATTCTTGACTGCCATTTCTTATGAAGAAATGGTAGCGAATTCTTGATTGCCATTTCTTGGTAAGAAATGGCAACCATTTCTTGACTGCCACTTCATTCAAAGAAATGGCAAGCACTTCTTTGCCATTTTCTAAGAAGAAATGGCAGCATAAAATGGCAACTATCTCTTGACTGCCATTTCTTACAAAGAAATGGAAACCATTTTTTAATTGCCATTCTTACCAAGAAATGGTAGCACAAAATGCATACGTGGAGTAAAATTACACAATGGTTGACCGTTCAATTGCTACAACGTATCTTATTGTTGCCAAAGATTAAGTACTACAATTCACAACATTGATATTACTGTCACTATTTATGTATTGTCTAAGTGTGAAAGATTAATCAAAAGTCTTAAGTGCATCAGTACTCATAGTACATAGTGTGAAGAAGTCATCTAAAATTCTAAGGAATAACTTTTACCTTTTATAACACATGCATTTTACTTGATAACAAATATTATTCAATGGTTGACTGAGAAATAGATAATACAATTTTTACATAGCACAATAAAATATTAAATTATAAAGACATTACATGAAGAGATTTCCAAGAAACATTCAAGCCTATGGTTTGACCCAATGTTTGAATCTCATAAATTTCTTTAAATATACAAGCATCCTTAATGATTGCATCATCAACACTCCCGATAGGTATGATACTTTGTATAGGCCTTAATGAAAGTAATAGAATTGTTCTTGCAAAAGTTTTATGTGGATCAGGTATCTTTTTCATGGCCGAGAATGTGTATTTTCACAATTCTTATCATGCAACATGGATGAGTGTTAATATGCATCAGTGTGCTTCTAGCATATGTGTGTGGGTTTGATGGATATGATACTTTATACAAGTTTTAATACCATTAATACCTTTATCCTTGCAAATTTTTGAGTTGATAGGATATCATTTGCATGGTTGGGCAGGCATATTTTCACAATTCTTAAACATGCATCATGCATGAGTGCTTCTAGCATATCTATGTGTCTCTGATAGGCATGATAATTTACATAGCTTCAATAAGAAATAAACCCTTCTGCTTTCAAAGTTTGATGGGGATCAGGTGTCAATTTCATGGTTGGGCATGTGTATTTTCAAATTTCTTACCATGCATTGTGCATGAGTGCTAAAAATTATACTACAAATCAAGCAATGCGTAAAAAGCAACAATGTCAAGCAACAAAGTAATCAAAACAAACAAGAGAAATGAAAATACA